>NC_031775.1:9583258-9897720 GCF_001522545.3 Parus major | reverse complement strand
GGGGCTGTCACGCACAGCCCGCCGCCGCCTTTCGGGACTCTCCGCCCCGCCGTCAATTGTCAGTGCTCCCCAACCGCAATCAATCAGTTATTTGTCAGCCCCTGTCAATCCGCCCTTGATTTATGTCAGCTTTTGTTGCTGATTACAAGCCTGGTGTGACTTGAAGGGGGAAGGAGAGAGAGGGAGAGAGAGGGAGGAAGGAAAACAGAGGGAGAGACGGGCTCCTCGGAAGAAAAAGCCTTTTAATTTACGGAATAAATCCTTGGAGTAAACTGGATTTGTTTGCCAGCAGCCGGTAGCCTTCCCCAGCCCTTCACCACCCTGTCGGGGAGGGCTGCTGGACTCCTCTTCCTCTTCCCCTTCCCCCTTCGTCCTCTTCGTCCTCTTCGAAAGTGTCCTTCGTCCCTGCACCCGCCGGGCTGAACCGGTCGCCAGCAGCGGGGGCCTGGGGAGGCGGCCCCTCGCCTTAACGAGAGTATTGGCTCGCCATTTATGTGTTTGATTTTTAGCTAGGCTGTGCTGAGAGCCTTCTGGGTACGCGCACGGTGTCCAGCCGGGCGTTACACACGTCCTGCTTTGTGTCGGTGCACTCCCGAAGGGTACAGAGTCCTCTGCCCTCAACCCCGTTTTTTACCGGTGCCGGCGGCTGCCCCGAGCGGAATCCGCAGCCCTTCAAGTCGCTGGGTTGCCTTTTTCTTTTCTCTTTGTACTTTGCTTCCCACTATCCCCCCACCTCCTCGTCCCATAACATTTTTTCACAGGCAAAATGTGTTAATCAATCTTTTACTTTTGTTTCCGGATCTGACATGGTGGCCCACACAATCTACAACATTAACAAAAAGGTCACTTAGAGATAAAACACGTTTGACAAGTGAAGAACAAGGCAAGTGCTTTAGGGGTCGCGTCCAATTCCTGACCTGGACTCCAACCAGAACAGGCGCTGATCCTGGAAGGGCTGGACGAGAGGAAGGACTTTCACTTTCTCACGTTTAGATCTGCTGAAACAAGTCCTTTTTCTTCCCTTGAAACACCGATCTGCCCCAGTCCCTAAACAGATGTGTCAGATAGTCTTTAATGACCTGCTCTTCTTTCGAGGTGTATGTAAAGCAGGTTTTCCGCGGTATCCCCCCCTTCCCCCGCCCCCGCCAAGCGGTACCCTTTAAATCTTGCAACGCAGTAAGTATATTTGCTGTATTTTATTTAAACCACTTTACTCTTTTACTATAGCGTATAGAGTAGTAGTAGTATAAATACACGGAACTCCTCTAGCTTTAATAAAGATGAGATTAATTTTAACAAACTTTGTAATTTCTATCTTTTCTCTGAAAGATAAGGTTTATTGGCATAACTTCTCAGTAGAGAGTCATAAACGCACTTTCATTTTGCAATCACCGCGGTCATCTTGCAAGACCATCAAAATTAAAAGGCAGGGGGGAGGAGGTAGAGAAAGAAATCTTGCATAAACCCCACGATATTGCAATAGGACTGACAAGACCCACAACTTGCCCTCAAGGAACTCCCCCCCTTTCCTTTATCTAGAGTGGAAGTGACTTGAATCTGCCCCAGGTTTTCCCCCAGTTCTTTCTTTTGTTGTCAAGTCCAATTGATAAATGGAGTGCAGTAAAACTCTGGAAGAAAAAAAAAAAAAAAAGCTGAAACCTTCATTTGTGTTCATTTGCATTAAAGTGCTTGGAACAGCTGTTTTCCTTACAGGACCGGGGAGACTCCTATCTGTTTTCTCGTTGTATTTATCCTGCCTCCCAGGGTGAAAGACTAAAGATTAATTGTCTTAAGGTAGAGTCAGCTGTGGGAAGGCTCTCCCTCCCCATTTTTCCTTCCTTCTCTCCTTTCTTGTGGAGGTGAGGGTGATTTCGGGAAAGGGTTGTTTTACTTGTAAGCCAAGGAAGCACAGGCGATAGCCGGTACATGTATAAAACAGGCAGCGCACCGACGGGAAAAGCGGGGGACGGAGCGGGGAGAACAGCACGAACCCCGATCTTGCTGGCTGAAGTAGAAGCATGAGAGGGTAATTTAATTAGCAACTTCAGAGGACAGCTTTTTCATTTACTTCTCTTTTTCTTTTTTCTACTCAGCCTTTGAAATAAGATTTAAATCGCACTCAATACTGTAAACTTTTTTATGTAGAACCTTGTAAAAAAAATCAGCCCCAAGACATCTCCTCCCCTTTGCGCCCTCCAAAGCATTTTTGAGCTATGAGAGCTTATTCACTGCGCTTAACACACGCAGAAAACGATTCCCAGCGAGGGGCTCGGAGTTAGGATGCACACGCGTAGGATCGGGCGGGCGGCGGGGCTGCAGCTTGAAAGCGGCGCGGAGTTTGTGATTTGCCTGCTGCGGGCTCCTTTCCTCTCTGGAGCCGAGGAAGAAGGATTCTGTCCCGCTCGTTACCTTCGCGAGGGATTCTTGTTTAATGAGTCCGTGCAGACGGTTTGCTGTTTGGTATTTACTTGTGTAGTCTTGTTGAAGTTTTGGTGGCTGTTGCTTTTATTCCTTTGAAAAAAAAAATAAAAAATGCAAGGGTTGGAACCCGTCTTCCTCCTTTTACAAAGGAAAATTGTAACTTTAAAAAAAAAAAAAAAAAAGGAGAGTAAAGGAGGAATTAATTAACAAGTGCCAGTCCACACTTTCCTTTACCTACCAGCTATTGGCAAGCATGTCAAGTCGATTTTATTTGCACACAATGGAAATGATTTATTTTCTCTTAAAAAGGAGTGGGCTGGCAGATATTTGAGGAGGAGAGGAGAGCGAGAGCGAGAGAGGAAAAAAAGTTTGAAAATGCCTTGAACTATTCACTGTCGAGATGGCTAATCAGTATTGAGGCTCGAGGGCACTCGGGCAGCTTTTCAATGCGGTTTTCCTTTCATCTCAAGCTGGATGGAGGCGCTCAATTAAAAGCCTATCAGTTTGTAAGTAAATCAACGCCTATCAAAGTTGTCACATCAAACAAAACGATTATTATTGCAGCCCGCCTCCCCTATTAATCTCCCTCTAAAATAATCCGCTTGACAGGTCAGGCTGGCGAGCTGCAAACCCTGGTCAGGATCACCCAAAAAACCCGGACTGAGTATTTTTCCCTCGGGAGAGGGAACTGCAAGAAACCTCGACACCAGCGTGCCTGCTCTGCGAGCTTGCTCTCTTGCCATTTAAGTGTCAGCTTCTGTAGATCATGTTGGAAAAGGGCGTTTAGTCTTTTAAACGGAACAGCAAAAACCCTACAGGCCCTTTAGTTTAGCTTTTTTGTTTGTTTGTTTTTTCTTTCTCCCCCCTTTCTTTTCTACCGTTTCGAACAAGATTAAGATTTTAATTAGCAGAAGCAGAGTTGCTGAGTTGTGGCTGGGTTGTGTTTCTATGCGTAACACAATTCAGTTACGTGTCTGTCCATCCGGTGCGTCAAATTTATTTCCTTTGATAGTACTTACATTTCACTATCTACCCCAAGGTTTTTATTAAGATATTCATTGCAATACATTTTTTTTAAGATGGTGTATCGGTGTATCTTCTTCCCTTTTTTTTTTTTTTTCTCACAGGAATGATAGTACTTCGTATAAGAAGATAAGAAATGTGATGGGTTATCAGAAATACACCACCACGATTTCATACATTTAGAGAGAAGCTCTTTCCCCCTCTTTCTCTCTCTCTCTCTCTTTTTTTTTTTTTTTTTTTTTTTTTTTTTTTTTTTTTTTAAATACGAGACTGCATGTGTTTAGCTAATAACTGATGCATCTGCCCAGGTATCCAGCAGAGGTGTGGGGTATTTATTCCAGAATGCTATTAAAGCAAATAGTTGGAAAGCTTGCCAACATAAAGTAAGATTTCCAAACCTCTCCCCTGTTCGCATAGTACCTGAAAATATTTACCCTTATGATTGTAATTACTTTCCTAACACATAGAAGCAATATATATTTTACTCTGCATGAGATGTAGGTAATCGTTTTATAAGTGGTGATAATTTCAGAACCATCTTCAAAATAATAGTCACGTTTAAGCGAACGTGAATTTTAGTAGTCAGTGGCATTTTTACTAAACGAGCAGAAAATCACTTTTGTTTGCTTGTTTGGCTGGTTGCTTACTGCTTTCGGAAAGACACCTTCACCTAGAATGTTCTCAAATGCGTTTGTCTAATTTTGTTCCTTTTGTTGCACGGAGATAAGGAAGAGATTAATGCACCTAATAATAAATAAACCCCACCCCAGCCTTTCTCTTTTTAGCCCTTTGACAGATTTCCCTCTTGACATTGTTTCATGTGTGAGTGTGAAAATTTTTACTCCCGTGTCGAAACCCGTTTGCCAACAGCTATTTTCCAAACCTACCCTCTTTTATGTTTAAGGTGTTTCTTATGCAAACAGCTGTTATTTAAAATATGCCTTAAGGTAACTTTCTAGAGGGAGAGAGCCAGTCAAATAATTGCAATGACACGAGCAAGGCTGGGTATGTTTCCTGTTAAGTGCATGGAGATTTTTAGTGTCATTTCATGTTTTTAAATGTACTACGATTAAAATGATTGAGCCCAAAGCGAGTGAACACGTTTCCTAATTCGTACATAAGTAACTTGAATTGGTGCTTGGCGTCTAGATTCTAAGAGTGAAAAAAAAAAAAAGTAAAAAAAAAAAAAAAGTCTTGTAGCTTTTGTAACACCTTGGTCTGATCACTCCATCCCAGCAATCATAAAGGCATCTTTGTGTTTATCTTCTGCAAAAGCCTGGAGGCTACGGGAGAGAATTGTACCAACTAAGCACATATTTGGTTACAGTAATCCCTCAGAAATTAACCATGGCACACAATGGAGGCGATCTCCAGCTTCATCACTCGGATCCCAAATGTGGAGAGTGTTTATTGACAACTTTGTTATGGAAACTGTGCAGATCAACCAGATGCATCTTCAACAGGGCGGTACAGTGTAGGAACAGCGTCCTTTGAGATATAAGGAAGAGTTTTGAGGATATGCCTGGAAAAGGCACTGGAACCCAAATAATTAACCTTATCTAAACACTCTAATGGCAAATGAACAAGGATCCTCGACTCAATTACAAGACAGCTATGTTTGGCAGAGGCAGGAAGAAGCACACAATATATCTTAGCTATTTTCTTCAAACAGTCTAAGTCCATGATCTCAAAAGGTTAAAATAATCTTAATTTTTAATAACTCTTAGCTTGTTTTCAGTTATCCCTAATGATGCATTTAGGTCTCCTCTAATCCCCACTGCTTTCATTTTTAGCTTTTTACACCCTAAAATTAATTCCACCTAAAGTACATTTTTCATTTTGTACTGTACTAGCGACGTGCAAATAATTTACATCGGCGTTCATCAGGACTGTCCTAAAGTGATGGATCATTTTGTTGAGTTGCAGTAAAAGTGCAGAATGATCTATAATGATGTAATATATACATTAAAAGGGTGTCTGGATGATCAGAGTTTTGCTAAAAATGTAAAAGGGCTTTTTGATTGATAACAGGGTTGCTGTTTTTCTGCAAAGGCTGTCACAGGCTGACACAATGCTTGAGTTATTAGGGCAGAGAAGGGCAACCATAAATTTCCAACGTCAGGCAAAAACTCTCTTTATTGTCTATATGATGGATGGGCCTCCGTACTAGACACCAAATACTTCGTATCACCCTTAAATGGGAACACATTTTTCGTGGCCATAATTCATGTTTTTTAAATAGAAAGTTTGAAATGCCTGCCTATATTTCACAATCCTGACATATTTATGAATCACTCCCTGCATGCAAATATAATTATTTAAAGCACTGAGGTGACATATGGGTTAGAAATGTACCAAATGCTGTTAGCGGAGTGATTTTTTTTAATTCCCTAAATTGAACACCATAGAAAACTCTGCCTGTCTGTTCAGATCAATAAAGTCGAAGGTGAAGTTTTACTGATTTTGTCAGTGCCACATACAGATATTCGGTTTTGATTAGGTGAAGCTGACAAAAAGGGAGTCTTTTTGCAATTACCATTAGGTTAATGAAAGAAACACTCATCTTTCTCCTGGCACCCCCACGCAGGCATACGCGTTTTGCCCCCTTTCTTTTCGGCCGATGAACTAGCCGGAGGTAGATTTGACAGGCTTTTTCTTTTTTTTTTTTTTTTTTTTTTTTTCCCCCGAATTTATTTTCCGTCCAGCTGCGCCGGTCTCGGAGGGAGTGCGGGTGTGCCGGCGGGAGAGGGGGCTGATGAGAGCGGGCAGGGCAGCCCGCGGTCGGGCAGGGCGGCCGGGCGCTCTCCCGGCCCCGCCCGGCTCCCGGCGGCAGCGCGGGGCAGCGGCGGAGCCGCGCCTGCCGGGCCCCGCGGGCTCAGCCGCCCGCTCCGGCGGCGGGCTCGGGCCGAGCACACCGGCAGCGCGGAGGAGGCGGCCGCTCCGCTGCCGCTTTGCTTCGGTTCATTACGGACAAAGTCATTCCTCCCCCTCGGCGGGGATGCCCGAGCGGCGACGCCTGCGGGAGGGCACGGCCGTGCCCAGAGGCGCGGGGCAGCCCCGCGGCCGCCGGCACTTCCGCCGGGGCGGGCGGGGCCGGCCGTGTCCGCTCCGCCCGCCGGCTGCGCCCGCCCCCCGCGCGGGCAGAGCGAGAGCGGGGCCGGGGCGCGGGACGGGCCCGGCCCCCGGCGGCGGCGGCGGAGGGAGGGAAGCGGGGCTGGCCGGGGGCTCTGGCGGCCGCTCCCGAGCCTCTTCGCGGCGCCCCACCGCAGGCAGCCTTTGGCCGAGCTCCTCCTTGCTCGGGCGGCTGTGCCCGCGGACCGGGAGCTGCTTACTCAGCCTGAGGGTCTGACCCGTAACGTGCACCTTTGTATTTAATTAATTGAAACTCACGTTGTTTTCAGTAGAGCTCGAGGGATGTGAGAATCAAAACCACGGAGTATCTTGAATATTTTTTTCTCGCGGACTTGTGTGTAAATGTGTAAAATATTTCCACTAGTGCAAACTTACTATAGCAGGCTGACTCTTTGCCCATAAAATGTTAAATCAACCATGACCAGACTCATTTTCCCATGTCAGCCAAGAGGACTCTGTAAATCAACACATTAGGGCTTCGCTGGGTAGGAGCTGCGTGTGCTTCATGCAAAATGGCCCTGACAGTCGCTCTCTTGGTGCTGTGGTTGTCAGCCTGTGGCTGACTGCAGCAGTGTCAGGTGGCAGCAGGAAACTTCGCAGGTAGAGAGCAAAATCATTGGTGACGCAACATGCAAGAGGCTGACAACTGGCACAACAGAAGGAAATTATCTGGGTTGCTTTACCTTTTGATGTGATTGTGTTTTTTAGACTCATAGATGTTTTGCAAAGCCTGTTGCACCAGCCTGGACTGACTAGAAGAGCCTGTGTCTCCCCTGAAGGCCTGCTTAGCTATATGTGAGCCGAGATGTTCTGCAGGTGCTTCCTGCCATCCCAAGATGGAATCTGCTTAGAAGCCATTACAGAAAAGCTCATCTCAAGGTTATGAAGGAGTGTGTGATAGCTTTACCTGGAAGCAAATGAACACAGTGGATAAATACAGATTAAAAAAAAAAAAAAATAGCACTGGCCACATGTAGCTGTGCCTAAACAACTAAGACAAACTCCATTCTTTGTTCAAGAAAAAGAATTAATCCCCCAACTCTAAACAATATGTGCTCTGTAAAAAGCCTCAGCCAGCTAGTCCTTATCTAAACCACTATCTCTGGGTAAGTGTTCAGATACTGGAAAGCTTATTTCTGGGCACTAGTAGGTTGAAAGGAACAGGAGACATAATACAGGATATAACAAAATAATATAACTTCTTACTACCACACAACAAATATCAGTAATTACACACATTGGATCAGATTAGATTCAGATATCAAGGTAAAGCTTTGTGCTATATTTCTTGAAAGGGGCCTCAGCTTAGAGAAATCATTATCCAGTGCTCCTTGCTGGATTGCCTCCCACTCAGAGGAGTGACCCAGCTATGACCCAGATTCGGAACACTTGTGTGTAAATTTAATTTTCAGCATTACATCATTTTAACTGGAGCCTTACCTCTTTGCTCATTGCTGTGCTATGTGGCTTACCTGGAGGTAAAGAAAGAAAAGATAGTAAGAATATGTGCCAAGTGTTAGATAACATAAGTTCAGCTTAAAAGTGCGTACACAGCCGCTTCTATCCTGTGGTCAAGTAAGATGAAATCACTGAGCCACCAGTAAGGTGGGAGGGGAAAAACTTACATGATTAGTTTAAAATCTTACAAGATGACAGAAGGAACATTTGAGGGTTACTTCTGAAGGGATAACAGAAACTCTGCTTGCAAAATTTCCCATGTTTAAAAGAAAAGGCATTAGCCAAACAAGTGCCTGTAGCAACGTTTCTTCTTGATCGCTACTCTCAACACCTGAACAATGAAAACTTGTTCTTCTAAATTGAGTGTGCTTTCTAAGGGGAGTTTTGCATGTTTGCTTGGAATGATTAAGCACACACACTTTTTCATCTAATTGTAATTTTTTATTTTTCATTAACTGAGTAGAGTGTTCTGCTTTATGTAATTTCTTTCCCATAAAAAACTCCACCCCAAACAGATTTCTGTCTTGTTTTTCTACATTGTTCACAGAAAGTTCATATCCTTAATGGATGACAAAGTAGGCAGTAGCATGAGAGTGTGAAGAGGTTTTTCCTTGACCAGTTTCATTCAGGTACTCCCAGCTCTGATAAATGTACTACATTTAGTGTTATGAGTAGAGATTAAAGACACAAGTCCTTACAATAAATTCTGTTCAGGTAAACTTCTTAAACTGTGGCCACTGAAGAACAGAGACTAGATAGAGTTAGTGACACTCAAGTTTAATTTTCAGGTCTACCATTAGCTGTGTTGAACTATATTTTGCAGCTCCATATCTGTGAAACAGAGTCCTGGTATTTAGTTTTCCATTACAAAGAGTTGTAATCAGGATAAGACAGTAAATGCTTTAGTGCATTACCATGGCAGAAAAATACAAGAACATAATCTCACACTGCCTGTAGAAAAGCTCCGACATTATGCGGTGTGACTTGCTGTATAATAGCATAGTCAAATCAAGAGGATCATCTCATTCCTGTTTGAATGCCATGATTTCTTGTCCGAACTAAATATGCTGGTGCTGCTGCAAGTTCTATATTTTGCATTACTCAGTCATTGGAAACAATCATGCATCATCAAGGTTTCTTATTCTTCCACTAATATTCAAATTCATGAAATGATGTAATACAACTTATGCATGTATGATGATGTTTGGTTCTTTGAATTAGTAGTTGCCACATATTTCTATAATATCTGAAGTCAGTGTTCTAATTGTTTAGATTTATAAAATATGATGTTTTTACCCGTAACCTTGAAATCATGAATAATTATGCTAGTAGGACAAAGGTACAAATGCTATTATTATATTATTCTGGTAGTCTTGTTTGAACGTCATTAATATACAAGGGGAAAATCAATTAGCAAAACACCATTTTTGAAATGTAATTTATTAACACTGTGTAAGAGTATTCTTTGGTTGAATAGCTCTAAGACAGAGATAATATAATGGCACTGTGGCTA
This sequence comes from Parus major, assembly GCF_001522545.3. NCBI lineage: Eukaryota > Metazoa > Chordata > Aves > Passeriformes > Paridae > Parus > Parus major. The sequence goes on along the minus strand of NC_031775.1, from coordinate 9,888,173 downwards.
TTTAGTTAGGACCTGCACCTTCTCTCTTTGAACTGAAAGATGAAATTTTCTCATTTACTTGTATATGAAAATAATTGCACTGTAGTAAGCATCTGTTTTAGTCAGTGGTCGCCTATTGTCTCATTCCCACATTCCCACATGATCTGAATGGGAACCTCCCAAATTTAAGTGTGATACCTTCATATTTATTATGGCTATTTATGTGTGGATATTATCAAAGTATGTCAATAAGCAAGAAGAATGGTTGAACCGAAATGAAAATATTTAAGAAAAACAATAAACATTACAAGCCACTTAAAAAAGATGCTTAACTTTCTCTGGACTGTTGGTATCCATTTGTATCTGTTGTTGTTAATAATAAGTAATATTCACAAACCAAAGCAGAAAAAATAAGAACCTGGATGCCATTTTTTTGTTACTCATCATGAAAACTATATAAAATAGACAGGATGTTTTGAAAGGGTATATTTCTAATTATGGCACTCATATAAACAACTGTAATGGGCTCTTTATACGAAGGTGAAAGCTGTTCTTGGCCACAACTGTCTCCTTCTTTCAATATGGCACTTAAAATCATTTGTGCAATAAAGACAACAGGAGCTCAGTTGTGGATGTGGAGATAAGTTGATCTTGATTTTTTTTGGCCAACATCTGAAATTTCTGTGACTAGGACGGCATGAAAAACTCTGTTCTATGCAGTAGAAAAGGACAAGATTAGTTCAGCTGAGTTCTGGGTGAGCAACCTGGTGTAACGGAGAGAAAAGTTGAAAGGAAATACGGTTCTTTCCTGTGCCAGTCTGTAGTTCTATTTATATATTTATTATGGAGTAATGAAAGCAGTAACATTTTTACAGCGAACAGTAAATAATCATGGGATGCCAAAATACCCAATCCAGGGTAGGGTATATTTATGTTTGTAGTATATATACACACACAAAAAAAGTGCTACCTCTTGGAGGAGTGTTGGGCTAAAGATGGTTTGGTGTTTTTTACACAGTCTTGTCTGCATGTCTCTAGATAGATCAAATGTTTATCAGTAGTGCCCTTATATCTTCCCAGAAGGCCTGTGTGTTCTTGCTTGTGGAATATTATGAAGTACTACAGGAAAAAAGAAAGATCCCTAACAGCTACAGATTTCTCCAGTTACCTGTCCTCAGTGTGGGCACTAGAATATCTTAAGATCTGTTGCACTGGGGACTTCCTAAGACTTTGAAAGGCAGGGTGAATTTCATCCTTAGAAGATTAAAAACTGAAGCAGACTCCTGAAGTACAGAAAAATTAATTTAGCAGTTATAAAGACATCAAATTGATGACACCAGAGAATGAAGTGCAGAATGTCCTCCCCTGCCTTGCCAGAATAATTAGAGAACAGTTCATTCATATCCTCTCTGTTGTTTCTGCAAAAATATCAGTCGTGTGATGGGGCTTCTGCAATGGAGATGCCTACAAATTCAGATCACAGATTATTTAACACCTGGAGAGTGGCAACATCTTTGATACAGACTTTTAGACAGTAGCCAGTGGTTACTGGGTCAGTGTTTTAGCTTCCAAATGTAAAGTTACTTGAATTTTCTTCCTCTGCTCATATACTATGGATGACTTAGATTCTTTTCCCTTTTCCTGCTAAGGATTTTTGCTGCACCTTTATGTGACAAGTTCAGATATGAAGTTCTCTATTTTTGTCAGTTTAGGTCAGTTGTGAGCACAGTTTTTGGGTTAAAAATGCTTAGTCTTCCACCTTTCTATTCCATATAAAATAAAATTGCCTGGAGATATCCACTATAATCTAATCTATGATATTCTGATATGTACGCTATCAACTTTAACATTTTTAAATCTTAAGTGAATATATGATATCACTGTTTAATACAAATAGATCTGAATTATCATAAATATATTTAATGCATAATGCATGTCACTCAGGTATTATTGTCAGTAATGGATGAGGAACAACACTAGGATAATTTACAAAAGCAGAGAAAATAATTTCTCAGTAGTTAGTGTTTTTCAGGGAGTTGGTTTCTAATAACAACATTTTGACCATAATACATTTCTAGCATAACTTAAATGACTTGTGCAAATTACTGAACTAACCTGAGTGCTTTTATTATACCCAAAACACTGCAAGTGTCTTGCATTATAAAAATGTGTATAAAACCAGTTCAGCTCTTTTGCTCGCTTCAAGTCAAACAGTAAAACATATTTTTCTTGCTTACAAAGTGAAAAAGCCTTCCCCCCAGCCCTGTGTGTGAATTGTGAGGTGCCAATGAGTTGGAGATGATCTTTAATGATAACTCTGTTTTCCCTAATGCTGGGGAATCCTTAAATGATAGAGATTGATGGAGGGAACAAGCATCTCAAGTGAAGGAGGGAACATTGCTCAGGCATACTGTGGGCTGCAGTGGTGCTGAACCCAGTGTGACTGCTCCGGGGGAGGGTGAACTGTCACTGCTGGGAGCTGGTGAAAAGATTTTCTTCAGCTTTCCCATGACTTTGAGGAGTGCCAAGCCTATCAGAGGCTGTACCTACCCTGTCAGTTTAAGATGCTCTCAGGCTTTGCTTGCGTACACTGTTCACTTTTAGGCTTCCCCCTAGAACAAATAGTTTCCTTCCTGCTAACAGAAAGTTTGAGGCTGGTTTAGCAGGCAGTTCACTTCACTGGGTGTTGCACTGAGATCATATAGACTCAAGCTGGGCTTCATTTTCTCTATTCACGTGAGGTACACCAATATCCAGAAGGCCTTGGATATTCATGTGTCCCTTTAGTGCCATCAGACATGTGCCACACATTTTATGTCTCATACCAAATTGTAGAAATCTGTCTGAAAGAAATGGGACCTCTAATGTTTGAGCCTTTGGACCTTTAACCAATGACTAAACAAAACGATGACGTTGTAGGGACACACAGATATGAAATGAGACCTGAGAAGATCTGGTTTGCTGGAATTAGCTCAGGCCAGTGCTGAGGAAAAGTTTCTCAGTAGCACACAAGAAGAGGTGAGTCGGTGGCACCTTGGCATGGCTGTTTCTGACCATGGAGATGATTATATTGAACAAAAAACCCTGAAAACTACTGACTGAAAAGACAGGGATGTCAGGAGTGTCCTTACATCCTCCCAGAAGGCCTGTGTATGCTTGCTTGTGGAATATTATGAAGTACTCCAGGAAAAAAAAAGGTCTTTAACAGCTACAGATTTCTCCAGTTACCTGTCCTCAGTGTGGGCACTAGAATATCAGAAGATCTGTTGCACTGGGGTGGATAAGAGGCTGCACGGTCTCAGGAACCTCTAGCTGATACAGACTGTGCAGGGGTAGAAAACTGGTGTTCCAGACTTTCTTTAGTGCCAGGCTGATTTTCCCTCTTGAGCAAGCTGGGGCTGCTGGACACCACAGCATTGTGGCTGTCCTCTAGGTGTCCTCCAACAGGCTTCTGGCATGCTGGGAGCTGTCACTAACTGATAGGTTGGGTCAGGTTGCTTTTACAGAGCAGGTCACATTAGACATGAAGCATTGATTAAGTGATTACAAGATAAGCACAGTACTAGAATGGCTGGAGGTGGTAAGGAACGGTTGTGGAGCCAGTTTGGAAATCAGCCCATTCCACATAAACAGGACTTGGTGCTGAGGCTTTCTTCTCTTACAAGATAAAAACACAAGGACATTATAGATGTACACTTCAGTATCTGGCTCAGAATGTCAATCTTAGTGACTCTCAAATAAAAGAACATTAAGCATGCAAGGTTGGGCATAGAAAAAAATTAATTGCCAGAACAGAGGTTGCCTCTGCACTCTTGGTTCTGTTGTTTAGTTCATGGATGTGATGACAGTCTTGAGGATAGAACATGAAGATTAAATTATATCACCCTTGTATCATCCCTGCCTCATTTGGTGCAAAATCTGCAAGACAGAAGGCCTAGAGATCATGATTTATCACTGACCCCTTTGAGAGGTGTGGTAACAGCACAGTACAACAAAGTAGCCAATTTGTTGTTTTTTTCACCCACACAGAACATACAGAAGTCTGATAAAAAATGAGAAACCTGTAGCTGTTTCCATACCAAGTTAGAGGAGTAAAAGTAATAAAGGATTATAAGTTAAGGTATTAATATGAAAGCACTTTTAAAACAGTAAATTATGAGTACTAGATATTAGTACTAAAAGCATGCAGAAAAGTTATGCAGGCATGCTTGCTAAATAAGGGTTACATTTAGGATGTGCACCAGCAACTGGTTTGGCATTTTTGTAATCAGTGATAATTATAGTACATCAGCAGTAGGGTAAATAGGAGGACCTTTATTTTGCACATCAGAAAACTGAAATAAAATTATTTTCTGGTAGCATTAGGCTGGCAAATTTGATAGAATTAATATGACGTGAAACTACATGGTTATATTAATTGAATACATTAATTTTTGTTTTTAAAACAAACATAAAGTAGCCTAGACTTACTTTAAGGGAGTCAGCTTTAAAAAAACCTCTCCAAACTGTACAAAGTGGAAGTTCTGTTCAGTGTGAGATGCTTAGCCTGGCTTGGGGAATGGAGAGAGTTTATTATGGGCTTTACTTCTGGGCCACTGGTTTTGCTTTGACTACAGGACCACGTCTTGTGGAACTTCTTGTAGAAATCTCTTGATCATATGTATTCACCTGTTTCCAAGAATTTGTAAAGCAATAGTTTGTTTCACAAGAAAATATAGAAGTCCTGTTAGAGCCCAAACTTTTGTCCGTTGATTTTGCCTTTTATTTTTTATACTTTCCATTCTACAAGAGGGAAAATACTTTCATTTTTAATTGCACATGGAAAAATGATTATCATTTGTGGGTTTTATCCCCACTCCTGAGGGGTATTAGCAAGACAGCCAACCTTTCAAGCTATCCTTAGTGTAACTAACTGTAAAATTGGGATATTAATGCTTAATTGAGATGGGTATAAGAGGGCTTAATTGATTAATATATGTAAAATGTCATGAAATTTGCAGTTGAATGACATTTTTGAAGCGTTAGGTAGGACTTCTTTATATTTTAACATAACCAGTATAAATAGCAGCAAGAACTGATCATTATGTACAATTTTTACAAACACATTTACTTATCTTTCCACCGAGAGACAAATTAATATACTGTACAGTGAATACATTTTGAAGTGGTAAATGTAGAAGAGAATTAACATTCCTTTCCATTCACTAGAAGAAGATGAATGCTAATAAATTTCCTTGTAGATAACAATTTGAAAATATTATTTTCAGTATGTCAGTTTATGGGCCAGTATGATGAAATATGTATATTCATTATATATAAGTGGTCATTAAGCTTAAAATTGAATCTCTGAAATGAGTGGACTTGTCTTCTTTTTTGCTCACTTACCTGTTTAGTTGATGAAGGTCTTGATCTTAGCTTTTCTGCTGAAACAGAACGATTTTAAATGTTAATATAAAACAGATACCCTCAAACTTTCTAGGTAACAAGATTTTCAGACCTGTGCTTACCTTAAAATTAGAACTTTTTTATGTTTATGATACTGTGGACAGTTCTGTAGCTTCAGTGACATATGTATTGTTCCATAATGAAAACTTAACAGTAGAGAAGAACTGTGTTTAACATCTTGCTATGCTTTAATAAGAATTAAAATTTGGAATAAGCAGAAATACTCATCATGCTGTTGCCCCTTTGAGGTTATTTCACCAGCTTCTTTTTTTCATATTGTGAAGAGCTTAATTTTTTTTTTTTCAATTCATTTTCTTTTAAGTCAGACTTGTACTTACTGTAAGATCAAAAAGAGAGGATAAAAGTATCCAAGTTAGGTATTACATCCAGGGTGGTTGGGATTTTCCACAGGAAACTGCACAGGCTGTATCCAGGCTGCTGTATCTGAAGTGTGTGTCAAACTGTACTTTGAGATTACAAGGCTTCAGTGCCTTGTCTGGGATGCCAGGTGAGGCCTTTTCCTGATTGTGTATCACATCCTCAAGACAAGAAAAAGAAGTTCTAATAACTAAAAATCCTAGTGAAATTTCAATAAATATTTTAATAGAAGGTTAATGAATTGACATAAGGTTAAACAAGCCAATGGATGCTGCTTATAGCCACACATGACTGCTACCACATAACCTCATCTTTGACACTTGCTTCTCAGACTGTAAAGCTTTGCAGGTTCTCTTACTTACTGCATAACATTGCTTTGAAAATTATTTACAAACAAAACCTTCTTATAAAGTACAGCCTAATGGTTATTTCTTTCTTGTTTCAGTAAGAAGTCTAAGTCAACTCACAAATTCAGGAAAAAATGCTAGAAACTTTGCTGGCTAATCTGGATATTTCCTTTTATTGTGAGAATAAACTGTGCATATTTCTCAAGAGTTTGGGGCTGAGAATAAAGTAGTTTTTATTGGTTACTGCTACTTCTCTATGAAGTCAATTTGTGAAACTGTATTTTATCCCTCTGTCCTGTTGCCCTGATCCATAATGATATATGTTAGGACAGGCCCCTTTTTGCTGGGTTCTGCCACATAAATCAAGTTATTCCAATTAAAATCAACGAAGTTGTTGTTGTGGTAGGCCTTTTTTTTTCCTCCTCAGAGAGAAAAACATTTAATTTGCAAATGGTTTATGAAGAACAATATCTTAAGCTTCCTGAACATTTTTTCTATGTCTTGATATGAAGTCTTTTTTAATAATGTTGTGACTAAGTCTTAAAGCCACAGCATCATCTGTGACTACATCTTTTACCCTTCACTTTTTATTACATAATTCACTCAGCCTTGACTTACCAAGGTACAGAATCTTCCACCTGCGACCCAAATGCAGCACAGTGGCCTAACTCACAGAGAATCATGTGAACAACTCTGACACTCAGATTCACCAGTATAATCATTACTAGAAAGAAATCCCAGTCATAACCCTGTGGTGTTTCTTGGTTAGGGCAAGTTAATTGTATTAAAATGAGCTACACTGTCAACTTGGAAACAGAAATCTTACACTGTTATGGTGTAACTCATGCTATCTCCATTTTGATCCAGAGGAAAGTCCTGGGAGACTTTGAAATTATTTTATTTTTGATGTCCAATCATTGCTTTCTTCTGAAAATACATCCACTGGTATCTGTTTCTGTTTTGATTTTGTAATGTGGACATTTCTCTGCTTGAACCAAAATAGTTTGTTTCTAATTAGTCATATATGTTTTCCAACACCATCAGCTGACAGTAGCTTTACTCATCTGAGTGGGATTACAGAAACATAAGCATGAAGAGCTTTATATGATACTGTTATCAGTCTTCTACTATATTGTAATCAGTCCACTTTTTACTTGAGAAGAACATTTAGTAATCTGAAGCTCTGAACCATTCTCTTGTGATTATGGGAAAAGTCCCCAGCATGATGGCCAAATAGCAGCATGTTTTTGGATGCTTTTATATGTATGGAGTCAAAGTTGGATTCCAAAATCAAGGCAAGAATTTCCTTAAGTTTAGCACTGGTCTGTCTCTAATAATCCCTGAAGTATAAACAGGAAATCTCTTTGATTTTAGTCTGCTATTTCTTTTGTATTTCTCACCAAATGAAGGCTTATCAAAAGATTTTTTTTTCCTTTGTTATTTGTACAGATGGTATGGAGACTAAAACATAACATACAAGTTACGGACGACCACTCTGTTCTCACTGAATGATGCATTACTTTGGCTCAGCTACTTTCTTTTTACTTTCCCACTTGGATAGCAAGAATGGTCTAGAAGCAGGTTTTTGTAAAGAAGGAGTGGAATACTTTTGGCAAAGTTGCAATGGATCTAATCTCAATATCACAGGACTGCTTGACTCATAAGTTGGAATTTTTTCCTGCATTTTCTGTTCACAGTAATGCAATTTTCTTGTTAAAGAATAGTTTCTGTGGAAAATACCTTACCCTGCACTGGGCTCCTTTGTTCTTGCACTTGGTTACTCATGGTTTTTTAGTTTTTGAAGAACTGAAAATTGTGTGACTGAGTTGTGATAGATGCAGGAGAACCTGGAGAACCTAGGACAAAAATGTCTTATAGGACCAGCAGGCACTATAGAATCTACAGTCTATCATTATTCACTTTCTGCCTCATCTTACCTAGGAAAGGTGATTATGCAGGTTATTGAATTTGAAGGATTTCGCAGTTAGTGTATTTTCTTATGCAAGGAGAGTAGAAGAAAGGAATAAAACACTAAAGTCACCATTCAGGAAGAGTGAAATTAAACTAAACCGTCTTGCTTTCCCATGCACTCTTTTGCATTTTCAAGATGTGTAAAACCTGTTTCTTGTAGTTTTCATGTTTATGTATATCTCTATTTTAATAGACAATGTATCACTTGTAGAGACCTCTGGAACTTTCAGCTTTCAGCTCTTCCCTCTTGCATCATGTGTGTGCATGTTCTTTTCCTAGTGATGTCTCCAGATGCAGAATTAATGCTGGCTGTGCTATATTTATCCCTCCTCACCCAGAAGGATGGGTGGATGAAAGTAATGAGTGAGTAATGGGAAAAGTTGCTGTTTAACAATCTGCACAGGATGGTGGCTTTTGTTTGGGCTGTGCTCTTTCTTAACCATCCGAATTGTTAGCAACTTCCATACATTTCTGTGGGAATCTTTGGTACTTAAAAAGGTATAACAAAAAGCAGCATCTGCTTTGGAACTGAACACTAGGGAACAAAAACATTTGCAACTTGAAGTACAGAAGTTATTCCATATTCAAGTGTAGGAGGTTGACTACTAATTGGACTCTATTCCTGCTTACTACTCTTAGCAGAGTATCACGTATCTGTTATCTCTGTGGAAGGCTGTGGTTCTCCCCTTTGCTGGTATAACCTGCTCAAATATGTAAGATTAAAGAATGAGGCCGTGAGAAGCAGGGAAGGAACCTGTTTGTTAATTCAGGTATTCCCACACCTTGGCTTGAACTTCTTCCTGAACATACAATTTTCTGTCGGGGTACAGACACATCTTTAGGGCCACAGGCTCTTAGGAGCACAGGGCCCTGTCCAATGTGTATTTTCAATAGCATATGCCTATTTATAGATAGGTCTCTCTTATTATGCATGGCTGTTTGCAAAACAAGATGCAGAATGTGTCTTCTTGGATTAAACAGGTGAATATAGTTCTTTCTGACAAAATCAAATCAAAACTAAACAAAACCCCAACAAAACAAACAAAAATTCCCCCCTTCTCCCCTTCCCCCCATCCCCCCCCCCTCCCAAAAGGCCCCATAAACCCCTCTCAAAAACTCAAAACCCCAAAACACTTCTGGCAAGTCTGATAATTTAGTCCTATGGTGAGCTGCCAAGGCAGCAGGAACAAGAGAGAGCAGCTCAACGAAAGCTGCTCTGGCCTCTGCACCCACTTCCTTTGTTTTTGACCTTTGTAGTCAAACACTTCCTGCAATAATTTTGTTTTGTCTTTGAAACGAGCACGGTGTGACAGACAGTTGCTGCCTCAGACGTTGTGACAGAGATCTGTAAGAACAGAATACCTCAGTGAACCTCAAATCTGTTATTTAGAATTGAAATTTAATGTTGTATGGCCTCAAATTAAGCTTTAGTTTAATTAGGTACTAGCTTTAGTACCCTTTTTCCCCGCAACTTCTGATTGTTGCATTCTTATGAGCAAGCATCAACGCCCAGAGATGTACAGTTGCTTCAGTATTGCAATTTATTTTCCCACAATTGTGCAGCCAGCCAACCTGAAATTCACCTATATATAATGGATTGTAGGGAAGTATAGCACTTCAAATCTGTTGTGAGTCAGTCGTTTTAGGCTTAGAAAATATAATCTCTGTGTATTTGTGCAACATATAATTATAGGAGAAGTGGTAGCAAAAGCTTCCATACCAAGCTTATGGAATTGTTTCAAATTAAAAAAAAATCTTATGATCTTATTATTAACTATTCTGTGCCTCCATGATTAGCAACAGGACTTTGAAACTTAGCAGAAGGAAAAGCCTGGCATCTTTTTGATGGCTTTATGAAAAAAAATTAAAAAAATTATAATGTGTAAATTATAAGACAAATACAATTTCACATTTTTGGTTTGTGCTATACATTTAGTTTTGACAGTATGTCCAAATCTTGCAATAATCTACAAAGCTTGTGCATGCCCCATGTCAGCATCTTTCTTCTGTGTGCTGTACTCTAAATGGGACAAACAAAAAATCATAATCACCCTTTAGCTTGGAATAACTCTTTGCTGCAAGTATTGTCTACTTGGAGCAAAGAATTTATGTTTCTTGCCCATCTTCTTACTGAAAGTAATATTTCTTGTTATGTAATACCTACACCAAACAAGACAAAGCAAGACAGAGTATTGTGTACAGTTAAGGTATCAGACCTAGGTTTTGGGAGGTGCAGCTTCAGTTCCCCAAATGACTACGGATAATAAAGTATCCATTCTATGCTCCAGTTCCTTTGTTTTGTAGGATAATAAGAAGAGGATTTTTCTATTTTCCCAGCATAGAATGTGAATAAGTGCATTAAAAATTTTAGAAGTTCTGGTAATATAGTGTATTGAGGAACTTAGTGACATTTTACCTGGTTAAGGTAATTTAATTATCTCTGTCCACTCAACAGTCTAAAGGACAGAGAATTCTGTATTTTATAAAACCCAACCAACAAAACACCAAAATCCACCAAATGATAATTCTGTACCACAACATATCATATGAGATATAAGATATTGCACAATTAATTGTTACTATGTCTTAGTTGTTAAGCATGTAACTTATAAAACGTCATTCTAGCCTAATAGCTATAGTGTGCTATATAATATAACATTAGGGGTTTTTAATTGTATTTGGGTCATACCATGGTCAGCAGAACCATCATTACCTTTAGTGGAAGCAAGATGAGATTACTGAGCACAAATTTTATGAAAGGTTTTTTTTTTTTCCTGTCATCAAAGCTTTTATGTTGTTCTGTTTCTTGAAAACTCAGCTTATAGAGTAATGAATTTCCAAGTATATGCATCAACTTACCTTAAAAGAATGATAACAACATTACAAAATGAAGCTTTTCAAAGACATCAGAAGATGGTGAGCTTCAGGGTGCCTTTGCAATAAAACAGTGAGTGAGCTTATGGGCTGCATTAATTCACAATGACCATGTAGCCTCACTGTGCTCATACCACACTTCTGCCATATAATAGGAAAATAATAACCAAATATATCCCAGAGATGGTTTTAGACATAATTCTGTTTTTCTGGAGGACACTGGAGGAATGAAAGAGCTAAAATGCAAGAAGTAGGAAATATATCAGATTGGATACTCTGCTTTTGTGTTGCAGGAAAGGGTAAACTCTAGATGAATGTAGAAATATTAACACCCCATCTTTCTCATATGAGTCTCAACAAGAATGGAAAAATGTAAATCAAGGCCATTAGTTAACAGTAGGAAAGCAAACCCAGAGTTGTTACATGAGCCTACAGTAGCATGAGATAACCAATTTTCATTGGCTGCTTTTCTGGACAAATTTATCCTGCAGTTTCAAACACTTCACAATGAGCATACTTCTGAAAAAAACTCCAACACTTCAGTGTCACTCAGATGTTCTTATCTTTAAGTTTTGTAGCACTATATCACACTGTCATACTAATACTGTTGAAGAAAAGGTGTACCAGTGTATTGAATACACATGCATAATGTGCTTTTCAGATCCCTTTAACCTGTTTATCATTGGCTGTTAAATATCCTTATAAGTGGCAGTATGAGAAATAGTTTGGAGACAGGAAAGAAGAAGCCAAATTTGCAGCAGTTCAGCGTAGGAATGGCAAATGACATCATCATTACTGTATTTCTTTCTGTAGAACTAAAGTACACACTTTATTGTACTTCATCTTCTTTCTCTCAGGGTTTTTTTTCCTGCATGTTTCACAGCAGGGAGTGCTAGTGATGCTGTTTCCTGGGAGACATCTGAAGTTATTAGTTTGGACATTAAACACCCTATTTAACTCTTTGTGATTAAAAACAGGTGTAAGGGAAGCTGCATATGAATAAAATGTTCCTCTGGCAATACAGAGGTAAATATCTGTATTACAGTCAATCTTACTCAGCTAAATCAATTCAGTTTGTATTCACATCATATTGCTTTGGATACTTATTAACAAATATTTTGAGACAATATTTTCATTGTTAGCATCAAAAAAATGAGTTTTATGGGTAAACTGAGCCAAATTTTCAGAAGGTCAAGTTGGAAAAACTGTTACTTGGCTGAGATTTTTGTCTGAAATAACTTGCTTCAGAAAAGTCTGTTCAAACACACTATTTTGTCAGGAGAAATTATATATATATATGTGTGGGTTTGTTTTTTTTTAAAGTAGACAATAATTTATTTGACTTACTCTGAAATATAAGATAATTGTATTTGTGTACATGGAGGCATACATGCATAGTGTGCTGCAAGCTGGAAAACAAACAGACCACTTTGATTAACTCAAATATTTTTATAACTTTCAGTTAGTGAAACAGTCAGGATTTCTATTATTTCCTCTTATAAATGTTCAGTGTCCATTTAAGATGGGGAAATGCTTGTACAAAGGATTTATATAAAATGCCATAATTCATTTGGTGCTTGGTGCTATGTCATATTTGCTGGTTTGTATATCAGTTGGTCAATGAGATTTCCTAATTGTAACTGAGTACACATTTTAAGCAACTGCCTCCTAAAATGACACAAAGCTCTGTTATTTTATGAAGAACTTAATTTATATGTGGGGGATCTGATATGTACCTACCATGGATCCAACACATTGCTTTCCTAGTTGTTTGGAGCTGGTTTCCAGGTATTATTTTGAACATATAATGCTCTTTATTCAAAGAACAGGTCAGCATTATATGTCTGTGTGTGTGTGTGTGTGTGTGTGTGTGTGTGTGTGTGTGTGTGTGTAAAAGATGTACTGAGCATATCAGAGCCCCATTTTTTTAAAAGACCATGTTGTTTTTGTCTGTAACTCTCATATCAAGCAGTTTTAGCAGTACTCTGTTAAATATCTTAGGAAATCTTATTGAATGGCCCACAGAGAAGTGCCACCTTCTACATCTAACTGCAGTGAAACTGATTACTTAAATAAACATGTGACTTTTATATTTTTTTTCATATAAATATACTGAAAAAGAGACATTTCAAAAGTCAGCTACGACCAGCTGTCACATAAACTATTTTAACCTCTACAAAGAGTGCTCACTTTCATTTTCTGAGGAACTACTGAAAAATATATTCGGTAAGTACAAACTTAGTCCTTTGAAGCTTTATTCATATAGGCAACTCTATCAAAGCTAAACAAATAAAACCTTCAGATGATGCAGGTTGTGTGGGGCCAGGACTCAAAAAGGTAATGTTTTAGATGCTCAGAATTACAAATACATATGGTAAGGTGAAAAACAGCCTAAACCCAGAGGCTGCCTCACGTTCATCTAGAATCTGTGCTGTAAGGTGACACTGATGATCAGCTGGCTCAAAAGCTGGAGAAGCCCTCCAGGATTTATATAGCACTGTGATGGATTTTAGCTTCGTAACGACATGGGACACTAACTAATGAGCACATTGACTCATAAGCCAGAAATCTGAGAGTATGTTCTAGCTTTGTTACAATAGCAAATTAGATGGTACAAAATAGTCCTTCAGTGGCAGAGAGCTGTGAGTTTTCATTGCTTTTGATGGGTAGTGATGGGTACTTAAGAAATTAGGGAATGAGACAGACTAAAAATACAAAGTTTGAGAAGTTCACCAATCATCCTGTAGGACAGTGGCAGCAGAATTAGGATTTCTGAGATGCAAGTTTTCAAAGTCTAGGGAAGCACCACAACAAGACAGTAATTTCTCTTTTCCTTTCCTCTCTTCCAGGGAGTTGTTTTTTCCTTCCTGTACAGTATAATAGTCACATTTTGTCACTGTGGTCAGTAGCACTCCCTTTTTGTTACATACCACAGGACTTGGATTCTTATTTACCCATGGCAGATAACAATCTAGGCCATGTCTGTACAAGAAAATGTTGAACTGGTTTCAAAAGAATGACTATAAGCCTGATGCATTTAAAACAGTTTGCCACTTCTTTAAGTTGTTTTTGTAATTTAGAAAATTCAGCTCGACTGATTGAAGAGATGATAAAGTCAATTTAAGTCACCCAGTTTAGGGAGCTGCACCTGCAACTTTTCCCTCTAGACACGGTCTTGCCTAGTAAGTAGGAGGATCAATGGCAGGTTAATGCAACTGGCAATATAAGAAACTGGAAAAAAAACCCCCAAACTTGCTATTGTTTGTGTGGGCTATTTTGTAAACTATTTAGGCAGGGATTTTTTTTTTTTCTTCATAGATATCTCTAAAGTGACAGCTAACACTCTTCTAAAATTAATCCTAATAATGCAGATAATGATGTGCTAAATTGCTTTCAATATAGTTATTCCAATTTTATATGAGTGTAGTATTGAACTGAATTTACTCCATTAAGATAAATACAGCTAACTGTAGCAGTGGGCCACTTGAGCCTAGAGCTGGATGTGTTCATTCTGGTGGGAACCACATGCTTAGCTAAAAGACAGATAAAAAGAAGTAGATACAGAAAGAGGAGAATGTATTGCTTTGTTTAAATTTACAGTTCACATAGTACTTGTTTTTCTTGGCATATGTTATTTACTATATAATCTAATAGATAAATAAAGGCCCTGATGGTTTGAAGCATGCTGAGTGATGATCTGAACCAGCAAGTATGCCTGGACGGAAAACTCTTAGAGAAACAGAACTTTTATTCATCAGTGTAGGATCAGCTTATTTGCTGTGGCTGAAGGGTTTGATTCTTCTGTCTTTCATGATACAAGGAAAATCAGATCACGCAAAGCACTGGAGTGATTTATTTATTGGCCGTATTTTGATTTTTATGCATGTTGTCCCATTGGCATTTCTAACACAATACATGAAAACGACAGGGAGGAAAACCATTTTTTTCCTCAGCTATTTGCTCTGTTTCCTGTCCAGCAGTCACTGAAGAAAGAGGGATGGCTGCAGAGAAGGTGTCGTGCCACAGCTGTACCAAGAATTTATTCTGTTGATACTAAGAGGTAGAGCAGCAAGTACAGTATTGGTTTCTGCTGTGTTGCTGAATAAACTCAAGAAAGCGGTTTGCAGTGAGGAATACATATCCTCCTGAAACTTATTTCCCCTCACAGCATGTGCCTCTGCTTTCAGCAAGAGTGAGTTATGCTATATTAGCAATAAAGGGGAAAAACGAGCCAGATTTTTAAAGGTGCTTAGGCAGCTGAAGAGGTAGGTAGATGACTAATAGGATTTAGGATCCAAGCTTGGGAAAGGGAAACCTTTAAAAGTCTCATATAAAATTCTTACAGAAAACCTGCAGCTCCTCTAGTCTGCCTGAACAGTGGTAACCTACCATCATGCCATTATTTTAATTAGTAAATTCTTGTGTCCTGGATAGACTTGTTTGACAGGGTTTTCTGATGATTCCAAAGGTATTTCTGGTTTCCACACAAATTACCCTATGTTCTAGAGACAAAATAAATATTGCTATGAGAATGTGAACTTCCCCTGGAGATAGCATGTTTTTGTTTTTTTCCTGCAGGTGTTGCTTTACCAATGGCATACATCTCTTCAAAGGCAAGTTATGCTTTACACCACAAATTAATGAGCTGCTTAGTACGTGGAAAGCCAGTACAGATAATGTTCCAAGTCATCTGGCACTTTATTGGAACTGGAATCCAAGGCCTGATCCCCCGTCAGTGTCACAGACTGGCTATTTCCATCACTTCTTCCCATGGCCTATTCCAGCACTGTTACAGCCCAGCACATGGTGCTGCCCCCGCTGCTGGGAAGGGCAGAGAAGCTGGGGAAGGGTCTGGTGAGGAGCAGCTGAAGGAGCTGGGATTGTTTAGCCCAGAGAAGAGAAGGCTTGGAGTAAGGGTGGGGGCAGCTTAAAGGAGGGTTTGGAAAGGTGGAGGTCTCTTCTCTCAGGTAGTTAGCTACAGGACCCTCAAGCTGGGCCAGAGGACATTTAGATTGCACATTAGGAGGAATTTCTTCATAGAAAGGGATTAAAATGGGCTTCCCAGGGAGGTGGTGGAGTCACCCGAGAGGTGTTAAGCAAACACGGAACGCGGCACTTCATGCCGTGGTCTAGTAGGAGTGGTGGTATTCGGTCTTAGGTTGGACTGGCTGGTCCAAGAGGTCTTTTCCAACCCAGCCGATCCTGCGAGGCGCAGCAGTCGCCGTGCGCGGCTTTGGACTGGCGCTCCATGCAGGCTGTCGCGGCGGGGCCTGGGGCGGCCTCCGGACAAGGGTGACCGTAGTGGGCGCGCGGCCCTGGTATCCCGGCAGGCCCGGCGCTGTCCCCGCGCGCGCGGTGCCTCAGGAGGCGGCGGGAGCCCCGCGCTGCCGCTGCCGCCGCCCCCGGCCCGGCCGCGCTTCCGCCCGCGTCAGCTGACTCTGCCAGGCAGCGGCCCGGCCCGGCCCCGAGCCCGCGGAACCTGCGGCGCGGCCACCCCGCAGCATGGCAGGGGTCGTGGTGAGCGGAGCCCAGGTAAGTGTCCGCGGCCCGCGAGGCCGGCCGGCCGCGGCCCCACCTGCCGCGGGCAGCTCACCCCGGCCGGCGCGCCCCCGCCCCCCCGCCCCCCCCCCCCCCCCCCCCGCCGGCGCGCCCCCGCCCCCGGCACTGGGAGCGGCTGCCCCAACTTCGCGCCGGCTCCCGCCGCTCTGCCGGTGCCGCTCCCGGGCGCTTGGGGCGGCGGACGCGCACGGGGCCGGGTTTGTTTCCAGCCGCACCGCGCCCCGGGACGCCGCGCAGGTATCGCCTCCGTGGCCGCCGCGCTGTCCCGAGGCCGCCGAACGGAAGGGGCTGAGGAGCCACCCCCGCCAGCGCCAGGCGGCCCCGGGGGTGCGCTCCGAGCCCCGCGCCGAGCCCCGCGGTTCGGGGGTGCGCGCCCACCGTTGGCGGATGACGGAGCGCCGGGCCGGAGCAGCGTGCCGCTGCCGTGTGCCGCTCACGTGCGGCGGGCGCGCCCCCGAGGCCGGCCCCTGGCGGCTCCGCGCGGCGCGCTCCCGGCTCTGGGATGCGCTCCGGAGCGGCTCCGCGCAGCGCGCTCCCGGCTCTGGGTGGCCGCGGGAATAAGCTGAAGGAGAAGGAGTGAAATCTGCTAAATGTTGTTCCTCCTAAAACCTCCTACGCACGTTTCGGTTTGGTTAAAGAGAAGTTAGGAAGTATAGCACGTCCTGCTGACTTTTACCCAGAGCCTTGTATGGCTACTGAAAAAAGTTCTGGCTAAAAGTTGATGACATTAGTGATGAACCTGTGGTTAAAATTAGAACTTTTTTTTTTTTTCCTCTGAGGAGAAGGAAGCTTGTCTTATTTTTGAAAATGGTTTGCCATTAAACCATTAAACAAGAATGCTGCCCATCTAATTGCTTCTTTAATCTGGTCACAATTTCTGTGTGGAATTCATGTAAATATGTGTGTGATATGAAGGCAATTAATTGGCTAATTTTGCAGCTGCTGCAGGGAAGAGTTCATGTAGTCTCTGTGGTGCCCTCTGGCACCGAGGGACATGCTGCCTTCTTCCCGTGGGCATGCCTTGAGCCCCTTCATTTGGCTGTGTGCCCACCATACAATCTCCTAACAGCACAGGGTAAAATGTAATGCTCAGCTGACTGGAAATATTCTCCAGATGTAATTCCCTTCAATAGTAGAGAATATGCAGTATTGAGAGTTCATACATGACCTTATTGGTGACATTCCTTAATAAAGACCTTACTCTATGGGTTATTAAGATTACAGTATAATTGTAGAATGATCACAGAGACTAAATGGTAATAAACTCTGAAACTAAAGCAGAAGAGAGGTGCAACTGCTTTGATAGTTAACTTATATTTTAAATATTTTGTAACATCATATCTTTTTCCTGAATTGCATACAGCGTGTTGAAGACTCTGCAAGAGGTTCTCAGGCCTCCATAGCCTATCCATGCTGGCCTTTGTGGGAAACTGAACATTTTGGTGGGGTACTGAATAGGGCACTAATGACTGACTGTGACCAACCTGTACTATACCTGAGTTGGAGAATTAGGCCACAGAAACCTCTATATCCAGTTTTTAATCCTGTGTGATGTTCTGTGACTGGTATAGAACAATCTAAGAAATCTGCTGTTGCTGATGTGCCTTGCAGCCAAAGAGCTGGAGTCTTGGGAAAAGTATGCTTGTTCTCATCTCTCAGTGGTGACGTCTCTGGATATGTACTTGGAAGCTCATAGTCATTTTGAGGGTATTTGAAATGGAAGCAAAAGGAAGAATACTGAATTATGTACATTTTATTGTTTCCTGAGTAAATGATTTTGAACTGAAACAATGAAAATGAAGAAATGCTCTTCTTTCTTCTGTCTACTAACACATTGTTTTATATTAGCATTGTACTATGAGTGTGCTGAAGTGGACTCTGTGGAAGTAAAATGCCTTTACAAGGCCTCAGCATTGAGAGGTCATGATAACAATATATCATCTGCAAGTATGCCTGTGAATAATCTGTTTGTACCAGTTTTTTAAAATGTATTTTCATATTATAACTGTTCAAAGGCTGAGGCTTTCCAACATTTTATGTATTTTGTCTCCTGTGTGCTCTAAACCACATCTTGTGATCTATTTCTTCAACCTGTATTCTTGTGGATGAGGCTTTTATGGTCAGGTAAGTTTCTGAAGCAGTGTGTGGCAGGCCAGAGTCCCCTGCTCCTTCTCAGCTGCTCCTCCCTGGGTGAAAGGCAAAGTGAGGGTCTGTGCTCTTGCTGTGTTTGTAGCTCCCCAAAACAGTCTTGTCCTCCCAGTGTTAATAGGCATCATATTTTAGTCATTTTTGTTTCAACACGTTACATTGAACCAAATGCTTAATCCAAAGTGTTATTAAGCTGTTAATGTGATGTCTTTCAAAGGGTTTGCAAGCATTAATTTAAAGAAATCTACCATTCAGTGGAGAATGACACAGTTCTTTTATGCATACCTTTGTGTATGTTGTAAAATGCATTGTGATTATCTTAGATGTGAACTGGAGGAAAACCCCAACATATTTAATTCAATAAATTCTGCAAAACATTTTCTGTTATATCCGAACCATTAGGATGCAAACTACCCAAAACAGTTCCTTTCCCTTTTGTTCTTATATTTGCTCAAGTTCTGTGTATGTCTGGTAGCAGAATATATTGCAAGAGCAGGTCTGATTTAACAAGGGGAAGAAGTTGTTAAACTGAGTGAGCTTCAAGCTACCTGTTTTCTGCTCATAAAAATTATTTCACTGTTGTCAGCTTTATCTGTTGAAGTTATTGAACAAAATGAATTAAATGGAATGCCATATAGTATTATCAGATGCAATCATTTTTAGAGCGTAGGAGATCAGGATGACTTGCAGAAGTACATACTGTCAGTCTGCTCTGCAGAGGAGTCTCTGTTTTAACAGAAGGTGAAATACTATCAAAACAAAGTGTGATGGATTTTTTTTTTGCATATTTTTCATCCAACTTGTTTTTGACTAGTGGAATATGGTATTGAAATTGACTTTATAATTAAACATGTGGATAATAACAGTTTTATATAGACAGTGGTCTAACATGGTGCTTAACCTGCTAGTTGGCCATTAAGGGAAACTAAGATTTCTGCTGCACAAAATCTGAAATGTCGGTATTTTGAACACTGAAAGTATGAGCCAATATAGATGTATAGAATTCTTGACAATAGTTTTGAAAAGCTTTGTGGGGTTTCTTTGAAGAAATCAGACCAATGATTTCTGGGACAGTACAGCAGAAATAATAGAAAAAGTTTAGCTGCTTTATTTTTTGTATTCTACTGGAAAAGTTATTACTCACTTCATCCTGACTAAAGATAAATAAAAACAAACAGAATCTGAGTAGACTGGTTTTTGTGCTACCACTAATTCTTCCTGTGTTTGCTAAGGATGGGTTAGATGGGCTGATATGAGAAAGAGAAAAGACATTTATTACACATATGTGAGGGGTAATGAGAGGTGTGATCTGCTCATAGGTGGTGAAATCAGAAATCTTTGAGATCCTTCCATGACTGAAAAGAAGTCATGGAAGGATCTTCCTGCTTTGTTTGTCAGGGCATGGGCAGCCCTCTTGCTTTGTCCCTGGTGTGTTACTGGGAGTAATAACCTTCTCAAGGAATAGTTAGGAGAATGGATTGACCATGCGCTGCCTAGGCATTTCTGCACCAAAATTTAGAAAACAAACTTTGTTTGTTGTATATGAAGGACCAAACTGGAAGATCCTTTGGATAGCTTCTGATCCTTCAAACAAATTTCTTCTGGAGCATGTCAGAGGTGTAATGTGAAATAACATTAGATTAAAGTATTAATGGTGAGACAGAAGAAATGTGGTATATTTAATTGAAGTATTTTACTTGGAAGGAGACGAAACATACATAAAGACTATAGATGTAATAAATATTAAGTAGATGGTATCAATAGGAAAACAAGTTTGTGTGATAGATTTTATAGCTGTAAAACATATATTTTAAAGCTGTAATTCCAATTCACTGTATTGCATGTTATGATTTTATCAATGAGACAGAATCTAGACAGGGAACTAAATTTACCCATGAAATGTTTCCTTGTTGCTTCTATTTCTCAGGTATCCTACATTAGTCAGGACTGTGAAGAAATTCCAGAATTCCTAGGAAGAAAATATGGACATATGGCAAAAAGGCTGGACCTTAGCTTCAACTTGTTAAGGTATGTGGCAGTATATAGATTTTCAAGTGCAGTGTGGAATTCCAACTCCTTAAGTAGACTGGTTTTTTTTTCAAAGTAGAAAGATGTAAGTCAGGTACATTTAATTGTTATCAAGTGGACGACACTGTTTTATAGGTAATGTTTGTCTCCTTTTCTCCCACACTTGGAGCACAAATAACCAGGTGAGTCTGAAAAATTACTATGTATTGTCATAAATGATACCCATTGAGAAGCTTATGCTTTGTTCTCTACTTAAATTGGAAAATAAGCATTGTTACCTGAAGAATGGGATGAAAAGTAAATTTTCCTTAACCAAACACAAGTAAGTGTGTGCTTCTCTCCCTTTCTTAAAATTTTATTTATGGATTTCTGGTTATTACTATAAATGCTTTATAACACTTTTTTTTCCCAGATGATATGTTTTGTTCTATGAGTTTATTTTCGTGCATCTGTGTAGTTAACTGCTAAAGCTAAATGCAGTTAGACTTTGTAATTCCTTCTAAGTATTTTAATATATGGATTGGATTAGGATTTTGTAGTATTCCTGTTAGCTACTACAGCATCCCATTCCATTTAATCCTTATAAGAGAGCCTGCTGAGGTTCAGCAGAGTATATTTCAGGTTGAAAAATGTGGGTAAGTACAGAGAAAGTATTTGAGTGCAATTGTCTGTTTAATAAAAGAGTAGCTTTGTGGAGGTAGGGTTGGACTCAACTCATTTTCCTTTTATTTTGTTGGGGGTAAGCTCACAGTCAGCTTGTGAAGAGTAATACAAGAAGTAGTGTGCTGGTGCCTTGCTTTCCTAGAAGAAATAACCACTGATTTTAACTTCCTTAACACTCATAAATGTTCTTCTGAGCCTCTGTCAACTTTGAAAGACTGAATCCTACATGTAAGAGGTAGCAGAGCAAAGGAGACACTAAATCTGTGGATTATTGTTATCTTATACTATGACTCTGTACTGTTGGATATTGTAATCAGAAAGGAGAATTTTGCTGGGGGAGGGGATCAAATGGTAATTTCTTTTTGATTTTGTCATGAAGATAATTCAAGGTCTGTATGTGTATTTAGATTTAGCAAGTTGTTGACAAGACTGCTCCTTCTTTACATTTCTGGGAAAAAAAGTGTTTGTCTCTTTCAGTTAATGCATGATTTGAAGAACAGTTCTCTGAATTTGTTTCATTTCATAGAGTAAAATAATAACATTAAATTTGGATGTAAAGTACCACTTTAAAACTGATCGTATTTTCATGTAGAGCACAATTGGTGATGTATTTCTGAAATCTGTGTTTTCTTTCCTTCTTTTATTCTCTAATGAAAACACTTAGCCTGTTTTTCACAAGGGATATAATTGGTTTTATTGAGGCTTAGGGAAGAACAATCAGCTTGTGATGTAGGAGAAGTTGTAGTTGTTAATCTGTAAAAGTATTTTAAGACCAGAAATGAGATTTGGGAAAGGGGAGAAGTGGATTTTATTTTTTTCTTTGGGAAGCTAACACTAAATGGGATGTGAGCAGTAAGGGTTTTTCATTGAGTAGTGCTTAGATTTTCTGAGCATATAGAAACTAAGAAGTATTTATGGTACAGTAGCTGTTGACACTGGTCTGCACTCATATATAGACCCTGTACCTGCATATTATTGAGAAAGTCAGATAAGGTATAGAATAAATGTCGTAATCTTAAATGTGAATATAGAAGAATGTCTTGGGCAGCTGTTGAAGCAAGTGTAAGCAGGGTCATCTTCTTTAAACAGGTATTATTGCTTAAAAATCTAACAGTATTGTAGTACAGCAATGAGTTTTATGATTTTCATCAGTAAATGCTTAGTTTGAAAAGTTTACGATGTTGTTTTCAGTGGGGAAACAGTATCTGCCATTAGTGTTGACTTAGGAAGGAGTTTGATTTTCTAGTATAGCTTGCTATCTCTTGGTAATGGTGTGAGTCAAATGAAGAAGACCAAGGGTGATCAAAATACAGGTAGAGATGAAGAGAATACTGTGTTTTGCTAGCACAGTAGTTATTTGCAGTAAAGATGTTAGCTTTCATTACAATTTTATTTATTATTGGATGAAGGTTTGTTTGCATGGCTTTTGAAAGGAAAAAAGAAAACCAGATGTTCTTACGTGAGATGGTTTTGTTACTCAGATTTCCCTGGTTATTTTCTTTTTGCTTGTGCTGAGTCCATATAACTGAGGAGGGGAGGGTTGTCGTTAATTCTTTTGAACTGGCAGTTTAATACAGAAGAAAATGTACATTTTTCACAATTATTTTCCTGATTTCAGAATTCTTTCCAGGCTAGAGCTCCTTCCTCTTTCTTAAGTAAAATTTAGGGGCCGTGAAGATGCTTAATTATTTTTGCATCAGATTTGGAATAACTAATATCAGCATTTGATACATAATCACAAACAATTGCTTTTGTGTCTTTCTTGTTTGCCTTTTTCCAAGAGCTGGTGTCTGTCCTTGAAGTACATGAACTGAGCAGTTCATGGATCCAGCTCTTTCCTCCGGCAGTCCAAGTGACTGTTACCATTGGTTGCACATCCCCTTTTCCCTGTGAGGGAAAGGAAAGAAAGAGGTGAAAGGTACAAGGGAAATTATATGGGAACGTTGGGAAAGAGGAGGAGTAACAGCAATTTGTTGTGTGTGAGGCAAAGGGGAAAATGTGTGTTTCCTTAAAAGATGCTGGCTGTAGTCAGCAGGATGTGGTGCCACTAGATTGCCTTCTGTTTATGTCTCTGGCTGATGGAAATGCTTCAATCCCAGATGACTGTAGTCCACTTGTGACTTTGTTTCTACTTGTGCTGTTTTCATTACATTAATTTTGTTTGAATGCTTTCTAATATCTTTTGTTTCCTTTTGGGGCCAAGGGGGGTTGTGAAGAAGACAGAGCCAAACTCTTGTCAGATGTACAGCAAAAGAACAAGAGGCAGTTGTCACAGCTGCAGCAAGGGAATTTCCAGCCACCTCAGGGAAGGCTGAGTGAAAGAGGTGCCTAGAGAGGCTGTGGAATCTCCATCCTGGATGATATTTAAAATGCAATTGGACAAAACCACAAGCAACCTGGATCTAACTTTTGAAATCCCCCTTTTCTGAGCAGGGAATTGGACTAGATGATCTCTAGATGCTCTTTCCAATCTAAATTGTGCTGTGATTCTGCAGCTTTATTGGTGTGATACGGCCTGATTCGTTGCAGCTCTTTTGATTTCATAGTGATTTTCAGCTATTTTAGAAATGAACTATTTATGTTGTGTATTTTCAGTAAGGCATTTTTCAGGAGCAGAGTTGTTTTGCTTTGGAAATCTGCTCCTGAGCCTCTCATGGCAACTGTATTTGATAGCCTTCCCTAGTAACAGAGTCCTTTCATAATGTGTGGACAGCATTCCCCAGTTCTCATTTCGTGATGGCATAGAGTATGGGAAGAAGAGACACTGATGTGTCAGTGTTAGTGTTACCTGGAGACTTTGTAAAGGATTTCAAGGTGGAATGAAAAACTGTTGTTGATCATGGAAAGTTAAAGATTTCACTAAAAAAAGAACGAGGGAAGTAGTAATCACTGGTGAAAGAAAGGAAGCAGTAAGTGAGTAGGAAGGATATAACAGAGGTAGGGAGTAGAGATTTGGATGAAATACAAAGATTTTAGTTTAGATGCATCTTGCTATCGTGTGGGAAGAAAAAAACCCAAACAACCCATAGCTTGTTCAAAACTTTTTTTTCTTGTCCTAGATGACTTTGTTCAAAACTTTTCCTTTCACATTAGAGGCTAAATGCACTCTGGTGCTTGAATAACAGATGTCAGTGGTTTTGTACAAACAGGTGCCATGCTTTTATAAATATCTACAGTTCACTTCACTGAGAAGTCCATCTTGTAATTTTGTCCTCAGTAGTTTTAAATATCTGAGTTGTTTTCCTTTTTCTGACAGAGATTTCTTCTCAGTCTAAGCTATGAGGTGAAAGGGAGAGTGAATCTTTAATCTTGGCCAATGAGGAAGGATTAATCCAATAATTGTGCTCATGGAGATACAAATATCTCTTCCCTCTCTCTAGGGTGCAGATTATTTCTGCTAGGAGCCTGAATAATTTGCACAGTATGTGCTTGTGCATAACTTCCACTGTCTGATGAGGAAGGTGCATGTATGAAAACATCCCTTTGAACTTCAGTCCTACTCTGGAATGTTCCTCCATGACTTTTTTGAGGCTGAGGCTTTGTAATATCTTCTCTGTGGACTAGATATTGTACTTTCTCTCTTCTGCCTCCTGTTTTTTTGCCTGGGGGAATGTGCAAGTGGCAGCCTGAAAATGGGCTCCAGTTTTTACAGGGCATGTTCCTCTTTGTAAGTTGAATATGTGAAAGAGAGGCTTTTTTTTTTTTTCCCCCCTAACCACCTTCCTGGTCTGTGCAGCACTAAGACATGCAGAATAGGAAGATGAACAACAAAAGAGAGATGGAAATAAAAACCAGAATTCAAAACAAAGCATGACATATTTTTAAAGCCTTTAGACTCATCTTTATAGCACCTTAAAATGTTGAAGAAAATGCACTATTGTTAAAACTTTTTGATGGTTTTATTTATAAGGTAGAAAAATATTTTCACCATAATTGGGTAACTCTTAATCGTAGCAATTGCATATTTATCAGTATGAGGGGCTGTTATTAATGTAGCTGTCATGCACAAACACATTTCTGCATTAAATCCATTTAGTATGTGCATTATTCGGTCTAGAATGTCACCAGGACATCAAAGCCCCCTTAGGCATAAGAGCACAGTGCCCTGCTGTGGCTGCAGAAAGGGCTTGATCAATAAATGTAACATGTTAATGCAGAGCAAATAGAATAAAAGATTTCTTTGACAAGACATGAAAAATCACCTTGTGGCAGCTGGCATGGTGATGCCATTTCAGCGGAGACACTAGCAAAGTTGATCTGACAAGTAAAGAGGAGAGATGATGGTTATAAGGTGCTTTTGTTTCAAACTTCTTTCTTGACCTGTCAGGTTTTGAAGGAGCCTGAATGGCCCTTTTTTGTCATGTGAAAATTGTAGTCTTAGGCAGTTATGAAGCAGTTATCTCTTCTCAAATTGTGAATGCTGCTGTTTAATTGATTCACTTAGCATTTGAAACTGTCACGCATTAATAATTGCTAAATCCTGTAGATACTGCTCCAGTGTGTCATGCTTAAATGTGTAGTTATCAGAAAATTAATATCCTTAATGAACTGATGCTTTCAAACTAGCATTGCATGAAATCTCTTTTGCCCTTTCATTTGCTGAAGGTATATCAGCCAGTTTTCAGAGAAACCCCTCCCGACAGTTGTGTGGTTTTATTTATTTATTTTTTTGATGCCCAACAAATGCCAGCTTTGCTTTGGGTACATAGTGTGCTCAATGACAATAAATATAGTAATTATGCTGGAGTTGGTAATTAACATAATTATAGTCAATTACGACAAATACAGTGCAGAGCTAAATGAATGAGGGTGAGAAATTAGCAAGCTAATTGATTTACCGTACGTGCTGCTTTTTCCTGCAACTAACAGTTGCAGATTTTCTGCAGGAAAGAGTGTTTACAAATAGCTGATTGTGTTTTGAAATGACTCTGTCTTGTGGCTCTCTCTCCTGTTTCCCTTACACTGAGGTGAAGAGGATTGAAATATGGGGTAGTGGTTACAAGGAGAAAGGAGCTGCTCTGTCCTCACTGAATGCTTTGAAGGAAGATGTATGTACTTGCTTTAATTTTAGATGCTTCTTTCAGTATTGAAGGGAAAAAAACCCCATGAGATCCTTTACAAAAGATATTGCTAGAGAAATTTTGGACCTATATTTTAATGCCCTTAGATGTGGCCTGAATTATCTAAGAAATGTTTATCTATCTGTTTATTCACATCAGAGATCTGCAGAGCACTGGATAGCTGAAGGAAGAATTAGAATTGTTCAAGGAATCTAAGTGTGTTGAAACAATATGCCCTTGTTCAACCATCAGTTTCAATAATTTAAACCACTGGACCAGTAGAGATGCATAATATCATAACATTTGTGCACATTATAATTGCCTGTTTTGTTTCAAGATGATTTATAGTATCTTGTCTGAAATAAGTGTATTGGAGCTATGCAGTTAATCTGTTTCACTCTCCTTGTTTTTTTATTTTCTTTCAAGCATGATGACAGTTTTCTATATGAAAGGAGAATGTATATGTTTAACTATTGAAGATTTTGTATTGCTCTTTTAAGAAAAATGTTGAGTAGCAGTTGAGATTTCTTCCTTTAAGAAAGCAATAATTTATGAATGTTTGTAAATTTTAAACTGGGTATTGTTTACTGTTTGAAGCTAAATGGAATTGTATAGAGAGACTTCAGCAAAGAGATAATGTTTTCCATAGCTAAGCAATCTGAAATTTATAAATTCTTGGTAATTTTGCTTCTACTATTGCAGTAAATGTATCAAATGTAATGTATCAAATGTATCAAAACATTCAAATGGGTATGTGTGTAGTTTGAGGTGGGTACTCAAAATTTACCCTTAAAAGGATGTCCTACAATAAGCACAAGATGCTGTTTTTAAATAATGTTGAAATGTTATGGATGTCTAAAATAGTTGTACAGTGACATTGCTAAAGGTGATCAGTCTTTAGAAGCAATTCAGCTTCTAGAATAATTTTACTGAATTAAATACTTATACACAGGGAATCATTGAAATTATTTACAGATATAATAGTATTTTTTGTTGAAGTCTTACATGTTTATTAATCATTGTGGACTATCTTTTGTGTAATTATCTTCTAAAATAACTTCTTGTTGTACTAGATGGACCGAAGACAAGTATGTTGATGTATGATATCTTTCTACATGGGTAATACCTAGGGAGTTGTATAAGATGAAGTCTTATAGATGTAAAACTATTGGAAAACTAGGAGAGTATTACCAGTAACAAAAACAATTACAAACTTCAGCTATTAACTCTACTTTTGGTAGCTGATAGAAATCAAACAAAATCTACTCCTTGCTCTCTTCTTCCCTTCCTTTTCCTTCCCTCCATGCCACCCCCTTTTAAAAAGTGGCATTTCAACAGGAACCGGGTGTGATCTGGCTAATGTATAAGGAAAACTTTTCTCCCTCACCTTAAAACTTTGGAAATATTAAAAATGTTAAGATACGCCTTGTCTCGCATGCAATAGCCATGCCTGTGTTCTGTTGTTTTGTCAACTTGAAATGTGATTATAGAATATTTGCCACTACAAAGTATTATCTGTGTGTGTTTTTGTGACTCGTGTATTTTCCTGCTGTGTCTTAATTGTGGTTGTTGGCTTATTGTTGATACAAAGGGGACCAGTCAATGACTATTGTTAAAAATATCAAATTAATGGGTTATGGTATGCATTTAAATATTGCACTGATTTCAGCATCTATGCCATGGATGTAAGCTGTACTTTTTAATGGAAAAGTTATTTTTCCAAACTCAGTAATATGTAAGTAATAAGTAATATAAATTGTTGTATTTCTGTATGGGTGGCTGTTATCTTCTTTAGTCCCAGCAGCCTCTCTTTTTGTCCATTGATCCTTGCTTGACTTTTTATGGCCACATAGACACTAACAGACTGTGAAAACACTGTAGTATATATACCCCTGACCCCCCGTGCTGGCCATTATCCATTGATTTACAGTACCTGACAGATCAGAACACAAGATTGTTTTCTCCTCTGCTTTCCTCAGGAAGGCTTAACACTGTGGAAAGAGTTGTCTTGAGGGTGTATCATGTGGTAGAATTAGGCAAAAAATTTTTACCTGAACCTTTGGCTTGGGGGACAGTGTAGGTTCATATTGTGTAGGGGAGAATTCTTGTGAGGATTGCTAGAGCTTGAAATCTGGTAAAAAATTAAACAGCATAATTTGACATTAAGTTAAAATCAGGTTATGAGCTTTGATTGTTACATTCTTAATTGTTACTGGTGAATATTGCTATGCTGGCTGGGGGGACATCCATGTCTAAAGGTCTGTTGCAATTATGAGTAAAGATGAAATCTGTAGTATACTTCTGAACAAAGATGAGTGACAGACTGGGACTTGAACAGAGACAGGATTTCCTATTAAGCATTCATTGACTCAAGGCTGTTGGCAAAACCTTTTGACTGAGGCAGAGCATTTCCCAGTGAACTGGTGTTTGCATCACATAATTTTCTTCATGTTTGCATGTATAGGGATTGAACTGCTTCTTCTTGATCTGATTTCTGTATGAGATTGAAGATGGATTTTGAAGTGATGTTGGAGGCTAAACCTACACAATCTGCAGCTGTTCTTTGGGTACCCAGAGCCCTTAATTCACTGGCACAGTCAATCCAGCTCCTCTTGTGAAAACTGTAACCAGTCTTAAACTAAAATCAGTTTTTGTTTTGAATTCTGTTCTAAACAATAGGAATCTATGTTAGACTGAGAGGATATCAGGTAATAAATGGAAGATTATCACAATCTATGGAAAGTATTGGCATTTAGAAGAGAAATAATTTGATGTACTTGTTTTAGTTTTCAAAGAATGTCAGTAGATTGAAAATAATATCTTGGTGACTGCTCCTGCATAGTCCATGATTATCTGGATTTTAAGACTGAAAAGTACTTTTTTCCAGGAGCATCAGGAGTTAAAGAAAAGGGCATGATAAAGAGCACGTGTTAATCAGATGTATCATTATTACTTTCTGACTTCCTTAATCTCTCTCACTCTAAAACAGTATTTCCTCGTCATTGGTGTTGTGAAACAAGAGCGAAGGACTGCAGAAATAACTGTTGTCTGAGGACAAGGAGCTTGGCTGAAGGGAAGAACCTGCATTAACCCTGGAATTATTGTCTCTATCTTTTCCTCTCTGTTGAAAGGTTATCTTCTTCTCACCTTAACACAACATAAAAGATTCTCAGCATATAGTTGCAGATGTGAAGAACTTGAGTGGTTTTGCTGATTCCAATCACTAAGGAGGGCCTAGGTCCTCCACTGTTCAACAAACCTGCTGGTGGTCATAGTACAAAAAGTTACTTGGCATTTGGCAGGAAAATCCTTATGGAGCTTCTGTTTATGCATCACTTGTTTGTTTTATGTGGTCTTGCATGGTTTGTGTCATTTTTGAGATCTTGCATTTTACATAGATCATCTTTACATAAATTATCTTGGAGTTGATTTTTCAGGTTAAAAGGACCATCTGCAAACCCTTAGCTCGTGCAAGCGTGAAGAGCGAGGAGCGTCGAAGTGCAAAAGGGCCATGTATTTTTCTCAGGCTCTGGATTCAGCATGTCAAACCCGACATGCTATACAATAATTATACTGTCTTTAGGGTCATGGTTAATGCAGTATTATAGCTCAGTTGCAGGCTTTACCCATGAACTGATGCTTGCAATTATGTGACATTTCATAATTTTTATTTATATTTTTGTTTTGTTTCTCCTGGTCTTTCCTTTTGATGATGCTTGCCTGAGTGAGTTGCTCACTGGTAGGGCTGTAAGATTATTTCCTTTCTTAATACTTTATTTTGCCTTTTTAATTTAATTTGCCTGATGAGTCTGTAAATGGAAGTGATGAATGTTCTTTATATAATACAGCCATTCTTATTGCTCATGTTTGTAGGAAACCTTGCTATGGTGAGAGACTACAGTGGTAGAAATAAGTTTTAAAAGAACACCAGTAAAAAATGCAAAATATCTAATGTTCAGGGGTAGTTTAATCAGTGCAAAAGTCAGGGGGGTTGATAGGGTCTTGCAGATTGGGCCAATACTTCTCTTTAGGTGCTGTTTTTCCTGTGCAGTTGGTACATGAGCTGTATTGGCAGATAGTAATACTTGGATGTATGCACTAGGCCAGCTCATTTTTTTCATAGAAAGCATAGTGTGTGTTGGCTGCTGCTGACAGCTTACTGGCATTTAATACACACACAGAGACACACACACAAAATAGCATCTCATAAATAAAGATCTTTAGGATGTATGCATATTTCCTTTATATGTAAGTATGGTATATGAATTATATTTTTAATCCTTATAAACTTAGGGGTGATGCTCAAGTATTTTTCTACTTCGATTCAGCACTTGTGGTAAGACTTTGTCAGTGGTAACCTTTACACTTATAACCTTGAAGGAAGGAACATATTACTTAGAGATTGCTTGCAAAAAACCACTCAATCTCTTCAACGTAAAATCTCTTAAAGTGCAAGAAAATGCTGCAGAACTGTCCTTGAACCATTTGAGATGCGTAAGGTCCAAGACTTGCTGAAGTGCCATGACTCTTCAAGGCCATGTGGCCACAAAAGCACTGGATGAGGATGCTGTATTTTAGACTCCCAGGATTTTCAAGACATTTTAGTTGAAGAGATAAGAAAAACTTACCATTGTTGACCTAGTTACTTAAGTGATAAAGTGTAGTGATTATTCTAAAGCACTTAAAGGCTGAAGAAGAAATGTTCTAGACAGGCCAAGGATTAACAGTATATTGAATATTTGTAAAACTCTGCTTCCAACATAGTTATGTTAAGATAATTTGACAGTCCAGTGTGTGAATGTTCAAATCACAGCTGCTCAAGGATCTGAACACTTTCTACCTATTATCTTGCACTTAATACACTCTGCATCTTGGACAGTGAAGTGCTTTGGAATAGCACAGAAACAGTCATATGTGAAGGTGATTGTACTGGAATTGCTCTGGGAAAAATTGTCAAGTACTTTGTTTTCTAGGAATGGAAACTAAGTCAACTGAGTGAGAGGCTGTGTGTGTGTCTAGTTTGCTTTCTTCCCTCACTCTGTCCTGCCTTTTCCACTGCCTTAAACCAGCAGGAGGCTGCAGAAGGTGCTGCTGAGAGTTTGGGTGCAGGTGCAACATGAGGTTCCTGCTTTCTTGCCAGTGGTCTCTCTTTTGTTCCCTGTGTTGCTTCTAATGGGAGCCAGCCGTTCGCTCTGTTCATGTGCAGTAGAGGTTCTAGTTCTACCAGGTGCACAATTAGTAAATTATCTGCCAATCTAAGTGGGGAATGTCAGAGGACAGTTCAGTTTCTATCACTGTCAATACTTTGGCTTCCTTTAAATAAGTCTTATCAAATAGTCTCTTACTATCACTAATAAAAAGGCTTTTGAAATGTGGATGTACTTCTAATGAGAATCTATCTCAACCCATTTAATGTGGGCCACTACTTTGTGACTGGATTATAGACTCTGCAACAAGAGGTGGTTTGAAACAAGAGGTTCACCTGCATTCAGATGATTGAGCAGAAGAAGTTTCTAAAATTAAGGAGACAAATGCATTACTGTAGATTTTATGTCACTTCCTAGTAATTGGTCAATGGAGGAAGAGAGAACAAATGTCTGTATTGAGCTAAAAGTGAACGGGCAAATGTTTCTTTGTGTGTTTTAGTATAGCATATGAAAGTCTTGGTTGCTGTAGTCCTAGTATTTTAAAACCTGGTGAAATCGTTAAGTCAGCTTTAAGATAATCTTGCACTTTTTTTTTTTTCTTATTTTCTTTCTGTGTGGGGACATAAGTATACTGGAAGCATTTAGTGTGGGTAGAAGAAGTAGCAGTAGAAACCCATCAAGACAGCTATTAGCTGTGAAGTTATTTCTATTTACAGCATAGCCTATTACTATCCTATAACATGGAATGAATAAATAATTTCTATATTGTAGCAGATACACCTTAGTAGGCAGAATAGCATCAGAAATGGTCAGTAAGCTTCATTCTGTACACAGAAGCATCAAATGTTTCAGGTTCTCTACCTTATATTCAATGCATTATGATGTCATAATCTAAACCACATTTTCTGAATGACTCCTTGACTGCATATTTTCATTTTTAGAGGAAAAACAAAGCTAGGGGAAAAGTTTCCTAGTACAGTGACTTCTGCACCCAAGTAAGTAGAGTGAAACCTTGTTCACACTTCTCTTTTCCCTGGTAAAAAAACACAAGAAAGTCTGCAAAAAAGATATGTAGGTACAAATTTAGGATAAGGGTTTCTCTGTAAGTTCCTAAAGTCAAATATCTGAACTTAACCTCTGTATCAAGAAATTTGCTCAATTAAATTGTATATTTGTGCTTTTCAAACCACTTGCAGAAAATAATGGTTACTTCTTTTCACTAGATTTTGTATCATGAGATACAAAATGAGATTCTTGATGTTCAAATTATCTCATTGACTAGAAGTAATCTTATTTGTGTTGTAGGGTGCATTCACACCTATGCATATTATGTAGAAAGCTAAGTGTTACTTATGCCCATCTTGTGCAGGTCTGTTTCTCTGCAAAATTTTAAAATCTCTCCTTGTCTTTTGCTACAGAGCACTTTATGTATGTATGTATGTATGTATGTATGTATGTATGTAATTAATTATTTATGTTAAGGCACTCATCTCTCTTAAAGTGAGCATTGGAATAGAAAGCAAATTGCTGATGAAATTACCTCTCTGGTGATTTCAGCTAATTCAACCAGAACTATTGTATTAAAAAGAGTAAACAGATCTCCCCCTCTTTTTC
Organism: Parus major; assembly: GCF_001522545.3. Lineage (NCBI taxonomy): Eukaryota > Metazoa > Chordata > Aves > Passeriformes > Paridae > Parus > Parus major. The sequence goes on along the minus strand of NC_031775.1, from coordinate 9,854,960 downwards.
TTGTTGGTGTCTGTGTAGTAGAGAGCTCTGACCCCATGTAAAGCTTTACATGATGGACTATTTTCAGATTCGTGTAACTCATACAAAGGCTCCATGTGCAAACTTGACAGTGCCTCTCGCATTGTAACTTTTAGACTCTATGTTATTTAAATATACTAAAATGTACCTTGTATCAAACTGCAGGTGCTGCTACACTTCTATTACAGCATGGTAATACTTGCATTGTAAAAACTCTGAGGCTTGTGAAAGAGTTAAGCAAAGCAGCCAGAAATGGTTTTCAGCTTTTACTTTTCAGATACAACCTTTTAAGCATACCTACATTTACCTGCAATGGCAATCGTTTTGCATTTTAATGACAAATCAAGTATGCTAACTTGCATTTGAAACGAAAGTGCCTTAAATGTCTCTGGCTGTCAGAATGAGATGTTAGGAGCTTGATGAAAAGAGAACAAAGAAGACAAAGTATGAAGCCTAGATACAGAGCAAAATGAAATAAAACCTTGTATGGCCTGTCAGGGGTGTCAGTTGATATTCCTATCTAAAGCACATTATAGTATTACTTTGCAGCTCATAGCTTACTCATCTGTCTTTTTTAATTCATCACATTCTAGCCCACATCTTTTAAGTCCCATGTGTCAACAATGGAAGAAATCTGTTAATTGACAAATGAGTGTCACAAATGTGAATTGGTGCCTTTACATCAGAGGCAGGTAGTCTCTGTTGTTTTTTGTCGGCTCTATTATTGGCATAAGCCAGTGTAAGACATCTGTCTTTGCCAGAATGAGAGATGACAGCCAGAGAAGGGCTGTCATTGTTTTAGTGCATGTTCATTCTGCTGAGATACTGTATAAAGATAAAATGTCAGTTAAAAGAATATGAAAAACTATTGGGAGGAAGTCCTTAAATTACTTGGGAAGGGGATCTGGGAATTGGTGCCAGAATTGAAATCCGAACGTTCCAGTTTGCATCTATCACATCAATTTAAAAATAATACTTTCTGAGTAACTGGGTCAGTTTATAAGGCATTTAGGAAAACGTTATGTTGTGTTGGCATAATTAGCTCATAAGATGGAAAGAAAAACATATCTTCACAGGATATGAGTTTATTACAAGTTCATTTTTCAAACATGTATAGAATTGTCTCAATAAAAATATGCTGTGTAGCATCTCTAGTGTTGATTTGCATCTGTTTTGAAATATTGAAATTGCTCCGTTCCAATTTCTTTTTCTGTTATAGGTCTATTTTAGATTGATGAATAACATAATGAAATAAAAAGCATAGCCAGCTGTGAGTTGATGAGACAATTAATAGGAAGAAAATTATTAACATAGTTTCAGGATGTCTAGAGGGTGTACAGTGTATAAAAGTTACTCCCAAATCACTAAATCCCTTTATTGCAATAAATGACTTTTTAATCTTGGATAGCACAAAAGAGAGGAGGAAAATGTTTTAATGGAGGTGGTGGAAAGGGGGAATAGAATTAAAATGTCATAAAAGGCTGCTGTTTTACTTTTTACTTTATATCCAAAGTCATAAGAAAGGCAGATTGGCACTTTTATCTTCAGCAGCTCTTATAATCAACCCTGTGCTGTACAGGACACTCACTGTGTAACCCTCTCCTTCCCAAATGACCTGTCTCTTGGGTTCTAACTGACCTTGTCTGAACTTCAGGCATTTTGAGGGCTGTGTTGACAAGATCTGGTGAAGGACTAACTCTAGATCTGTGCGCTGGCTAAGTTGAAGTTTCAAGATGGATGTCTCTGAACAACAATTAATTGAAAGTCTTAATTTTGAAGTTACTTGGGTTTTGCATTTTAAATAGAGCTGTCAATGTAATAAATCTGAGATGTTCTGAGTTATGATACTACTTAATATAGGTAGAATTGTCATTCATAACTTTTTAGGATTTGTGGTTTCTTTTTTTCATTTTTTTTTAAACTTGCTTTTAGCAACTAATGGAGTATCAGAAAAAATATCAAACTGAGATTCTTTTTCCCCCCTCCCACCAGCTAATGTGGGGCTCTCAATTTTTTTTTTAATCTTTGACTACTCTCTTTATCACCAAATATCTCCTGGCTCTTTCACTTCAGTCTGTGGCTAATGTTGATTGTAATTTTGGCTTTAATTATTGAGACCAGTAACAGAGTTCAATACTTCTAGTAGATGCTAGTAATTTTATGACTCTTCTGTGTCTTAGGGTCTAAAAAGCTAAAAATAAGTAGCGTGCAGCTTCCTCTAGTTTAAAGCATTGGGATAGAAATATTGCTGCTCTGTAAATAGATTTCCTCTGAAAAGAATATTAAGACAGGAGGTAGTTTTTCTCTTCAAGGCCTACCTGTTTTTGTTAGTTTTTTTTTTTTTTTAAATTAAAAAAGCTAGTCTTTTCAAACTTCTTTGGAACTAATTTTGCTAGGCAATATTTTAAAATATAATCCATGAAAATTTAGTGTTTTCTGCTTGTATACAAAGGTTTGTGAGCCTAGGATACCTGTAAGGTTTTAGTGAAAGCTTTGTTCTCTCATTTCCAGCCTTCATTGGTTCGAAGTAGATGTTTAAATTTCCAGTCAAAAGCCATGCTCTTGGTGTATAAATTGCCAGGCATTTCTTCACAGGCAGTTTTTCATCATGCTTTGAAGTTCAGTTTCCTTTGAGAAGTGGAAAGACAGCGCTGCCTCCATTTTTCAGATGGCAGAACTGAGTTGTGAGGAGGCCTTGCTGATTAACTATAGATGCCAAATAAAATTATCAGTTCTTCATACCAAGTTGCATAAACCACTTCTGCATGGAGGGACAAGTAATGGCTGACACCTGTCCGCTTACCCAATCTGAAGTGATCCTAGAGATAGTTTATTCTCATGTGTAACTTGGCTGCACTTTTTATTATCTGATAGTAGATGTATCACAAGGTGGTGATACAGCAGAGATTAAAAAGAAAGATGAATTGCGGACTTAGAAGAAATTTTTGTTTCCTTTTGCTTAAATGGTCAATATAATTGTAGATATGACAAAGGTAACAGCAAAAAAAGATGTGGACTAAGATTGTATCTTCTCTAAAACTAAGATTGTTTATGAACTTTCTTCCTTCTTTAACTAAAAATTAAGAGATGATCAGAAGGATAATTAGGAATACCAGAGCTGGTCTCTATAACAGAACTGAATTAATTTTGTTATGAAAATTCATATGCAGGACATACAGTTGGAGTTAGTTAAGTTACTGTCCTGTTTCATACCCAGTGCTTACAGGAAGATGCTGTGAAGAGACTGGAGAAAACATTCAGCTTGTGGAATTCTGCTTTAGGAGTATGTGTTTGTGTGACAGTATTGTCACTGTTAAATTAGCTCTAGAAAGGGAAGATACAGGAATTTGACTACAGAAACGTTGTATGTGTGTGTGTTCATACCCTCTGGGTGATTCCCTTCCCGACTGCCAGCTGTCATAGAGAATCTGAAACAGACAAAAATTTATTGGGTAGTATTTAGAAACATGCCAGTGGTAATGACTGGATCTCTGATTTCAATTATCACCTACTAAATTTAGGCTAATGTAGTGCATTCATAGACCTGTTGAATGCACTTGACATCATGTTTAAAATATTTGAAACTGCACTGGGTTTTAATATCATATGTTGACCACTTTCTTTTTCTTACTCACATCTGGTGCATGGCAGCAGGCATCCCATGTGACCTATAAAAACTTCAGTTGTGCTAGTATGAGTTTCTTTTTCTTCTTCAGATTATATTTCAGCAGAGAAGAAGACAGTAGTCTGAGACTAGAATTACTTTAATGAAACTGCTCTGAGATACATAATTCAACCTTTCCCCCTCTTCCTGCCCAATCAGTATGTAAACAATGTTTTAAACTTTATTCCTATTGTTTGTCTTTAACTTTAGTTGCTTGGGTGCTCTTAAAGCTATTTTAAGAAAAAATTACCTATAGTCACTCTTTTTCTGTATCTGGGGGAGATTTCAGGTGGAATCTGATTATACACCATTTCTTTCGTTATATTAGCAGAGATTAATGTTTAAATCCAAAGTACTGAGTTCTGCTTTTCTTAGTTTGTAAACATTTTATGTGCTATTATTTTAGGACAATTGAGGGGGATTATTTAAAAATTAAAGTTTCTTTTTCTGTGTACTGCAATGCTTCATCGGAGTGCTTCAAAACAGTTTTCTGTCTTCTGATCTTGCTCTTTCCATATCCATCTTCCTCATACATATTTATTAAATTTATATGCTGATGTTTGCAACTCTGAACTTGCCTTCTAACTATTGAAATAGTAGCTATTGAAGTCATTTGTCTGATAGTACTCAGGAGTACTAATCATCACAGATTTTAGTTTGTCTCCCTGTTTTTATGAAAATATTACAAGCTCTTAAAGTTATATCCACATCTGCATGCAACAAATATAAAAAATAGTCTCCAAATATGCATAGGCTACTTGAGTAAGTTCATTGTCCGTGTATTGATAGCTGCATAAACAAACCTGGGGAACTTTGTAAGAATAAATCTCCTTTAAAGCAAGATCCCCCTGCTTATACTAATTTTGCTTTGTTGTGATTTCTTATTTCTGGGTATTATTTCAATAGTATTCTCAGTGGTGGTTAGCAGGTTCTTTTCCTGCCTAATGCTTCTAGACATCCTTTAGATGACTTCTTGTTAAGAATCTCAAAGTTGTTTTAAACTGAAATTATTATTAAAAAACCCTGAGCATGTTATCTCTGAAATACAAGACACAATAGCAGAAGCTTTCAAATTTGGTATTGCAAACATTGCTACTGGAGGAGGAAACAGATCGTGAAGTTGGAATTTCAATAAAGTTGAATGTAGGCCTTCTGGTGAAATATGTAAGGATGTAGAGCCTTACTGATGATTAGTCACTTGAGAATTTCTGGAAATGTCTTGGATGGTAAGTTTCAAGAATAGTTTCCTCTTATACTTATTTTAAGTGGATTTGTTTTGGTTTTGGTGTGGAAATTGTCTATAATGCCTTATAAATTCTCTGAGCCAAGCATGGATGCAGGTGGTGCATCCAGTAGTTGTAAGGGGTCTACCTAGTGGCTTCATGGTGTTGTCAAAGTTATCATTTAGAAGGAGCAATGTTTACTATTCTGATTTAAGCTTGACCAGTTTAAGCCTAAAACTCCTAACTGATCACAAGTCACAAAAAATGTCCATGTAACTATTATATCCAGGCTATATATAATATATATTTATTTTCCTTTCATAGAAATGCTTTTCTTAGTGCCCATTTAATGTGAGCCTAATGTTGTTTTTATTTTTCCTTGGATGTTTGAAAAATGAAACCTAAGGCCTGAGAAATTACAACGTATAAATTTCAATCTAAGAACATATAATTTCAAACTAAGAACAGTCTTAAGTTTTGAATAGCTTGCAGAACTGTTTTTGCTCTGTTATATATTTCTTTGGTAGTTTGAGATCTCCTGATATATAGGGTCTGTCCTGTGCCTTCATTTCTAGCAAGCTTAGTTGCAGAATGCTGGGATACTGGAAGTGTGCAGGGTGGGTATTTCACTTGTTTGGTTTGATATGTTTTTATGATGATATATTGGTTTGCAAATACAGGGAACTTCTTTGCTGCTCTACTTTGCTAACCTTTCCCATTGCTCTGTACTCAGTTCTTCTCCAATCACTCCTGTGCTGACTGACTGCTACCTTGGATGACCCAGTGATGGACAGCTGTGTTGACCTCCACTTTATTTCCACAAATTCTTCTGTTCTGTGTGACTGCAAAAATGTTTCCTCTGCTTCCAGGTATCTTATCTCACATGATAATGTGCCTACCAACCATATGTTTCTACAGCATATAATTGTACTTTTGCCTTTTCTTTAAGTCCATGGGACAGTTATTGATTGCTTTCAGTATATCAGGGTAGAACTACACAAGTATGTGTTATGCTTTATTGTGTGTCTGTTGTAGATGGTGCATCTGCTGTCTGCTTTCTGTGTCAGAAGAGTCATACTTGAAAACTAGTGAGGGAAAATTAGCATGTTGCTATTCTCTCCTTCTTAAAGCTGATAGGTCTAATATAATAAAAGTGCATGTTAGGGTCATGAACTTCAAACTAGGAGGCTCAGGAATTATATTGCGTAAGTACACAAATGAAGTATGTTTTATATATCTGTAGAGGTGGAAGGTAAATACCATGGTATTTACTATAATTCATGAGTATAATTCATGAGCCCCATCAGAAATAAAAATCCTAAGGTGTATTAAGCTTTATCCTTATTTAAAGGGCTATTTTCTGTTTTCTTGTTGTTTCTCGTGAATGCTTCATCAACCATCATAGCCTTGTAAAACTATTTCTGTGTAATAATCAGAGATCATTGTGGAGAATTTTAATCAGAATAAAAACAAATTTTTATTTAGTGGACAAATAATAGTTGACTAAGAAGAAGCAAAAAGCAGTACACAATGTCATAAAAGCCAAAAAGAAGGGTCAAAAGCAAAGGAGGTTGAATGCTTGTCTTTGATATTAACATGTGGCTTACTTTCGGTTCATGACTTCGTCACAAAGTGCTGTCCTTCTATTGAATGGTCTCAATGTCCTGGCATAGATGATGTTAGTTCTTGTTTTAAGTGTGAACAAATATTAATTTACTTCACTGAAGAGGAAGTAAGATTGCAACAAAGGAAGTTTATGTTTGGAAGCAGTAGAAAGTTGATATTGATACTGGCTTTGCATTTTGATAATCCTTTGTAATTCTTTTTATTGCATGACTCCTACAGGAGGGTGCTGGTGGGTTATGTGAAGACAAATGTCTTAGGAACAAAAAGACCCTTTTCTGTCAAAGCTGGAAGATGGTTTTGGCTCGTCTTTTTTTTTAATTATTATTATTTTTAATTTTTTTCTTTCTGCCCTCATTCAGACAAGTCCAAGAAAACTGCTGGCACTGACAGAAGATGAAAATATGATTTATGCTGACACCATGTATTTCCCAAGCAAATCTGTTTTGTGAAAGATGGTTTTTATGGTGTTGAAATAAAGAATCAGTGAATCGTTCTTGAAGGAATATTGGTTCAGACTTTTCTTGCCTCTATCACCACTGCCCCACCCCCGCTTTTCGTTTCCTACTTTGTCTGTCTTTGGGGATCTTGGCATTGATGCTAGCTATGAATGGCTGTTAAACAAATTTTCTTCAGTCCTTAAGCATAGCTGCTTCTTGTGGGTTGATGCAATGCAAGAATAATCTCTGCTGTGGGACTAGAGGCCATATCCAGATATAGCAGTGTTAATACTGATTTTCTGGCTCCCACAACATTTTGTTGCCAATTCCATTCAGAGGTAGTGAGTTTCCTTTGCTGACAAGCTGTAGCAGCAGCATCTACTAAGCTGGGTTGTGTCTGCTTAAAAGTTGGGTTGTTTTCAAACAGTATTCCATTTGTGGACATCTGACTTAGTTAAACTGAACTTTGACTATCAAACGTGTTGGATATGACCACTCACAATATTTGTTGGGATAATGTTTTCTGCAGCAGTAGAGAAGAAAGCAGGTGAATAAAATACAGACAATGTTCCAACATTGAATCAGTTAAAAAGGAACCTAACTGGGTAAGTTAGGTAGATTACACTAGTTTTACAGATAATTCTAGACAGTAAGGCTGAAAAGGAGGTCAGGTTAGTTACGTGAATGGCTGGAAAGATGTGATGACTTATAATAAGTCTTAGGCTGTCATTTCAGCAAAATTCTCAGTCCAAAACCCAGTATCATGGCTGAGAAACAGGTGGGGGGAGCTGGGACACCAAGCATCTGTTGGCTGCTGAGGATACAAATAATTCCAGAGAGAGGCATATAAACTTTGTAAAACTTTTTCCTTTGAAGTTAGGTAAAATATGGGCTTTTACGACCGTTGAATTAAGTTCTTTCAATTTGTTGTAATTCTTAACTCCAAGGGAATACAAAATACACAGAACCAATTGTGGTGATGTCTAAACTGACACTTAATAAATGCTGCTTGTTCCTTCCAGAGTGGATAATAGTTAGCCAACTGCACTCTGCCTAGTGTCTGATGACCCAGTGCACCCTGTTCACTAAAAGAAAAGTGGCCTAAAAATAGCTATTTTTGCAACACATCTATGCTAAAAAGCCCCTCAAACCAATGGTACAACAATTGTGCCAACAGTATGAAGCTGACTGTGATGACTGTTCCAAATGACCAATCCTTTGTTTTTTAAATTTTTGTTTCCCTGTTGTGTAGATTGGACCTTTGATATAAAGTAAGTATTTAAACATTTTTTTTTCTCTTATATACCCTTATGAATATATCATGTATGCATTTTCCTTTCTAGTCTGTGGAGGAGGGGCAAGGTTTGCACTGACACAGCCTTTTCAGAAAATAGTTTGAAACTTGGGAGTTACTGTGTTGTGTCAGGCAAGATGCTTCCCATGAGTTTGTATGAAGTGTTTTGCCCCTGCAGAAACACAAGAAGGAATGTGCAGCTGTCTCCACAAAAGCAAAATCTGGTATGTGGAAGGGTTGCCCCTGAGTAAGGCAGGGGCTTCTGGCTCATGGTAAATTCTGGGCTTGTTCAGTGCAATGCATCGAATCTCTTGCCCTGCCTTTGCCATGAGTCACTAATTTGCAGGGAGTTAAGAGTTAAGGTATCTTATTTCTGTACAAAGCGAGTGCTGCCATGTGATTTGGAGTCCTATCCCTCATTTCCCCTCACTTTGAGCAGTGGTATGCTATATCTTACTTTGTAATTCTTGAAACGTCGTTGTGATTGATTTTTATTTAATATGTGTTAGGCCTCAACCTTTCCCCAGTTTCTTTTTAACCTTGTCAGATTTCTCTCTGGTATTCCTCCTCCTCCTATTTTGAAACCATTAAACTCTTGTAATATAAATTGATTTACATCTCAGCTTTGGTAAGTATTTTTGAGAAACATGGAGAAACTGATGCACGCAGAAAATGTTGGGTTTTTTGGGGTGGGGTAGGGAGACCCTGAATGTTCTGGACAGAGCTGTGGAGTCCTTGCAAACTCAGTCATCTTACAAGTTATTCAACATAATCTGTATAAAGACTACAGCAAAGTTGGTAAGGATTATTTCATTATAGAAAACATACACTAGCATAGCATTACTAATTATCTATATGGTATATATCTCTGTATACTATGATGTAGACTGTCATGGCCCCTAAAAAGATGGCTATTTTTTTCTCTCCAGTTAAGTGACAGTCATATAGCATGCACTTAATCATGTTCTTAATTGTTTTGTAATACAGGAGTGGAATGAATGTCCTCATGTGCTTTGCTGAGTCAAGATCTTGGTGGATTCCTGTACTCATGTTTCATGCTGTTAACTCTCTACCGATGTTCTTTCTGTTAATAGTGATCAAGTCACAAAGCAATTATACTCCCACAAGCTGTCCTTTAATAACCTTTGTCATTTGTCAAAGTGCATTAGGGCCTTGCATATTTTTACAGAGAAGCAATTGGTCTTCATGAAGTAATAAGAGTGTTCTGATGTGCCAGCTCATCTTCCTTGCCAAATTGCTGTTGGTTCAGAGGGGAGCTCACTTCAGTTTAAAGAAATATCTTCTACCTCTTTCTCTTAGACCAAAAGATTTTTGAACAAAATTAAAATCTGAATTAGCAACAATCAACAAACAGTGCTCATTTGAACCAACTCAGCCTTCCAGTCCAGCAAAGCTTTGTTCTTAAGCTTTTCAATTATCTTTGGATGTGAATGTAACTTGTATTAAACTAGAAAAGGCATAATGATCTTCATATGCTAAACTGTGACAGTCTCTTCGTAAGCATGTATTTATGATGCTACACCTCTGTATTTTGGGACTTACAATACTGCTGCTTATATTACAAGTGTGTAACTCACTGTGATATTGTCTTCTCCACTTATTTTGTTTCTTATGTAAGTGTTATAGCTGCAAGCAGTCAAGGTGTATTCCTCCTTGTAATTTGCCAGCATGGAGTAGATATCTGGAGCTGGCACGTTCTTGAGTTACCTGCTATAGGGGAAACTACATGAGAGGGAAAGAGAGCAACTCCCTGAAAAACCATTTGATATTTTGTGAGCAGTCTAGAGTTAAGGATTAAAAGATATGATAATTCTGTTGTAGTTGTGATAATTTAAGCATATAAGTTTCCCTTCAGTCCTGACAACTTTTCATCAGATAGAGAGCTCTGATGCTTAGAGGACATATTATTGCATCTCTACTTCAGGGATTGCTTTCTCCTGGGTAAAAAATGTTGAAGCCTGGTGGATCACTGTTACTTTGTAGATGTGTATACACTGCAGTATTCAGTTCTTGGGTACACATGGAGATACATAAAGAATATAGAAGCCAGTCAAATATGCTTTGCTCACCTCTGACTGGAGCTGGGATTTATCAGTATGTACAGCTGGTAATAAAAGTAGGCTTTGACCTTTTGAAATATGCAAATATATTTTACCATTGTTACTATTTAGAAAGTAAGGCTCTAACTCTATTCCACATTTTTAGCTGTTCTAACAGAGTTGAACTAGAGACTGTATCTCCAAAATGAACAATATAATTCTCAAGAAAAACATTTAAATTAGCATGTAAGCAGCCATTACAAAAAGTTAACTTTGATGAAAATCTTTTGCTTTGTAGTCTCTTATATCTTTTTTAGCAAACATTATTTCTTTTTAAAAGTATTTTTAAAAATGATTTTTAATTGCTTATCCCACCTGTGCTACTTTGTTATTGTAACAAACTGGGTAAACTCTCCACTGGAGAGGTTTCATTGTAATGCTGATGCTGTTTCTGTTACATGTGTTCTCTCTCTATTGCTTGAGTGAATATGCACATGCAGGTATATACACATAGAATATTCTGATTTGTATAGGTATTCTGATGGAATTCTGTCTCATTGTTGAGCTGTTAGTCTCAATATTGTGTGTGGCTTTTATTTTTATATTACAAATACCCATCTGGCAACTGAAGACAAGAATTTTGTTGATGGATTAGAAAGGTTCAAGGTTCTTGAAGTTCGCACGTCCTGTGAAAAAGACAGGTCAGTTTTTTCTCTCTGGGCATCTGTCTCTCATAAGCTCATAAATTGCTCTTGAAGCTAGATAGAAAAAATACTGAAGGCAACATCATATTTAAGAGTTTAAATGTGCTGATTGGAGTGTCTCAGAGTCTAACCTCAGGCAAAAGGTCTCGTATTCAGTCTTTTTGACTGATGTAGAGTGGCCCACTGTTAATAATTCAGTGTTGAGACCTACTAAATGAAAAATAGGAGACTCATAACATCAGTATCACTGTTGATTTTTCCTAGAAAATATGAAATCGTTGTATTTTGATGTATGTTTCCATTCTTTACTCACTTAACTGTTCTCTAATGTAGCTACTGCATCAGATTTTTTTTCTTAATGAGCAATGTTTTTTTTTATATCTACAGAACACAGAGTTTGCCCTGCAGGACCTTATGTTCATTTTTAGTCAGCTCTATTTGTGTAGTAAATAAAAAATGAGTAGCATTGCCATTAGCCATTTTATGTGCATTACTTCTAACCATGCTTGTGAGTAATCTGCTAAAGAATGTGCACATTCTCAGTTTGTAGCAAAATGGGGCCTGTAATAATTTAATTTTTAAAATTCACCTAAAATGCATGGTAACAGAAGGAACCTTTGTTTAAGCAAGGATTTTGATGTCTGTAAATCAGCATGCTGTAGGTTTAGGTCCAGTCTTTGTCAGATGCAAATGTGTGTTGTACTTCACTCTCCCATTTTAGTAGGTATAAGAGGTGAAATGCAGGATGGATCATCTCTAGATTGTCTCCTGGAGTTCTAAAGCTTGTTTGCTTTAATAAAGGATCAATATTTTGCATTTTAGAACTTCAGAGTTCAATTTTGCCAAAGATGTGTGGGGCAAATATTTCTTGTGTAACTTGAGGGATTGTTCAGTGAGGAGAATTGTTTTCTTAGCAAAACATGACATCAAATGTGCCACAAAAAAGTTTTGAAAACTTATTTTTATTCTTGGGAAATAGGTGTATTTTCTGAAATAGTGTATAGTTCTTACAGATTTTACAGATAAATATTCTTCTGAAAGTAAATAATTATGTATGTAATCAATAGCTTGCTGAAGAGTTTATTTTTTTTAAGAGAATGTGAACATCAGACAGTTAAACAGCTGCTATAGGATGTGTAATTCATTCAAAGTTCTAAGAGCGTAGAATCAATAGTGAGGAAAAAATCCCTTTCTTTTATTGAGTGCTATGGTACTTTTTAAAACTTGTCTGGGTTGACTTTCTGTATTGTTTTTTCTTCATTATGCTTCCCAGTAAGTACAGAGGCACCTCTGATGGAACCATGGTATTGTATATGCTATTTAAGTAAGATAGACTCTTCAGAAACTAATATAATTATTCAACTGTACCACTTAATATCCAGCCTATGCATGGAATATATAATTAGAATAACATTGAAGGTCAGATTTTATGTGCTTGTGTTCTATATCCATGAAAAAAATATAAAAATGGTAGTGAGGATCAAAACAGGTATTGAACTCTTAAGCATTTACTGTATCTTTGGAAATAGAATGAACTTTGGTAGCAGCTATTGTCCTGCTTACATATCATGTTCACTAGAATAAAGATTTATAAAAGCAATCATTTAAAACTCTTCCTAAGCTTCCTCAGATCATGTTAACCTAGTTTTCCTATACTAGTCTGAAACTGATGCTCAAACAGAGCAGAAGGGAGGGATAATTGAGCAATCGCTGTGGCTTTGGAAAATACTGATTTTGTCCCTGTTGAAGGGGGGGTGTTTTCCCTTCTAATTGCCTCAGAAGTGTTACTGTCTGTCCCTGTGTTTGTCTGGTCATCTGAGCTCTATTCAGTTTTTTGTTGCTGTCCACTCCTGTTGATTTTTTTTTTCTATCTGCAGCTTATATGCTTCCTACATCTCATTAAATATACTAAAAAATTTGAATTATTCTAAATGAGATACCTGTAAATTAGTAAACCCCATTTTCCACGTGTCAGTGTACCACCTTTTCTCTTTAAACAGAAAGATTGTGGTTGGGTAGGGGAAATAGAGGAGAAGGGGGTTATATTTCCTTACAATTGAAGATAATTAGGTTGTTTTAGTTAAGTTAGGTTATCACATTAGCTATTAAAAAGTGCATCAGTAAAGTGCACATTGCACTTTCCCTGTCTCTTCATTTCCTTAGGTGATAACAGGGAAAAAATGTGTGGAACAGGACTCTCATTTAATTTTGAACTTAATACTCTAAAATTGAGCGTGGTTATTGCGAGTTCCAGTATGGGAGGTAAGGAGGTAATGAGACAAATTTCTTGTCCTGAATTTGGAGATTGTTTTTGTATGATAAATGTGAATTTCCTTGCAGTATTTAAGGCTGTTCCAGCTTTGCTATTGTGGTATATTAAGCATACTGTAAAATCAGAGAAATTTGCCCCGTTTTCTTGCAAACTGAGATGCCTCAGGCATGTTTGTGCTGCTTGTATGACATGTGAAGTAGTCTGAGGTAGCTTCATCAATATCTAGGCTGAAGAGGGCAAAGAGGACACCAGGTTCCAGTCTTGGTTTCCTATGGAATCTTCTGGGAGAAGTGTTCACAATGTCTGCATAAGGAACTCGTCATAAGGAGCTTGAATACTTCCTATTGATTAACGTAACTGGTGTCACAAACAAATCTGGTGGAACAAAGAAGTCAAATGTCTAAGAAATCATGGAGTATCAAGATACTGATTTTTATCCCAATGTTGTTTTCTGACTGTTACTTCCATGTGTTTCTCTTTGTAGTATGCTTACAAACAAAAGAAAAAAAAACAACCTTTCTTTATAATGTACAAAATTTGTAATCTAGGTAGGATTTACAAATCCCATTCCCTCAAACTGAAGCATAGAAGTTAATTCTTGCTCAAGGATACAACAAACTCTGCATCTCCATTCCCATTTTTTACTTCTGTTTTCATTTCAGTCAGCGAAGAGAAAAGAATATTTATTGCTGGAAAAGGCCTTATCTGGCTATACCTTAAAGATAGATCCTAAAATCTGTTATTATTTCAGCTGCTTCATTTATCTTTCTTTTCTGTCTCGCTCTTTCCCCACAAGATTGGCCCAACATTTCTGAATGTTAGGGGAGATGACTATAACCCTTTTTAAAGGAAGGCACTTTGAAAAGCAGGGATATAACTATTAACTTCACATTCAGGCTGAGCATGTACCTCCTCGGTTTCATGGAAGTGCTTATTTCCATGGAGCCTAAAAGGAACTTGGTGAAGGCTGATTGTACTTCATTAATAGACCTTTTACTTTGTTACCACATCTTGTTACCGTACTCCCTATTTTTTTAAATTATTTTTTTATGGTTTGACTCTCTCAAAAAAAATCTGATGGTTGAGTGAGCACAACCAAACTGGCAAAACCTTCTTATACCCACCCCCAGTAGCCATAAGGTTTATTAGCCAAAGTGATGAATAAGAAAATGTGGATGTTGAGTACATTACTTCCCCCCTCTTTGCCCTATACTTGCATTTGTAAAATAGAGGCTGAAATACTAAACCACACCAAATGCTGAACCTTAATGCATGTTGGTAAATCACTTACTATTGCCAAATACACTACAGAAATGCCTTGTTAAGGTTACCTAAATTATGTCACTGATCAAAAAATAGAATCAAATATGTTCTTGCTTGTGCTGCAGAATTTATGGTTCAGCATATTGATTTCTAGCTAGATGCTCTTACAACATGCTAAAGTTGGTAGGGATCTGTGGTAGCATTGCTGCAGTGTTTTATTATTAATCAAAGACAAAAACATTTCTGGTCCAAGAATTCCAAAGCATGTCATGTACTTTGGTATATAGAGTTAAATTTCTCTTCCCATGCCCCAAGTAAATTGCAAATTAACGCTAATAAATCACATTGCAGCAGTTGGTAAGAAGTGAAAGTATATTAATAATTAAATAGTCCTTTTCAGCCACCCCTCCCCCCTTCCTTTTTTATGTGGTGATTTTCTAGACTCGAAATCAGTGTATCTCATGCAGGCTATCTATAATATATAGTTGTTTCAAATCAGCTTTACTTACTGAGCTTTTTCTAGTAATGGAGCTCTGTCAGCAAAAAGCATATGCACCAGCAAATGATGAACGATGGACTTGTGTCAAATGGAAGCTTGAAAGGTGCTTCTGTAGTTAAATGGATTAGTCTGCACCAGAAGTTCAAAACTCCTCAAGTGTAATTGTTTCAGAGAAAAGGTATCTCTGGATTGATAGGGGAGGCTAAGCAATGAGAGCTGGAGGAAGAACTACTTTATCAGATGTAAGTGAGGGTTTACTAATCCACAAGAGGGATAGGCTTTGCTGCTACAAGATTGCTGGCTTGATGCTTCTGCGAGTTTTCTTCTTCTTTTTTAATGTGAAATTTGTAAGGATTTCAATTTATGTCAGTGAAAGACACAGATATTTTGGGACTTTTTTTCTTACAAAATTAAGAATTTTATTAATTATAAATTGTATTAATTAATAATTGTTTAATTCCATATACGTGGCCATGTGCAACAGTAATTTCAAAATAATATTTAACATTTTTCATACACTTTCTAAAAATGTTGGTTCTTGTTTCAGTAGTAGTGTTAGCTATGAAACCGACTTAGTCCACTATAGTTATATTGCAGTTACACACTGAATAAGGTAATCATAGATTTCTATCTAAATGCAAAAAACCATGCATGTAAATTGTAAATTTATATAAATAGTGTTTTATTACTGTTGCTCATTAAATATTTCATGATTTGTGTTGTTAATGTGTAAATGTCATTCAGAGAAAGAAAATATTTGCAGGGGAAGAAATTTACATTAGGAATTAAAGTTTTGAAATATTTTTCCTGGTTTTTTTTTTGTATATAAGTTTGGCTATACTTAAAGTGGGTGTGCCATTAGAGTGTTTAACAAAAGAATAGCTATAAGCAGGGAGGCTTTCACTGCTCCTCAGTCTTCCCGTTGTGCCAGTTTTCCCTTCTCTTCTGCTTCTTTGCAATTGTTAGCCTTCATGTGAACTGAAAGGTACTTCAAAACACTGGAAGAAAATAGTCTGAAAGCTTCATGCGCATTTGCTTCATAGTAAAGAGAAGTGAAGAAGTTGAAGACTTTTTCCACTGACAGGTGTTTGTGTGTCAGAGCAATGAATGCTTTTGATGGCAAACCCACTTGCTTTTCTTCATTGTACTCTTCTTTCTAAATATTAAAAAAAAAGACAAATTCTGACAACAAAAATTCTCCAAACTGTATAATACAAAGCTTGCTTTATTTATTTATATTTTATAAAAGAAGGTATTTAAATTATTTCAGTGGCTATTCACTTTCTTTTTGTGTGGGTGAAAAAACCAGCAGTTGATCAGTGCCTAGAATGGTGAAGGCACTTTTTAGTTGTATCCTCATTATGATACAAAAAAGAATTATCACCTGGTGATTAGTTGGTACAAAATGTCATTGTCTTACAGATTGCACACTATCCTTTGAAATAGTATGAGTCCCATCTTACAGAGAGTAAAACTATTCTAAATAACCATTCTTTTTAAAATTTGTTCTTACATTTTCCAGTCCTCTTGTGTTAGTTTATTAGCGTGGCACATGGCTGTTATTTACTTAGTTTATTACTTGGCTGATGATGGTAATTGAAGATTTTTTTGCAGGTGTTAAGTGTTCTGATGTTTGGTTGCTTTCATATGTTATGCCGTGCAATGCAGTTGCATCATATGGAATTGCATATGCATCAATGGCACAGTCAAATCGACCATTTGGAAGAGATTAAAAACAAGAGTTGAGAAAAATATGACTAAGTAAGCCTGTTCTGTCAAACATGAGAAAAACTCTTCCTGTTTAATATGAAAAAAAGTTAACTAAATAAATTAATAACCCATTTGGTTGTAACAAAGTTCATTTTTTCTTTCCATTAATGGTGGAAGCAATTTGAATGATGGCTAAAAATGGTACAAAAGTGAAGTCTGAACTTACATAGACAACATTTGGCAGAAGTGCTGGGTTATTCATCCTTGCAAGAAATTGAAATAGATGCTATGTAAATTGTGATGCAGACTGAAACTGACCCAGTAGTATAAAGAAGCCTTTTTTTGAGGGATATTTTTATCAGACCACAATGGGCAAGAAAAGCAAATGTATAACTGTAGAAAATTGGGTTACTTGGAAGTGAACAGAAAGCACGTTTAATCCAAACTAGTTGTTCTCTTTTACATCAAAGCAATTTCAATATGTATGATCCAGTTTTTTATTATCTAGCTTCTGTGGATAGCTGTGAAAAATAGTTTCACATAATGGGTAAATGAAGTATTATACCAGAATTTTTGGAACTCTTCACTTTTCTATACAATACATCTAGAGAGCTGTTTTACAACATACTTCCTTCCAAGCCTGATAAAAGTTTTCTGAAGGTCAGGATTTTGTTATTATCTTTTTAGTTGTGTCACTTAATGCAAAAGAATTCACTTATAGGACATTTAAAAGGGATTGCCAAGTAATGTGTCTGCCTTATTACCATTGACTCCTAAAATACAAGATTTTGGAAGGTTTCCACATGAAATACTGCACCCATTAGGTCCTGCAAGTGCAGGTGAGTGAGAAGTGTGCTGCTGGGTTCTTTGAGCCACGCACTGGGAAGGGAGCAGACGTTTCCCAACATGATCCTGGGGACAGAGCTGCTGCAGCAGGCACATCCCTGGCTGTGTCAGGCTGAGCCAGCCTGCAGGCTTGGAACAGCTTGGAGGCCAAGGTGTGTGCTCAAACACCGTGTGTGGGTTGCAGCTGGGGAGTATTGGGGAAAGGTCAGATTCATTTGACTCCTGAGAATGCTGAATCCCCACGAGTTTTGAAGAAGAGCCTGGGAAGACAGGTGACAGGGCACCTGGACAGTGCACGTAGTGACTGGTGACAATGCGCAGACTGGCTCCACAGAGCCTCTTGTCATAACAAAGGTGAGTCTTGCATTATGACTGTTGCTGCTGAAATGTTGCTGGCCTTTGTACCTCTCCTTTTTTCTTCTGCCCAAAAGCTTAAACCAAATCTCTTTTAGAAGAACACAACTACAGGAAGGTGAGAAAAGGATTGTTCTCTCTGTTATGTTGCATAATAGCAATAGAAGTATAAATTTTGAAAAGAAAGTGTAAGATTCTCAGGTGATGTGTAAATGTAAATTTTGACCAGGCTTCAGCATCGGCGTAGTTGCTGTATATTAACCACCGCCTATACAGCAGTGACGTGTGGGACCAGGAGTGCTGCTTGGAAGCTAAAGTAGCCCAGCAAAAGGAGTTGGAGTGGAAAATAGGAAGATCTGAGTGGCTGAAGTGCTACTTAAAAGATGATGAGAACCTTTGCCAGTGAGATGGGAGATTTCAACCTACTGTGTTCTCTTTAGTTCTCTCTTTAAGGTAAAAAAGTGTGACCTGGAGTCATGAAGTCACACTGCCTTTGTCTTGTGTGAAACTGTGCTTTGCCCTGTTTCCAATCTTTTCAGAAGTGGACTGTTTTCTGCCCGTCCCTGTAGCTTCCTCTCGATGTTAAAGCTATAAACCAGGGATATGCCTGAGTAGAGCCAGTCACAGATGCTCTGCCAGCATGTGACTGGTGTGCTTGAGCTTTATCATTCCTGCTAACTGACCCTTTCACTAAAAGTTTAATAGGGGATAAATTCACATGTGAATTCATAATCCCCTCAGTTGTGCCAGAAGGATTCCTTAACAAGCAGGCAACAAAGAGAATCTTATACAGCTGGATTTTTTATTCCTCCTCCTCTTCTTTCTCTTTCCAAATTTATTGGGTAGACTACTTCAAGGATATGTCTTTAACTGTCATCCCAATATTTATTTGTGCATAACCTAAACAAACAAAGGCAATATATTCAATGTGGCTTTCACAGCAGCTCTTTGCATGGAATTGAAAACATTTTTGAGCTTTCAAGTACAATAGGTGGAAATACTATATTCTTCCAAATATTTATTATTTAGTATTTATTCTTACTCACTATAATGTAGAAATTGTGCTTTCTTAGCATGTATCTTTGGAACTTATATGAAGTGTCTATTGTGCCACATTAGTTCATGGGGCTCTTTTGCTATTTCAGAATTCTGTATGTTGTTTGCTACTCTTACCTAAAGAAGCCTGTAAATGCAGATATTGTGAATATTTTTAGTATAAGCCACTTTTAATCAACTTGGTTACTGTTACTTTGATTTTGAGAAAAGGAATTGTTTCTCCTACTGTTCTGTTAAAGCACCTTTAAAATGATATCATCAATTACTACATTTAAAAGCTTCAGGGTTGCAACATGTATTGAGCAGTGCTCATGGAAAGAGTATAAAGGATGTCTGGAGACTTTCTGCTTTTATAAAGAGGACACTACTTTTTGTGGTCTTTGTGAAATGTTTAATTTTTAAAATTTAATATTCTGTTTATGGCATGAAAAACAAGGAAATATGCATAATCTCTTTACAGTACTTGGTTTTTGAACCAAAACCTACTGGTGTGCTAGCTTGAATGAAATGTCTTTCAAAACTCTTATTCCAGAGCCCCAGCTTTTCATAATTTCATTGTGTATGCAACCAAGGTTGCACAGAGATGTTTCTTCTGCTTAAACTGTTCCTCCCCTATCAGTAGGCATCTACTTTAGGGAATATTTTTTTGCTGTGAGACCTGTCACATTCTAAAGGTCTGTGTAACTTTAGAACTTGGCATTTCCTCAGTGGAACCAGTAAAAGGTGGCTTTGTTTTGCTAAACTTTAACAGAAGAAGGATGCAGATGTCTTTGGCAGGAAGAAATCCAGTGTGAGTGTACAATCCCAAGGGAAGGGGGGAATGTGTATGTGGTGTGTGTGTGGGTGTGATGCAGGTTGTGGGATCAAGAAAGTCAGCTGCATGGAGTCTCGGAAGTTAATAGTGAGGTGTTGCTCACAGGGGTTGGTGGTGACTAGTTGTGGTTTTCTTTTTTGTTTGATTTTTTTTTTTAATGTAATTTGAGAAATTGTTCCCTGAAATATTTTGACTTCTGAAATATAATGGATGTGTTATCTTTCAAAAATTCAGCAACAAATTTGTCTTCCTTTTACTCTCTGCTTGTTCTTCTTCCCTCACCTCAAGTGGAACTGTTTTAAGGACTGAGGATAAGTAAAATAGTTTTCCCCTTAGTAATTTGGAGTTTCAACATCCTTAATTTGGAAGGAGCTTTTTTGTATCTAGTGATGATTGTTCTGAGGTCTGAAAACAAATTCATCAAATTTAGGCAGCTGATAATGGAATATTTTGGCACATGCCATTAATGTATTTGAACACCTGTATGATTATGGGGTATGTTATCCAACCTCAGAAAGCTTTAGATCCAGGCAGGTCATAGTAGCATTCAGATACTGGTTGAAGATGGTAAAAAGAAGACTGAGATGAAAACATGGTTGGTTTTTGGTTGTTTTTTTGTTGGTTTTTTTTTTTTTTTTTTTTTTAATTTAAATCTATGTTTTATTTATTTATTTATTGTTTTTATTTTATTTTTAGCTCTGTGACTAAGTGTTCATAGTCATTCAGTATCTGGCAACAAGTAAGGGGTTCCTCTTAATGGAAGCTTTAGAAAACAGAGACAGTCATGGGACACTTTTGACATCAATTCCAAACTGCTGTTTTCTCTTTATTGTTAAGGAAAAATTAACACCAGGTAAGAAAGCTGCATGTCCTAAAATAATGCATTTTAGTTGATTGAAGTACACTTGCTTCAGAAAAGCTGCTTTGGCAAGCTTGGAATTTGGATCTCTTTACAGATCAGAATTAGGCAGCAAATATACCTGCAGTGTCCTGGCAGTCACTGAAAAGATGTGTAAGGACTTTGTTGCTGAAACTTTTGATCCTATACACTCATTAAATTCAAAATACTTACTTAATTTTATGATTCATATAGAGGTACTAAATGTTGCTGTTTTGGCAGCCTTTTTCTTCATCTAGTACGGCGAATAGGAAGACCTGTAAGTATACCTTGTTGTAAAGGTATAATTTTCATTCTGTGATTTTAAATTATACATGGGCTTTCAGTATAAAATAATAACAACAGTTTGGGTGATCATGTATTAAACTGCTTGTTACAACAGTAGTTTATACAGTTTTCTTAAATGATAAGAATTTTGATTTCTGGGTATGGCTTCAGTGCAAAGTGTACAGTAGTATCTTAAACTGCTTGGAGGAGATGATTAAAATCTTCCCCCAGAATTTAATACCACTGGATTTTTCATAGTGTCTCTGAAGTTCACAGTGTTTTGCATTGATGGGTAGGACTGTCAGTCCTACAAATACCATTGAAATTGTACACTTACAAGAAATTTAATTATTAATTCTTATTTCCTAAGTTAAGGAAGAATATTTTTCCAGGAATAGATGGGGGAAAAAATCATCTTTCTTTTCACGCTCTGAAGTAGGATGGGATTGTAGTAGATGGTAGCCCACCTGCCCCAACATGGTTGGAGGTCACAACCCAGTATCTTGTTGTTTCCCAAAGACTCTGTACCCTGGCGGCTCGGTGCTGTAATTGCACAGCAATGAACAGTTGGATGAAAATAATGGAGTATGTGAAAGGGTATCCCCTGCAAGGGAAGGCTTGGGATTCTCCAGGACTAGGAGCTGTGGGATCTGGTTTGACTTGGTAAACACTGCTTGTAGGCTGTAGTGGTAAATTTTCACCATGTGTTATTTCAGCAGGATATCTGATGCCTTCCTGTGTTCTGCTGGAACTGCTACTGTTCATTTTCTCTTGGGTAGATCAGACATAACTGAGACTGAATCCATGTTAGTGGTTTTACTTGGCAGCAGCAAAATTTGAAAGCACATCCCCCATAAATCCCTGTGTGTTGATCACTGATTTGTTCCACAAACTGGTTTAAGCACATGCAGACTAGACTCTTTTTGGGGAAATCTAGACTAAAATGGAAGCTGTATTCTAGGTTTGCACAAAGCAAGTGTTAACCTCCTGGGAAGTTATAATGATTTGAGACCTTTGAATATCTTCAAACCATGTGGGTAATGGCCTTGGTACACTTATCATGCTTTTTGGGGAGACAATTTAGTAGGAGATGAATAAAGGAGTAAGTATCTTGACAGATTATTGGACACGTAAAGACAATAACAGCTTTCTGCCACCTGAATTATATTTAGGCCAGAATTGCTTTGTTACTGTGCTGGGCAGTACATTGCAGCTTGTTGTTCAATAACTGCTACAATATGTAAATACATACAAATGTATGTGTTCTCAGCCCTGGTGAGGCCACATCTGCAGTACTATGTCCAGTTCTGGGCTCCTCAGTACAAAAAAGACAAGAAGCTTCTGGAGAGGATCCAGCAGAGACCACAAAGAAGGGACTGGGGGGTCTGGAGCATCTCTAATGAGGAGAGACTGCAGGAGCTGGGCCTGTTTAGTCTGCAAAAGAGAAGCCAGAGGGAATCCCATCAATCCTTACAAATATCTCCAAGGTGGGTGTTGGATGGGATGCTGCCAGACTCTTTTCATTGGTGCCTAGAATCAGGACAAGGCACAATGGCTGTAAACTAAAACACAAGAAGTTCCACCTCAACATCAGGAAGAACTTTACATTGAGGATGGCAGAACAGTGGAACAAGCTGCCCAGGGAGGCAGTAGTGCCTGCAATGCCACAAGATCTTGAGATATTTTTTAGCCAGCAGTCACTTCATCTGTACTCAATTCATGCATCTCTGAAAAGCAACAAACCAATTAAAAATTCTAAACCAGCTAGAAAAGAAACCAAATTAATTTAACTTCATCTTCCCAAGCTTTCTCCATCAGTGATGAAATTGATTGCAGTTTTTAGAAAACTACAGGAGCATTCTTTCAAAATGTAAATATCTTTGTCATTGCCATCTGTGTGTTTTAGGGTGTGTAAAAACTCTTCTTTTGCACCATGTCACAGGCTTTTTATAGGGCCTGTGTTTCTATGGGTGTATGGCACATTGCCAAAGGCTAACTATATTGCCAGTAAAATAGTGCTTTACAGAACTTCTGTGGAAATCACACTTCCACTCTTTTATTCCAACTAAATTTTCTTTATTTGGCCTCTTATTAGCTGTCATGGTATACTTTTCATTGATCAAGACACAAAGCTTTCTGAAGAATTCTGTTTCATGTTATTAATTCTAAATTTAATTTGCTATATAATGAATTTTAAACATAAATTAAGTAGCTAATATATTATTTTTTGTCCCCTTTTTTCTTATTTCTAGACGCACCTTTTGCAATAGCAATATTTTAGAGGTAGCTTTGTAGTTTAAAGGATCTTCTTTGCTGTCTTGTCAATAATGTTCATTGCCCACATTGTGCTACAGTATTCTTAAGTAATATATTTTGTTTTGATATTTAAACTAAGATTATAATTTTTTAAACTGTTCTGGTCCTAGGTCTGTTAATTAATTTGCAAGGGCATTAAGGGACAATTAAATGATTGTGGTACATTTTTAAACCATGCAAAGTTTGATGTATGTTTTATGATATAGCTGCTGGTGTGCTATTCTTCAGGAAAAATGTAAGCAAATGGAAGTTGTAAAGGTACTTTTATTGGCTAAGCTGCATAGAAACAGAATAAAACTCTTGTTTCTTCTTGCTTGCTTGCATCTTAGAGAGATGCTGCTTGTTTATTTTGACTGTTAATAATTCCACCAGCTATTTCTCTGAATTTCTATTCTTTGCTGAATTTTTCTATGTCTGTGATGGTGAAACAGCTGGGAAGAGTTTATGCTGAGAAGACACATTCAGTGTGCTGTGGCAAATGTTTAACTTGTTTTTGTTCAGTGTTATATTGCAACTTTTCTAATACCATTGCGGTCATCCGTAGTTGTTTGGGTATCTGTTGTGCATTACTTCTAGCCATTTTAATGAAATATTACAGTTATTAACTATGGCTACTGGTTTATAGTGGCTGTAATCCTTGAATGTTGTCTGTTATTGTAGTTTAGGACCACTTTGTTAGGGTATTAGCCACCTTCTGGTTTGCATCAAGGTGGCTGTCTAATGGATCATTAACCGCCAGTGAGGCCTGGGTCCTTGGGGGCTTGCTGGGTACAGCACTTGTGGCATGAGAAGTAAAGCTCATAGAGAAGAAATCTGAATTTAGTGCACCCTGATGCAGTGTGAAATGAAATTACTCTGTCCTCATAATATCTTGGGCTTTGCTCTAACACTCTGTTGCTACAAGTGCAGTGTGTTTTACATGGTGGGAGTGGGCAGGTGTTGATGAAGTGGACACTCCCGAGGCAAACACCACTGTTCTCTCCTCTGTTCAAGATGCTGATCTTGATACTGCTTTTTTGCTAGGTATTTATCCCCTTCTGGAGAAAATTGTTCTTATTCTCTACACTAAATTTGAAGACAACACATTAACAGTTATAGGCAGGTTATGTGTGTTTATTCTCCCCCCCCCATTTTTCTGCTGTGATGCTTCCCCCCACAGCACTCCTTCAAATAAATGCAGAGAGCTGGCAATGTATGAAGAACTGCTGATGAAAGGGAAGTTCATATCTGTGTGTGTTTTTTGGTAATCTACACTTTTCTGAGGCCTTCTTCTTCAATTCCTGGCCTTCCAGTAGTACATTTAGCATCTAAACTTCCCTCTGTTGGAGATGGTTCCATGGTTAGATCAGTCCCAAGCCTTGCTCCTCAGCCTCAGTGTGATAGTTGGAGGCAACAAAGGGATTCCTCTTAAGGCTTCTGATTAAGAATATCCTCTTGCTTGATTAGGATTTTCACTTGGGCTATTCAGAGGTTGGTTAGAAGTGATGTTCCTGAGAAGTCTTCAGGTCTTAGGAGATAACTAAATATTTGGTCTTCTTCCTCTTCAGTCTTTTTTATGGAGTTGCGTGTGTTTTGTATGTTTCTGCCAGATAACAGCTCTAGATGTCTTTACCTATATTTTAAAATTCAGCTCAGAGAGACTTCCACTGTGGCTCTGACCTTACTGAAATTCTTGTGTGAGCCAATACATAGTAAATGTCACAGTTAAGGATAAGAGTGATTTTTACTACAAATTGCTGCCATGGTTTATCAAGTATGAAGTCAGCACTTTTTCTTAAGTTCAAATTTCATTTAGCTGTCTTAATTAAGAAAGAACACCATGCATTGGAAAAGACTGCTTCAGTCCCTCAAAATATGAGTGTGGACTGTAAAGTAATTATTATAGAGTTGAATCTTACTTGCAAGGGGATCTAAATATTAAAGCTTCAGTGCTCAAGCAACAACGATTTATCAGTATTTGGCAAATAGTAAATGTCCCAACACCTTTCTCAGAGGTGGAAGCACTCCTTTAAGCAATGTGTGTGATAAGAGATAAATCAGTTTAGAGGGCTGGAGCTGCTATTGGATTAATCTGTTTAAAATTGAGATGGGTATATGCATGTTGGTTTTGACTGGCATAAGAAAGCATATAAACAGTATATTTTCAGCAAATACTATGACCCAATTATTTGACTGGTTCTCTTGGCTGGACATGCCATTAGCTCATTTGTAATTTAAAACTGACATATTTATTCTAAATAAAACAGGAGGACAATGCAAATGCCAATACATTTTGGGGGATAATGAAGACAAAAGAAGAAGGAAACAGGAAGTAAAATAATCCTTAGAAATGTCAGATTTTTTTTTGGAGGTGAGGGATTGGAGAAAAGGGGAGTTTCACTTAATTATCTGTAACTGCCTGCTTGCTCGTTCCTGAGCACATGGAGGTATGGTTCTGAGCAAATGACACAGTCCTCAATTGCACCCTGTTGATACACAGTTTTAATTGTGTCAGGATTTAGTTAGCAGACTATCACACAGAGCTATGCTTTAAAAGCTCAGGATTTATATCTCTTTAGTTACCTCTTACGACTTAATTCTAAATATATTTTGTCACTGTTAGATTTTCCTAATCTGTAAAATTACTTTTCTGTAAAAATGTTATTTTTAATGCGTGTGTTTTATAATCACAAAATAGATAAAAAACCATGTTGCTCCTTGACTTCGAAGAGTTCATTTGACCCTTTTGACTCAAGCCCTTGGCTCTAAGAAGCATCAAATTAAGCTGTTGTTGTTTTGCTTCCCCCCTCCCTCCATTAGCAATCATTCTGTTGCACGCAGTACGTGATAAATCAACAGCAGGAGCTTTAGAGTTGCCATAACATGACATTACCTATCAGCTCGTCAAGTCTGTGTTGACTCTGCGCCTTTTAGGCTGTATATTTCTTCAAAGTCTAGTGCCAGTTACTTAGTCAGCTCTAACTAATTTCAGAGTGGAAGGGAAACTTTACTGGAGTGCTGTTTGGGATCTGCTTTTTAATCCTGGTCTGTTTAATGTTTGCCTCCTGACATTCTAGGCCAGACATCATTTTAATGGTATGTGTGGTGATAAAGCCAATAAACTGTCAAGATGATTGATAATCTAAGCATTATAGCAATATGACTTTCCTGTTCTCCTCTGTGCTTTAGATGATGGTTTCCAAATTGAATTCTTACAGTGTGCTGTATGCGTGTTGGAGAGTCTCTGAACAAACAGTTGGAAAGAGCTAGCACTCACTAATGCAGGCTTTTAGATTTAAATTTTGTTATTATTGGAAGGACTTTTAATTTGGGAAATGTTGAGTGGGAATTCTAACATTGTAACAGGCTTGGTCTCTAAATTTTTTGAAATTTTGTTATTTTTATGGCCACCTGGGTCTTAAAATTTCATGTGGCAGATTTCTTTATCTGTACTGTCTTTCAACTAGAGATAACAAAGAGCAGTGCAGTGTGTGCGGGGCTTCTGTGTTCCCTTAAGCAAATTCAGCAGCCGTTTTTCATCATCTTAATGGAAAGTCATTGATCAGACTTGCTCACTTTTTATTTTGGGGAGCTTGGAGGCAATTGACTTGGATTATTTTTGCATGATGCCTAAAATTAATGGTTTTCATCTTGTACTTTTATGCTGGCCCCTGGACAGTGACAGGACCAGGACAAAAGAATGATAGATATTTGTGTTTTGGAGCTGCTCTGTGTGAGCCTTTGTTTTTTGTTAAAGTTTGCCAGTACATCAGTTTCCTGTTTGTACCCATTTCTTTTTCCTTAAACAGAAGTTAGCACTCCTGCACTGGCTGAAGAAATTTTACGCAGGTAATCCTCATTAAGATGCATCAGTTGATAAATTTTGCATACTTTTGTGATCCTTTCTGGAGTGAGGTCAGATCCAATTGATATTTTTACTTAAGCTGTGTAAATTTTCTTTTGACCCCAATTCACTTTCTGGCCATCACAGTCATACCCCGGGTTCTGGGGATTTGAGTACAAATATTTATTGAGTAATATTTAAACTTTGGGCAGTAAGTGCTGTTTTCTGCCCAGTTTTGCTTTAAACATTTCCCCACTGAGATTAATTGCGTTATATAGGTGAATGTAAAGTGGTGCTGTATTAGCAAAACAAATCTTTATTCAGTAGGTTTTTCACTGCACAGTCACCATGAATGAGTTGGGCTTTGGATTTTCGATTAACCTGTTTTTGTTGGGAAAAATCAAACTGAAAAATCATGTATGAATTGATGTGCCCATGCCAGTGATGCCCTCACTGCTCCCCGCATGTGCTGGAAGATGTTTCCCTCGGTTCTTGGCTCCCGTGACACTGCCATTCCCATGGAACTGCTGGTGAACTGCTTCTTTGGGCATTGAGGATGAGACTGTGGAAAGGCACTAGGAGATCTCAGTAAAAACTATTGACCATGTGGAAAGTCAGTGGGTTAACCAGACTGGTGAAAGGCTTTTTGTGCCAGTAGGAACTAGATTAGAGATGGTAGCTTGAGAACTTTGTTAATTCTACAGCTGATGCATATTTTAGAGCAGTCAGAGCTGAGAAAAGAATCTGTCCCTGTTTATACCTCTAGGGTAGCTCTCCAAAAGAAGTATTTTGCTTTCAGCTTTGTCTTTGTTCTTTCACCTTCTCTCCTCTTCCTACAGTCAACCCATCTTTTTTGCACTGACAGTTCTCCAGTTTAAGTTGTGCTTCTTTTATGTTGCCAGGATGATCTAGTGTGTTGCTGTGTTCACAAAATTGCACGAAAGCACTCTGTTGAATAACGGGGATAGACCAGGAATGACTTTGAGAGATATTCCAGAGAATGGATTGGTAAGGAACTTGGAGGTTTATTGCATCCTCTTGGGAGTTAGAGCAAGGTAACTTCTGGATTCAATCCAAGCCTAAAAACAGACCTGATGTATGGTGAATCTCTTAGGTGGGCTTTGCCCAATCTTCAGGAGAAATTTGTCTGTGTTTTAGGGATCTTTCTAAGGTGTCTTGTTCTGCCTCTCTTTTTTGAAGTGCTTGCTTTTTATTCCAGGAAGAACTGGAATAAAGTAGTGTTTGCTGGTACTGAAGCCCTTCATTTTTGGGGGAACGGCCAGGCTTAAGCCAGAATAAATAAAGGTTCTATTAAGATTCAGGCAGGTGGAGAATGGGTGTTGACAGCTATGATGGCCAGATTAGATTGATTGTGTACTCCTTGGAATTATGTTTCTTAGAATTTTTGAGTCAAATTCTAGTTGTGTCACTCTCCTGAAAAAAATGAAGCTAAACTGGCCACTTTTCCTTTTCAACCCAAAGAATGCAACACTGAACTTGTTCTCATCCACAAGCATAAAAGGCTGAAGCCTAATTTACTTCTGAAAAATTAGAGCTTGTGTTTTGCAAAAACAACTGTGGAACAGTGAACTAAGTATAAACACAATACTGCACTGTGCTATTACAATTTTATTTCATCAGCTTTGTAAAGACCCTTACAGTCATTTTAATCAGTACTTGCTGAAAGCAAGAAAAAAGTTTCACAGTCAACTTTGTAACTCCTATTTGCATGATTACCTGTGTTATTTTTTACTTTTTTTTTTTTTGTTTTGTTTTGTTTTGTTTTTTTTTTGGTAACAGTGATTATTAAAAAACCAGAAGTTTAATGATGGCTTGTCTACTGAAGCAAGTGAAAACTGCTCCAGAACACCTTTGGTTGTGTTTGAACAGACTTCTCATCTCCCTAGATGTTCCTAGGGTAGGTTGACCTTTCTTTTCTTTTAAATTATACCCTCCCAAAGGAAGAGTGATGGAGGCCAACTGTACAGTGAAGTGATAGAAGCAAACCATGAATTTATAATGTGAGCAAAGAATCTCAGACATGAAGGGAAAGGGTGCATCTATTTAATTGGTTCTCCCCACTTTCTCTGTCCAGTAGCATCTGAGAAGCTTCATGGTGTTGATAAAAATAATGTCTTCTTTTAAAACTGACATTTAACTTTCCTGGCATGTGATGTGTTGATAGGAAAAAAAATGTCTGTAGTAACACTGTTTGCTATTGTTCACCTGTTGTTTCTTTTATATATGTTACAATGATTGGGAGGCATTACCTTTTTATTATTTAATAGCTTTAAAATCTGTGTTTCTTTGGCCTGTAGTTCTTATATGTCTGCTACAATCAAATGATTACTAGGTTCACTTAAAGGGATGCATTTGTACTATACCTGATTTTGTTATATGGTTGGTAAAAGCAAGGTACCTTGAAATCTTCAGCTGAGGTTTTTTGTCTGACATTATTTTATGTGAAAGGGAAAAAAATGCAACATTTTTCTTTCTTCCTAGCCATACATCATATTCTTACTTTTCTTGACTGTCTATAAACCAATGTAGGCAGCCACTTTGTAACTCTTCTAGAAGTAGCACATTAAGCGTTCAGCTGTGTAGGTAATGATGATTGTGCAGAACTGAGCACTGCTTGTGTATTCATTGCTAATAGCTCCCCATCGTTGGGTCGATTTGTACTGGGGTTTTTTTCCCTTCAGATGAAAGATGGTTCTGTGTAGATATTATTTCATCCATTTTGCCCCAGGAAAAAAACATTAGTAATTTATAAATAAAATACATACAAAAATAGGAGAAATCCTATAGTGGTAGATTTTATACAACAAAGACACTGCTAATTTCAGTACTGTGAGGTGAAGTTGAACTAGTTTCATTTACTGACATATCAAGTGTTGAATTTTAGGACTTAGGAAAGTTAAATTATTAATGTAATTTGTGTAGAGGAGGAGTCCTGGCTTGCATCTTTGATCTGTTAAAAAAAGGGAGCAATAAATATCTTGTTTTTTGAGCTTTGAATTGTATCTCCAAGTGATAGTACTCAGCCAGCAAATTTAGCACATGCTTAATGTGATAGGGAGCTCAGCTGTGGCTCCATATAGCCACAGTGAAAGTGAGAGCTTGCAGAAAATGGGTTGTGGTCTTCTTAAAATTTATTTTTTTTTTCTTTATTAAAGGGTGGGATTTGGCAAGAAATTTCTTTTTATTTCCCCCCTCTCCGGGGTAGGGATATAGCTGGGTGAATTCACTAAGGTTTTACTGTCTATCCCAAATAGCGGATATAAAAATTAGAAATTTTTACAAGACCTTTCTAATCCTGTATCTGACTCTCCATTAGATTTTAATGCTGTAATTTAGTCCATTATCTTCTGATTATTTAAAGTTATAGATCCCTACTTAAATATAGGCATTTTTTTTCTTAGATTCTTTTTTTCCTTTTCCTCCTTTAGGTGTTGTTTTATTGTTAGGCATTCTCCTATTTTCCTTAGGATTTGTTTGCTTTGTTTGTGGACTCTCCATTGTCTACAGTTCAGAGAAGCTGACTACATTCTGTTTCTGCAATATTTTCTGAAAAGTTACTCATTTTCAGAGTGTTTTCATATTTAAATGGCGAAGGATCTGCTGATAAACTAACAAATAGGGGGGGAGTGGGATGGCAAATCTTGAATCATATCCCCAGCTGAAAGTCACTTTAGGGATTAGCTGAATAAAAACTCTAGCAAAAAGAGGGAAAAGATGCTTAGTTCATCTTATCTTTTAAAATAAAGCTCACAAACTAATGACCATTGATCAGAATAGCTTTTCACAAGTAGTTGTAGAAAGAGTACATAGAGTGTGGTAAGTCCATGATCAGATCTGTTCAGTGAGAAGGAAATATAGCACAGCAGTTGTTCGATGGGGTCCAGCTGTGGATTTGGGGCGGGCCCAGCTCGTGCTCTGTGCCCTGCAGCGCTGATCTGGAGCCCAGCGGTGTTGGCTTTGTGTGATCTGTCCATGGTAGTACTGCTCTACTTCACCCTTGCCTGGTCCAGTCTCGTTTCTTCCAGGCCTAAAGACATGGTTTGGTTTCTCAGTGGGGTGCACAGTTTCTTTCAGGAAGGTGATAAAGCAAAAGAGCATTTCTATTCTAGAGGAAACCCTGGAGGAAAGAACTTGCAAAGCTTTCTACACTCTCCAAGTCATCTAGTTCATTTCTGGCTGTGGCCAGTAATAGGGCTGTGAGCTTGGTACTTGGAAAATGAATGACTGCTTTGTGGCTGTATATTTCTGCTGCAATTTTCCTCCATGCTCTTTAACAACAACTATTTGAGTATTGATCTGCTAGTGCCTAATAGCTTAGAAACACTGTGAATGTGATATGAGGATTAGAAAACCATACCCCTAAACCCAAAAGCATTGAATACATATATATTCTTCTTGTGATTTAGTTCTGATTGAAATTTATGGTACTGGTTACGCGAGTAAAATTATAGGATGGTGACTCTGAGTGCTTTTTAAATGTCTGGAAAAGCATGTGGGATGCAGGAACGTGATTAAGTGAACTATAATAAATTGCTTACGTTGCAAAATTGGTCACCAATTATTAAGTAAGACTATTTAAATTGACTGTTTAAACATAGAAGGAAAACTGGATAGGGTTCAAAGTACACAAAAATGCTTTGTTTTGCTTAGCTGATCAATGGAAAAGAACAACTCTGTGTGGTTTTGCTTTACATTAAAAAAAAAATCAACCCTTACCATAAATTGTTAGGCATGGGGATATTTTTTGTGTCAGTCAAAATAATTTTTCAACAGAGCATGAAAATGGAAGACTGTGAATCTGAATGGTTCTGCTTTAGAATCACACTGAAAGTTTTTTATTTTATGTAAATAGAGATTGATGGAACATTTTACACAGAGTGCAGGTTTTTGACAAAAAGTATTGATGGTTGCTTTCAGTAAGTGTTACTGGAGATGACAGAACATTGCATTTTAAGATGAATTACAGTAGAAACTCCCTCTTTGGGAATGTCATACATTTTATTTCATCTGTTGTTTTGAGAAAGAATGACTAAAGTCATAAATACCACAGACTGATCTCTCTTTCCTTAACATCTTATAGATCTTGCATTAGTTTTCAGTGCTTAGTAGAAGTATATTAAAAATAATTAGCAATCTGCATGGTTTTTGCTAAGATCCACTTCCTGTACTTTGTGGGTTTTTAAGTGTCAATTTGTTTTGATGCTAATCCTAAAGGAATGGCCCTTTGATTTTTATATAGGCTTATATTTAAACCTTCAGAAAACCAAAATGCTTTGTCTGATGCATTTGGAGGCAAATTAAATTCAGAGGTCTGGTTTGAGTGATATGAGACTTCTTTTTTCAAAGGCAAGTTGATCAACTTTACAGCAGCCAATGCTAAATTTTCAATTAACACTTCCAAAAGCATTGCAATGTCTATAAACAGTAGAGAGG
The DNA here is from genome assembly GCF_001522545.3 of Parus major. NCBI lineage: Eukaryota > Metazoa > Chordata > Aves > Passeriformes > Paridae > Parus > Parus major. The sequence goes on along the minus strand of NC_031775.1, from coordinate 9,822,362 downwards.
TTTTCAAAATGTTTTGTCCTGCTGCTGTGCTTAGTTTTGCTGAAATCTCTCTTGAAGTGGTAACAGAAAAGCAGACACCTGGGATGGCTGAATTCCTAGAACTGAAAATACAAGTGGGATTTGGATAGTGAAAGGAGATGATTTAAGTCAGTGGGAATTGTAAGAGGTGCTTACTGGAAGATCAGTTCTGTTATAAATGTACATTTGAATTTTGTGTTTTAAATGTTTTTAAATTGTCCTGTGGTTAAATTAGTTTTAGCCTAAACAAGAGATATAGTCTCTGCATTGTTTGTGATTGTTGCTTTCAAATTCTGTGGAATTCACCCTCCCATATCCCTGCAATTCCTTAAAAAGATAGAAGGGATGTTTGAGAAAACACTGTGCAGCTGAGAGTGCCAGTATTAAGGAAATTTCAAGGGAGGACACAATGTGAACTTGGACTCCTCTGCAAGTTTCATAGCTGATAATGACAGCTTGAAAAGAAAGACTAGATCTGTTCTTGGAAGAGTGATAGGTTTAGCATAGATCAGCTTCTGGGTGTATTTTTCAAGCCTTTTAAAGAATGTTCTCTTTTCTGAATAATAAAAGAGCGATAGTGACATTTTAATGATGAATTTATGTGTAAAAGGGAATATAGCCAAAAGGGTACTGTCACCCTAAAGAAAAAAAAAAAAAAAAGCTTGTATAAAGAAGGCTTGTGCTTTAGAAAGGAGCATGGAGAAAGTGACAAATCAAGTATCAACAGTAAAACTGAGCTTCTCTGAGATTGCCTCATTTCTATGTTAGCATTCTAATACCACTTCTCACTGCTTACTGAAAATCAGCTATTTCTTGCCTGCAACTGGGTTATCTTCTGAGAAGAGGGTTGGATTTTTCTTTATTACTTCTGTGCTCTTGAAAATTATTCCTTGGAAAAGAAAGTTATTTTGGTTTATTCTCCTTCCCACAATGAATATTTCTTATTGCTGCTTTGATGGAAAAACATTACTTTTTTTTTTCTTTAAATGTAATAATTTTCCCTGTTCTTACAATGTAATATTGCCCCAAATTATTTTGAAACCTAGATAGATACGGATCTATATCATATATTGATTCTTTTCTTTCACCACTTAATGGTTTTTTTAAACAATATTATGGTCTCCTGGCTTGGATCCATGCTCTAAGCTGAACTGAGGAGCATGCCATTGAACTGTGGCTATTCAGTTGTTTAGCAGACTAAACCCATCCCTTCTCCCAAATCCCCTGTGGTGTTCCATATCTGAATGGTGAACACCAGTCAGGTAATTATTGGATAACAAGGCATAGGCATCTTTTTATCTAATATATGCATAAGGTGTATTGTGGAATTTGTCTTTTACAATGGACTGAAGCTTGTCACTCCTCAATGTCTTGCACTATTCAATAGCTTATTCTCTTGTTTAGTTTATAGATCCTCACTTGACTTCTTGATGGCCTCATTTTCCCTGCATGTTGCTGACCTGAGATAGGATATATGGAAACTTCTCCCTGACTGCTTTGCTCGAGGACTGTCATTGTTTCTGCTGCATCAGTGTCCAGCAGCTGGACTTGAAACAACTCTCTTTTCCACAGGTGGAACACTGGCTTCCCAGTTCCTCCAACAAAATTTTTTCCATAAGGAAACATCTTGGCAGATTGTAGCAAGCTGTTGTTTTGTAACAAGCTGCTGCATAGCAGGCAATGTCGTGAAATGAATCACGCCTTTTAATAAAATGTCAATTTATTAATGTCTGGATAATCAACCTGGGTTGGCGGAAAGAAATTAAAAATCAGATGCTGTACTGCGAACGATCCTCTACTGGTGCCTGGCTTGAGGAAAATGTAAAGCTTTGTGGAAGAAAAAGGCATTTCCCTATTCTGTAAAAGTTCTAAAAAATCCAAATGTAGTAGAGTCAACTCCAGGACAAGATTTAAACAGACATTTCAAGGGGACCTTAACCCATGAAATCATCTTATCCTGCAGCCAAAACCCCACCTTCTAACTCCTGAATAAATAGATTCTCATGACAGAATAATTCATCTCCAGTCATGAAAGCATCAGCTTTAAACGACAGCTTGTAGAGACCCTGTGCTTGTTAGGGCCAGATCAGCAGCCCAGATGCCTTGAATGTAAACTCATGAAGGGAAGATTAATTTATCTGTCATCCTATGCTTTGACAGTTGTTGTAAATCTGATTTAGCTCTGAGCAGAAATAGGGGGACCTTTGAATTTATACGGGTGATACTAAGGAAACCTAACCTAGGCTCTGTGAGCCTTGAAGAAACAAAATGTACCTAGATTCAATGAGATCTTAAGTAATCTTTAAGCATAAAAAATAAAAAATAATAATAAAAAAAAAGTGGGCAAGGCTCACTTTCCACTGGCAGTATGTGTGCACTAGTGTGGTAGTCCATTGGAACTCTCTTTGGTGAACAGAGGCAGAAGCAAAACTGTGTTTATTGATTGATCAGTGGTAGCAGACAGCTCCATAGGCCAAATGCCTGTGCTTTTATTGAAAATATGTTGGCCCTGTTTTTAGAAGTTTTCCTTTTCTGACATTTTAAACTCTACAGAAGATATTTTTTACCTTTTTGGAAATGGATAAGGCTGATAAATAATAAATCAGACTGATTTATTATGGAATGATGCTGTGTGCAGATTTTTTACATCTGTGATACTACATTTGTAAAATCTGAATGAAAATTTTGATAGTCATGAGTTCAATGGAGATGGGCTGTTGTCTTACAGTAGGAGCACTTGTCTGTGGAATCAGAACAGGTCATTAAAGTCAGGAAAAGTTTTCTGATTAGTGCTGCTCTGCTACTATTTTGTGCACTGTGGAAACTGAACAATAGAGAGTATCTTCTTCCTTATTCCACATGCTCCAAATAAAACATGGTATAATAGCTGTGGGCACTTGATTCTCACTTTCATATCAAAAAACTGAAAATAAATATGTAACACCTCTAAAACCTGAGCTCCCTAGGGTAGAATGCTGCTGTTTTGGGAGGTTACTATAAGGGCATTTGCAGATACTGTGGTATCTACTGTGAATGTTCAGTGAGAGAAAGGCTTTAATCTTTATGGAAGTGAGTTAGAGTTGATTTGCTGAATTCAGACTATATAAAACTTATGAGAACCTGCTTGTAGCGTGTTACTTTACATATAGTTGAGGTCTCTAAATGCTTATCATTACTCTGCAGAGCTAGATTGCAGTGAAGTACACAATTTCTATCCACCAGTAAGATGCCTTTTCTGTGATGAGGAGGTGACCTGGATGTGAACTCTTCTCTGTTGGGCTAGAAATGAGCCATGGTGAAAAATCACTCTTCTTCCTCCATAGGATAGATTATTAATGAACTCCTTTCCCACTTCTTCACTTCCTACTGCATCACCTGCTAATTTGGAATCTCACATCTGGTTTTGTAAAGCTGGTAGTGAGTCAGGGACATCACCCTGTTGCAAGCTTTCAGCAAAAGTTGGTCTGTTTTCCTCCCTGTGAATTGCAGGGGTGTTAGCTCAGTCTGGAACTACCATAAGGAAGCTGGTTGCCTGTGTCAGTGTGGTCTTTTCCTTCTGCATGGGTTGCAGAATCCACTTCAGTGGAAGGTCAGCTAACCTGCTGTTGATTGCTTTACAAGTAGTTCAAGAGGGATCTACTCTGATTTTTAATGAAATTAAAAGGTCTGTATTCACACACTTTTGATAAAATTGCTGAATGAGTGTGTTAGCACAAAAAGAGTACAAAAATAGTTTATGTCCGATGTTTTAAAACTCCGAAAGAAAAAGTAAGGTATCCTTAAATGTCCTGCTGTCTTCTCTAGCAGTAGAAATGACTGTTAAGGTGGAAATGATTTAAAAACCCAAACCTCCAGTTTTTCAGGTATGAAATTTAGAGTAGTTGTTGAAATATTCAAGTTTAAGTAGATTTATGAGAAATTAGTTACTTGCAATCTATGGCTTAGTGTTACACCCAGAGCTGGTTTTTAGGATTCATGAGTTTTGTAAGGTTTTTATTACAACTACAGAAATAAAGATGAAGGCAAGTGAAGATGGCATTATGTAACTGAAGTTAGAGTCTAAGGCCAAATTCATGAGGTAATTTATTCTTTTGAATACTTCAGCTTGATTCACAACAGATATGATTTTAATTTCAGGTGTAGTCTGAGTTAGATTTGTAGAAATAAAAATGGCAGCATTTCAAAGTACCCTGAAATAGTGTCTGCACTTTCTCTGGGAGCATATAAAATTGTCACTGTTGCAGCAGGACGTTGTTTTGACAGTGCTCTGTACAACTCAGTACAAAAAAAAAATAAATCTTTGCTGCAAAGACTTTATAATCTAAGCAATAATGCTGTAAATGCTTGGCAGTTTCCTAATCATATGAAGCTTTAAAATCCTTCAGTGATACTGTGTCATGGTCAGAGATGTTCATAGAAACATAGAAAAATAGCAGTCTGTTCATAACCGTAACTCTGAATATTTTTTTTGTTTCTTGAGTAGAAGTAGAAAACTTCTACTGTGTCTAATTCTTACAGTGACTTGTCATGGAAATACTAAAGACAACTGTCCTAAGCTGAATCCTCTTACTTACTACTATTTTTTTGCTCAGTTTATTTTTGTTGTTAGTCTTGATAGAAATATATAAGTTTTAGCATTAGAGTCAGTTGTGCCAACTGCTATCTGAGTATATGGTTTATTTAAAGATGTAATAGTGGCCTGTTGTCCTTTGTGCACTCATCTTATCTTAACATTATCCAGGGGTCTGTAGTGGTGCAAGTAATGGAATTTGCTAAATTTTGCATGACTAGCTCATGAAATGTCTAAGATGAAAGTTTATTATTTGTACACATGCAGTAATCACACCAATGAGAGATTAATATTAGAAAACTTGACCCAGAGTGTTCCTAGTGCTTAAAGAAGGAGGGCAGGTTTTGTCCCTTTGCTCAGGCAGGACATGGCATGGGATTGTGGTGTAGAGACATCTGAGTATTTGAGGAAAGAGCACCAGTTGTGAGGTGATCATGAATGTTGATAGTGTTTTCCAGTCAGCAAAAAGGAGGCATTTTGGTATTTTTTGTTCTCCTCTTGTAACTGACATCAACTCTACAGCTGAAGATGGAGAGGCTGAGGGGGTTGTGCATACAGACTTTAGTTCTGGACAGTGTGTGACAGTGCAATGAACATACCTTTGAAATTACCCTAATTTTTACTGGTAAAGTGAACGAATTTTTGTGACATATGAGATGTCATTACATTCTTCCTTAATTCTACTGTTTAAAGAACCTAGGTTACCCAGTGTTTTCTCTCTTGTGGGTTTACTTTTTGTGAGTAAAGCAGTGTCTTACGTGTATCTCAGATATCTAATTTTAATGGAAATGAGCAGAGCAAAGTAATTTTTGTAAATAGCTGAGGTGGATGGTCTGGGGACACAAAACAAATCAGTAGCAGGTGTTAAAACTGTGGAGTGCTGCTATAAAAACCTGTTACATTTCTGAAGCGGAAGGCATTGCATGAATTGACCAGATGAAGGATGGGACTGCTCTAAGAATCGAGTCCTAGAAAATATTTGGTTTTAATTTTTGTAACACCAGAGCAGTCCTTGTTACTGTACAAACTGACTGCACCCTATAAATATTTCTCCAATTTTCATGAAATCTCACACTTTAGAGGTTTTTTTAACATCCTTTGGGCAAAGGATAGCCCAAGGATGTAGCTCTCTGTCCCATGATGCTACAGGCAAACATTATTTCAATGAAATATGGCTTGTAAAGTGTAACTGGATGAGAGTTTTTCAAAAGTAAATAAATTCTTCTAGAAGTCAATATACACTAGACATCCCTCTAGGGAAAATATATTTGCATAAAATAATTTTTCCTATGATATAATTTAATCTGTTTCAATCAAGAGAAATTTTAACAAAACAAAACCAAAATTCAGCTTTGCAAGATATTTCTAAACCTATCTCGCCTCCCACCCCTATTCACTTTTAAAGGCACAGTAGGGAGCCATGGGAAATGTATTTTCATCTAGGGTTGTAGGAGGAATACATATTGTTTCTTTAAGGCATCAGGTATTGAGAAATGGCAGGGTGAAAAGTTTGACCTGAACTGCCAGATCTGATCTGCAAGGGGGTAATTGAGTTGCCATGTTTTTTTTCTCCTCAGTTTAAATCAAGTTTTGCTATAGCCCATTTAAGTGTCAGACTGGTAGCAAAACTTGACAACTTCAGGGTGCAAGCTTGCTTTTGATCAGGATTTACATGCAAATCATTTTTGCCTTCAACTGTCAACTCCTGTCTTGACACTCTGAGGGGAGATGCCCATATTTCTTGGAATTGTTGCTTCTCAAGCCATGGGTATGTTGATCCATGCTCTTAGTTGGTGTGTGGAAGAAAATTATTCTGGTAATATGGTGGTTAAACTTTTTATATCTATCTATGTATTTTTTTCTACTCCCTTTCCTGTCAGTCAGCTGTTGCAGCTGGGCTTCTAATCTCCTTTTAGCCTAGAAGAAAATCTAACAATAATCCTGAGTTTGATGTCAGAGAGAAACTAGAGAACTGGGGTAGAGGGTCACCAGTGTACTGGGGAATGGGTTTAAGCTGCAAAACAACACAAAGGATGCTGACAGTCCACATTTTCCTGGGCTTTAAACAAAGTCTTTGGTAAGTTTAAAGAATCTTCTCCTTGCATGACTAAACCTATTGATGGTTTAGAGAAAAAGCTGCCTTAGAAGGCTTAAGACTGAACCTTCTTTCCAATTCTACTGAAAACCTTAAGATGTTAAATTTTTTTACATTGTATAATTGGAGAAAAATTGTAGAGGGGCCCTTGAACAATGAATAAACTATGGGAATGAATGGTATGTCTTCTTTTTGTGGATGTATCGAGTAAAACTCCTGTAATATACCTTTTAGATGAGTTTAATTTCCATTTTCACTTTACATCTGGAGCTAATCTTTTTACAAAATCCCACACAGGAAAGTAAACTAATGAAAAAACCCTATAATTTAATACTTAAGGGTTTCTAAAAATAGAATCAAAATCAGAAATAGACTGATGGGAATTTCTAGAAACAAGACAAACCAAAAAACAGCAAACAGAAAATTGCTATTATACCAAATTAAACAAATGGTGCAAGTTGTAACGTCTTGCAAGTGATGCTGCTGTTTGGTTTTCTAGTTAAACAATTTTTTCTTTGTACTATTAGTAGAGTAGGGACATCAAACACACTGTTTCACTGAGGTGGCAGGCAGTGTCATGTTTGATAATCTACATATGAAAGCATAACTTTTAAAGTCAAGATGTTGAGACAGAATCTGCTTTATCTGTCTTGGACCTTATTTTAGCAGACAAAAACCTGAATATGCTGACATGTGCTGTGAAATTTTAATTGAATTGTTAATGACACTTTGGAGTGACACAACATGTGAGAAACTTCCAAGAACCGATCATGGGAAACCCTTTTTCTTACTGTTACAAAACAGAAGACACTGGGAACTTGACAAGTCCAAGTGTCTGAGGCCAGGGGAATAATTGATAGCAGGCTGCCTGTATCCAAGGTCCTTTAGCAGTAATTGCAAGCAGGATCTGACTCTCTGATCTCACCAGTGGTATTCACCATGCCAAAACGACCAGGCTTTGACAGATTGCTTTCCTACAGTAATAACTTAGGCATGTTCCCTCTCTCACATGAGGCCACACATCCCTCCCACTGCAGAAAATGAGTTGAAAATGAGTTGCTTCTTTTTTAACAGGGCACTGTTAAAATAACTCTCTTCTATTACATAAGCCCAGTAGTGCCAGGGGACTAAATTTATATGGTTATAAACAAGAGCTATTACTTTAGAATACCACAATGTAATGTTTCACAATTTCTATAGGATTTAGAATATTTTGAAAATAATGTGTATGTGGGGGGGTGGGGTGGGGTGTTTCCTCATTCTTGCTCTTAAAAGAGACCCAAAATGCCACATTTTATGTTTAATTGCTTTCATCTCTCCCTGAATTTTATAAATTGAGTGCTGACTTGTATTCAGATTTATATCTTGGATGAATCCAAGTCTCCAAAGGGGAACTTAAAACTATTATTTATTCTGCATAGGTTGAAATGAGACCTATTTTATTTGAGTTTTTTAAACCTCCCCATATTTGGTCCCTGTTATATTCTGATACTTTTACATGTTATGTTTGTTTCTCCCACCCCCTTTTTAAACTTCTTTTTTTCTTTCTTTTTTTTTCTTTTCTTTTGTTTCTTCCAGAATGTAATTTTTTTTTCTGTAAACTATGATTGGGAGCTGTAATGTCCTGGATGATGTATGTCAGTCTTGGAATTACACTCCTTTTATTGATAGGATTTTACTGATTCTGATATAAGGACTCCTGTGTGCTACTCTACAGTGGTCTGTGTTCTCTGGCAAAGTTAAAAGCCTGGCAGCTCCACCCCATAGCTGTCTAAACAAGGTTTCTCACCAGGCACTAACTTCAAAAGAACTACAGTAAGCTAAGACTATGGGAAATTGTAACCACAATATTAAGTTTATAAAAACTGAACTTCTACAGTGACTGCCACTTTCACTAATGTGAACAAATATTTAAGAAAGCTGAAGTATGTTTCTGAAAAAAGAGGTATGGTTTTGTAACTTGAAGTGCAAATAAAAAATGCTAAGAATGCAAGGTTCTTAGCTGTGAAAATAGATGGTGTGCACATGGTGAAATGCTTATGGTGATTGTATGGCATCTGGTTGGTTACTCTGTGGTACTTTGGAATGAAGAACTCTAAGAGTAGACTCAGACTCTTTAGCAAAGGTGAGAAGACTGGAAGGTGAAGTGATGTGGTTATTGCTCATTAACCCCTGAACCTCTGAGAGACTGCAGAAAAATCCAGGTGATCTGCCCATCAGTGCCATTGAAGAACCAGTGAAGAGGTTCTTGCTTAGAGTCATTGTGATGTCAGCATCCAACCCTGTGGTCTTGGCACAGCCTGGGAAGACCTAACATTTTTTTTAACTAGTAAATACTAGGCCATATAAGTGTTCTTCTCTTTTATTATTTTTTTTTATTCCTTTGTCTCCCTTGAGTTAACCTCATTTTTTTTTAAAAAAAACTGTAAAGAACAGCTTGAAAATGATTAACGGAAAACTTCAATCTGTGAACATACTGCTGTAGTTCTCAAGAAATAACTTAAAGCATGTAGCTTTAAAATGAGATGAATCATTCACCATATACCTGATGGGTCATGTACCTTACTCATAAGCTTCTATAAACTTTAGGGATCATGTGAACACTTTTAGAGGATATTGCTAGAGCTTTGGCTTGCTTTGGTTGTTGCAAATAAATCTTTATTTGTAATAAGGTGGAAAAATATGAGACAAAAAATGAAGCTAGGGTATTTAAAGTAACTGAGTTTTGGGGTCAAGTCCAATTTATTAAAATGAAAGAAGCAGAAGGGAGAGTGAAGCTTGGCACTGGTTTTGCAATAATGATTTATCTGCACCTTGAGCCCATCCTTTGGACAGACCTTTGTTTGAACTGCAGCTGGCTTGGTTTATGTATGACCTGCTGGGAACTGAGGTTGTAATGAAAAACAGTTATTCTTTCAAATTACTCACAAGAAGTGGTGCCTATTTTATCAAGTGCTCCTCTTAATTTGGCACATGGTAAGACTTTTAATATTTATTTTTTGTCCATTAATCACACTGTATCTCATAAGAAGTCTAAATACAGTGATGAAATACTGCATGCTTTCCTTAAAGCATTCTGACAACAAATGCTTCTCTAGAGAGCAGCTGTCGTGAGCTTTTACCTTTAATTAATGAAATTATTTGTTGAGGTTTTGTGAGTGTGTGTGTCTTGCCATATTACGAACTTTCCAAAATTCTTCTCAGATCGGGATTGAGTTTCACAATTTTGCAGACTAGCTAGTGATTACAGGTTTACAGGCCAATAAAGAATGAAGAAAGAGTAACTGTTTTAACAAAAGTAGAAATGCAAAATTCATAACCCTTTCATTGTTTCAAATAAATTTAAGGTGAAAATTCACTTATGAAACTGAGATTGGAGTTTTCCTTTTTTTGTTTTGTTTTGGGTTTTTTTGTATACAGCCCTCTTTAGATGTAAACTATATGTTCTGAACTGTGCAGAATAAACATAGCTCTCCTGTTAATCTGAACATATTAAGGTTATATAAGAGTAGTTTGGAGAAAATCTGAAGATGATGATAACTTGCAGTGTGTCTTTGTGTGTCTATTACCAAATGACAAAGCTCAAATGCTTGAGGAAAATGGGAATGCTAAATTAAGATGAATTAATCTATATACATTTTTTAAAATTTCTGAGTTCTGTGGGGTCAAAGTAGTTTTACATATAGACACTTTCAGAGACCAGAATGAGATATTATCTGTAAGACAAAAACATGGATGTGTAATAAGTAGTTCTACCTCCTAATGCTATTAAAGGTGCTAACAATACTCTCTTTCCACACTTTTTCTAGTATTTTTCTTCTCGTACAAATGTAGAACCAGTCTATTTGCTGAATTGTTATGCATCTTTGTCGTTGCTTTAATCCACAATTAAATATCCTGTTTATAGTAACCTCTTGCCACACAGAGAAGAAATTGCATCTGCTGCTTCTGAAGACATTAGATTAAGAGGTATTATTGTTTCCATTAGTTTTATTTAAGCTGGAGAGTTTGGGTGAGTAGGATATGATGCTGAAATAGTATTTTTTTTACATGTTGGCTCTTAGAATTTGACACTAATTCTCGGTATTTATACTTTCCTCAGTGATACACACAGAACATCACTGTTTTTAGTATTGGTCACTTTGTTAGGAGATATAGTTGAGGTCAGTATATTGATCAGAATTATCCATATATTGATATATTATTCAATAAATTTTTAGTGAGAACACTAATAACATTGACTGCTTTATGTCTGTGGAATTATTTGTTTCCCTTGATGTTTTTGCACAGTGTTGACTCTAACATGCTGGTAAAAAGTATAGTTAGCAGTTTCCTTTTTCTTGTATTAGGGAACCTTGTGAAATTTTTGGCATAAATAATTTTTCATTTTCATTCTTCTATAATGTCCATCACACAACAGCTAATAAAAATGGCATGCTTTGAGCAAAGTCTGTGTTGGGTTCCTAGGACTCCTTGTCTCCTGAATCATGACTGTTATGTAACTAGTAACTGGGCCCACAGTTACTTCATCTTACACTGTGTTTCAGTTTCAAGTGGCTAAGCAAAATTAGCAACGAGCTCTGAAGAACTGTTCATTTCCATTGTTTGAGTTGAATTTTCTTGTTTTAATGGTTTGCCATTGCAAGAATTTGGTGTTTGGATTTGTTACAGCATCTTTTGTCTCCCAGAAGTGCTGAGAAGATGGAAGTATTTGCTTAAAGAATAAACAGTTGGATTTAATACAAAGGTTTGGTTTTTTGTATTTTTTTTCTTTTCCTTCTGAGAGGTGAAAGCAGAGCAGTATATTCTTTCAGTCAGGCACAAAGTGACTGTTATAGTATATTTTGCATTAATTCATGGAGGGACACTTGCCTAAATCACTTTCTGTCTCTTGTGGAAGTCTTTGATCCCAGTGACAGTTTGACTGCATTAGTGAGAGAGTATTGGTTAATCCTTTGCTTAACTTGTTCTTTTTGGCACAGCCAGGGGCCTTTCCAAAGATAATCTGTCAGCATAGGCTAAATCCTAATCAAACAGGGCAAAAGAGGAGCTGGAAGATGTGTTGTAGGCTGAGGAAGTCCTTTTGGGTCTATTTATTTTTTTATATGGTACTTTTTTGTGTACCCTGAAAATGTAAGTTTTTATATAAACTTTACCTAGTCATAAGGACTTGTATTCTCTTTGAACACATTTGTTAAAGAGTACATTTCAGAAGCTATAAATGCAGTACATCTGATTTTCTATCAGCAGCTGGTTATGATAGGTGTCTGCATCTGTTCAATCCCCTTAGTCATTTAGTACTGAACAATCCATCTGAATTTCTAGTTTCATAAGGTAAAAAGACAGGTAAAAGACAGAAATTTTCCTCATTGAAAAATGTAGTATCTGAAAAACCTGGTAACATGTGGATGGTTAAGATTCTAAGCCAAAACTCTTCTTTTTCACTGGGCAAGTGAATGAAAAAGGAAACTACCATCCAAATTGGGAGATTTCTAGGTTGCTTTTAACTTGACTAATGAATTACCACTGATAAAGCCTACATGAGACATAAAAGTTATAATCAGTATCCTTGGCTGCCTAGCATAAAATCAACTGGTGTACATTGATCTACTTCTGCAAAATAAATTGGAATTACAAAAGATCAGGGGAGGTCTTTTCTTCCTCCAAAATAAAATATATCTTGATTTTATTCATTATTAGTAGACTTAACGTCAAAGCTGTTCTTTCAGAATTGAAGTGTTTCAGTTTCTTTGCAGAATGGTGCTTAAAAAGTGCTTATTAATGTACAAGTGGAGGGAAACCCGAGATACATTTTTTCCCTTGTCAGTTCAGCAATCAACTGTAATAAGAGCTGATGTAAAATTTTCATACACTTTAAGGCATTCTTTAATGTCTTTATGCTACTTGAAACACTTTCCATTTTCATTTCACTTAACAGGCATATTGGGATATTCTTTATGCAGATAAAACAAGCTTAAATAAAGTTGTTAAAAAATGCCTGCAAGTAAATTGCTTGTATATTCCTTTTACTCTACTTTTTTCTTCCCTTACACTTAACATGATTAAACTGAATGTTATAATATAGTTCATGCTAAATGGTTCTATGATTCATATCAACCTTATTACTGTCAGCTCAGCCAAAACAATTTCACTTCCACTTGTGCCACTCAACTATGTGGTGGTATTATAGCAAACATGGGATGTCTGGATTGAGGTGCAACTATGTTTCATCTTTCTCAATAATATTTCCCCCCTTTTTCCACATAGCTTGTTTTTCAGTTGGTTTTTCATTTAGATTTGATGGAGGCCTTAGGACTGTGACAAATTATTCCATTGATGCTCAATAGAAAAAATGCATGTGTGCACATTATTTAGTCCTAAATAATGGACTGAAAGAGATTTTGGTAGGGAAGAACACACCCAAACCCCCAAACCTTGCTATATGCTTTGCTTATTGACATAGAAACAGATTGTGCTGATTGTGTAGTTGATATTGTCTAAGCTACTAGAGAGAGGAAACTGATGAAAGTCATCTGTGGTTGAGATGATGATACTGGAGGGCTTTGCTGATTAAAGGGCAGGTGGCATTTTGTTATTCACAGAGGATTTGTTTCTGCCTCTGTTGCCATATTCTTTGTATGCTGATCTGGTTGGGAATAAGCTGTGAAGGTACTTACAAGCTACTTAGGATACCTGTGTTCCTGAGAGCCTTTCCCATGAATCATATTGGAGAGAAGGGTTTACAAAGGTATTGATATTTTTTGTAGCTGGCTTCAGAGCCAATAGCATGAATAGCACCTGAATTTGTATCATCAACATAGATGATGTCTCACACCTCTTTTAGATCTGGGGTGATTTCATGGTTCCTAGGGCGACAGCTTTAAAGGATGTTGAGCTCTCCAACATAGAACTACCTTTTTGTAGTGTCTGTTGCATAGTGCAAGGAAAAATTTGGATCACAGAAGTGGAATTATGTGGTCAGAAGACACAGATGAGTTTTTGTTAATATGTTGGGTATAGCTCTTAGAGCTACCTTCAAATCTCAACCAGCTGGGAAATTGGATACCTTGCCTTCTCTCCTTCAAACCCCATCTCGAGTTTGTTTTATGGCTTTTTGTTGCTATGTATTTATCTGAAGAGTGTATATGGGTTTTGGAAAGAACAAAGAGTTCTTATCTGTTGTGAGTAGAACAAATCAATGACTGATCTGTTTCTTTGAGTCTTTGATCTGGGCTGCTTTTATGCCTTTTCTACCCCAAATTATTTTCCTTGTGTAGAGAGCAAATTTCAATCTCAGAGCATTAACTTTTCTAAGACTTCCAGAGCCTGGGTGGAGCCACAAGGTCTTTGGATGTTGCTATTTGGATAGTTTCATGGATTTTAGAGAATTATTCTATACAGTTCTAGTGAAAAACTGTTACTGGGTAGACCCAGAAGGGGATATTTTGAGTTTTCTATTCTAATTGTAACATTGTGTGCTGATCCAGGCCTGATCTATTAAAATGATGTTACACACCTAAATTTGAGGCTGTTTTTGAAAACGGTGGTATATAAGTATTCCTAGTAAGACAGGGATATGTTTGACAGGTTGTTTTTCTATCCTTTGGCATGCTATCTTGATTCTTTCTCCCACTTATTTTATCTGCATTTTTAAAAAATTTTCATTTCCTTTTTTTTTTTTGCTTGCTTTTTACTGTTGATATTAGTTTATCTTCCTTTTCATTAACTGGACATACTAACCTCATTAATATGAACTTCATATATCAGCCTACTCCTAGGCTTGATAAATAATTAGATTTTTTTAAAATACACCAATCTGAGGGAAGTTTTGAATGATCATGGATATCTGCCTGAAATTTCTGTCAGCACATAGTGAGAAAAGTGTTTTTGGGATACACAAACTCTTGAGTTAGGTTCACAATATGTATTGTCAAATAAATTATGCCTACTGTTTGAAGTAATAGGAATAAATGTGCACTCTTCTGTTAGAACAGTGAGTGGCAGTTTTCTGCCCGGGCATAGGAATCCTCTTGGGGTTTTTCATATGGTGGCAATTATTTCCCTGGCTGCGTTAGCATGACTGTAAAGTAAACCAAGTAATAAATTAGGAAGGTGGAGTAGAAGATGTAGAGCCTCAGCCTAGCTAAACTGTTTTGAACTATGCAATCATACCTGTGATGCTACAGAGGAAGGTAAATAATTGTTTCCATAGCACGGTGCTAGACAGAGCAGTGCATTGTGACACTTTGGTTAGCTGCTATCCTTGCAGGTAAAAGAATAAACATGTTGGGGGAGTGCGAGGCAGGATCCTGATTGACTGCAGCAGCAGGCGATTAATGGGCAACAACGCTCTGACAGGAACTGCTGACAAGGCGATAATGAGATTAGCACCTTCTGATTCTTTTATTAACAAGTAGCCAAAGAATCATTTGGGCATGTCAGTAGATAATGATGGAAATTAAGGGACACTCTGGAACCTTTGGGTAGCACATCATACACCTAGTGCTCTGAAGGGTAACTTGCAGATTAACTGAATCATCTCCAATTGCACATGCAGTCACTGAATATGATGGTATTAGTTAAATATAAAAAGAGCGGATGTATCGCTACGTTTCTTTATGTATGTTAGTTATTTAGACGTGTTGCAATGGAACAGTTTGTTTTATACATGGAGCACTTGCTCACTTTGAAAAAGTATGGTCACCAGTAGCTGTACCACATGAAAAATTCCTTTTTTCATAGAGTTATGACAGATGACTTAAAGTTACCGTTCCTCAGTTAGCATTTTTCTTTATTACGATGCTTGTCTTGGTGTTGCCATGTAAAAACAATGGCTTTTGAGGTAAGAGGGGGGAAATTATTATGACTGGAAGGAGGCATTTGAATGTTACAGAGAGGAGAAGGAATAAGAAAATGGAGAAAGATCTAGATAATTTCAATATGTGAAAACTTGAGAGGACCAGAGAGTGACAAGAAGTACAAGACTGTAAGGGTAAGCAGATGTGAAAGAGAATGAACACAAACATATTGAAGATTTTATTTTGGGTCTGGGAGGTATTGCATTTGTTTCTGGGAAAAAAACTGTATTTACACCTGTAAAAGGAAAGGTTCTGTAGATGTGATTGTAGTGGAAGAGTATGAGAAAGAAGACAAAGGCCTAAGGAAAGTAAAAATTTAAAAATAAGAGAAGAAAAGAATAAGCATGATCATGATGAGTTAGGCTGTTTGTCTGAGATGGTCTGGCATGTTTCTTATATTGCTGTTCTTCCAGATAATATCACTGCGTAGAAGTTTAATTTTCTTGATGGGTGGGAGAAGGAAATTAATTGATATCTTCAAATATTAATAGCTACAAAAGTATTTTATGATGCATTTAATTGACTGTTTCATCAACATTAATTCCATTTGACATGGAAATCAGATAAGAATGTTGCCATGATTTTGCATTTGACCAAGTTAAAACAGCTGAATATTTATCATCCTGCTTTAAGTTGTCTTGGAGGCTCTTTCCTAGGGGCTTACATTGGTGCAGTTGCTCAGGTTGTGCAAATGTCAAAGGAAGCACAGATGTGCAGATTGGCTTGATTTAACCCTCCTATAGATCAAATTAATTTTAAGATATAACTGATACAAATGCTCACTTTTTATGTTTAATTACAGTCAGAATGACTGTTCTCCACAGTAAACAATTCATTAGTGTTTAGGTTCAGGTCGCGTAAGTACTCTTGAAAAAACTACTCAAACTTCTGTGGAATCAAAGGAGGTTTTGTAAGTTTGGAACTTCCCACCCTGAGGATATTGTAAGTGCTCCACGTGTTGGATCCCAGAACTTGGCTGCCATCACTTTCTTCTTTTTTGAAGACAACATGGGCTTTAATTGTGTTCATGTGCTTGTTAAAGATCAGTGATGCATGCCACTGTCATCCTCTTAAAATTCTCTTTTGTGTGTGGCTTTGGGAGTCTCAAAGTACTCTCCTCCAACTTAAAATAGTCTTGAAATCTCCATTATTTGGGTGTTCTGTTTTCTTGAGCAGCTGATAGCTCAGTGTTAGAAGGAAATCAGCAGTGCCAACACAGCAGAGAGAAGGCTGTCTGCTTACCTTTATATTAATATATCTCTAATCATTAAGAAAATGGAAAGAAGAAAAAAGGGAACAATTCTGAAGTCAAGAATAATGGTTTGCTTTACAGCAGTGTTTTCTTGACATGGCAGAGCTTGCTCATTTGTGTCTCAGACTTTCCTGTTATTCAACCAAGTAAAAGGGTTGTCAATCTGTTTTAAGCAAGGAAAATTGAACTGGGTTTTTCAGGAGTATTGGTCGGCTTAGTTATGCCAAGCTGTTTCTTTGGATGGTAATAATAGATTTGTGCTTCAGCAGTATCTCTGGCACAGCTGACTAGTTTTTAAGTTTACTTTTTCTTTACCCACCCTCCCTTCTCTGAAAAGCAAGTTGCCACCTGTACCTGGCATGGAAAGATGTGATCCGGTTGTTCCTTTTAAAAAACGTTTTTTAAAGAGAAGGTATCTGATTTGTATTAGTTGAATTATATTTCACTCCTGTCTCTGCTAATTTCTCTCTTAGAGGCACATTAGAGTAGTTGGGAATATTTTATCAGTAACAATATATTAACAGGGAAAACGATAAACCTGAGGCGTTGGTTCTCATAATTCCTTTTTAGTTCACTTATTTTTTTAACCGTTTTTTACAAACCAAATGTTAATGCATATGCTTGATTGCTAACCACCTCTGGGCATCAAACCTGTTTTTTCTTGAGTGCAGTAAGTGATTATCCAACTCATGCTGCTCAGAAAAAGAGGTTTTGTTTTAATAAGCAGTTTGCAGTTTGGCACACAATGCTGAGGAAAGCAACATTATCTCCAGCAGTAAACTCTGCAGTCATTGCAAAGCTTGACAAGAAAATGATTGAGTCTGTTTGTTATACCTTTGTGGTGCTGCCACTGCTGCTGATGGAAATGTTGCTGTTTATTCAGCAATGCAATAACACTTTCTGTAATTTATGGATGCACATTCCCCAGATTACTAAAGGTAATATTGTTGACTAAAGGAAAGTATACGAATGGATAGTTTCGGTTGTTCCTGTCCTTATAAAAGTGATTGACTGTTCACTTTGCACCGGGAAGAATTTGCACAGGCTCTTTCCCTCTTAACAATTACAGATTTCCGTTCCACTGACAGTTACAAATAACACAGAGGGCTCTAAGTGGCAAAAATGTACTGACTTCCACAGGTTCAAGGGACAAAATCCTAGAAATTCTAGAACTTGCCCCTCACAGGTGGTATGCTATTTTACAGTAGTTTTTTGTCAGTAACAAGTTCTGTCCCTATATGCAAGAAAATTAAGGTAATGCCTTTGTTGTATTTCTGCACATAGGAAGGATCAAGAAGTTGAGGAGAGTGTGTGTATATCTGTCTCTCTTCTCCTCTCTACCCCAATATATTTTTTGTGAAATAATATTTATTTACTTGGAGGTCCTGTTATGGCTCTGTATGTTAAGCAAAGTTTGTATATGCTGTGGTATTGGCATATGAAAAAAAATAATTGATGTAGTAGAAGTTATAGTTACCAAATCTGGGGAAGTGGCAACTCCAACAAGGTTAAAATTTAAGCCATTGCTCTTCCTACATAAGAAATTTGCTGTCTGTCTTTAACAGAAAAGTTCTTTGTTTTGCCCCTCAGGGATGGCTCAGGTGTTGGTGAAGTGCCTCAGCTGTTTTAGACCTCCTTTTCCAGGGCCTGTAATTTTATATGAAGTTTTTTCTAAATCCACTTACTACTTGCATTATGTCACATTTGACTATAGAGGTGGTGTTGATCTATGTTTGGAAATGATAGGACTAAAGGAAGATTTGATGAAACAGATTTAAAAAAATATTTCCAACACTAAAAGGAGAACGTGAATCCTTTGTGTCCCAGCTAAAGTGGTTGAACCAGAGTACTCACTTATGGCTCAAAACATCTTGTTAACTGCTGGTTATCTTCAGGTCCTCAGGCCTTTTCCTCAAGGGTAATGGTGACTACAGGTACTGTGAAAGTAATTTGTCTTTTCCTCCTTCATAAGGCTGGGTATTTTCATGAGCTGGTGAAAGTAGTTCTGAGACACATGCTCTATGCCAGAAGTATTTTACCTTGGGTGATGTTTTTAAGAAGCAATGTGGTTAACCTTTGTCACCTGTTCTTGTTTTGAAGATACCATTATCTCTGATAATTTGTTTTATGTAGGTGTAGATTTCTGTGCCTTAATGGAAAGTCTTCAGCAGTCTGCTTAAACTTTCTTTCCTGGAATTCTGCACCATCAGGGCAGTCTACAGAAAGAGGAGTTGCAACTTCACTGGAAACAACAGTGAAGCTAGGTTGTTAGTTTTCTTGAAAAGTTGCCTGTTAGGAAAAAAAAATAAATTGAATAATATTTTGTAATTCAAACACTTTCTAAGTGCTAGAAATTCCTCACCCATCCTGTGAATTTCTTTTACTGTAAAATAATATTTGCTTTCCTTTATTCCCCTTCCTCCTCTTAAGCATATGTGAGGCAGCCCTTTAAATGTCCACATGAATTGTAAGAGACTGTAGGGCTGTGCTGCTGTTTCTGGACTTTCGTTTTCTTAGAACATTTTGCATAAGAGTATTTCTACTTTCTGCACTAAATCATCACATAAAGGAAATGAGTGACTTATCAATCAAGCTTGAATACAGAAAAACTTGAATTTCCAGTATCTTAAGTTATGTATCAAATATAGAGAAAGCACTATAGCTACAAATGTGAAACAGCACTCAACTATTAGCACTTAACCAGTGATATTATTTGCACTGGGCATTATTATTTGCACTGGGCATTTGCACAGCTTACTACATGTGCAAAGTGACCTGGACAGTTAAGTTTTCCAGTAATAACTGAGTTAAAAGGAAATAAAGCCATTTTTTGAAGTCTCATTGGCTGAATTTATAGTTTATACAAACTAAACATTTATTACTAATTGCTCTTATTATCCAACAGCTCAGTAGAAAGCTCTTACTTTTGAATCCTTATAAACTATCATTACAAGCCACTTTTATTTTTAACTAAAACAAACAAATAACTTTTTTTGTCCCTAATCATGCATAATTTAATGAACATTTTTTCTAGGCTTAAAGACAGATAATTTGATACCTCCTATAGCCTATATGTCCTCTTGTACTTACAAAATGATCATGTGGGGAGTTCCCAGAATGATTTAAAACTGCATAATTTTAAACATCATATCACTTTCATCATCCTTGTGAAGTCTTCTTGCCAACTTCAAAAATCTTTTGGTACAAACTCCTTTCAGAAAAATCTTTCTGAAATTACTGTGTTCCCCTTAGATCCCTTTGTAAGGGTTAGCATTAAGTGCTGTGCTTTTCACTCACATAATGCTGCTTATGGAAACACTGAACACTTAGCTAATGTCTGTGTGGATTTCCTCTAGAGCTGGACAGCAAAATGTAGCTTGAAAAGCCTTGCTGGTTTCTAAGATTGCAATTTTGCTTTTTTAACAACTCAGAGAGGAAAAAAGAAAATAAAACAAAGCAACCTTCCAAAGTAAAACAAAAAAACTCTTGAACTTCTATCAGCAAGAGTGGCATTGACTAACAGCTCCCATGTAATGGATGCATAACAGCATTGCAATCTGGGATATTGTTTAAATACCGTAAAAAGCCTTGTTCATTTACTCTGTCTGAGCACTGTAGAGAAAAATGGTGTGGTAATCCTACCATAGCAGGTGGTACTACTTTCATATCAGTATAAAATGAAATTCTGTGGATGGCTTTTTTTTTCTTATTCACTCTTTTTAATCTTTAAATAAGACGATTGGTAGCCTGTTGGCAAGAAAATGGGCCCTGAATTTTTATTCAAAGTTATACAAGGATGATAGTTGGAATTTTTGGCAGGAGGCAAGCCATTGCTTTTCAGAAAATGCTGTCAGGGGAAGCTTTTTCTGAGTTACCTGCTGGGTCCAAGCTCTTTTATGTTGTTGTTGTGACAGGTAGATTTATAAGGCTTGAAATTTGTACAAATCAGTTGTCATTCAGTGCAAGCTGTCAATGTGTCAAGCTGTCATGCCTGCTGTGAGGGGATGCCTGAGGGGGTGTACAAGGGGGCAACCATGGAGAAAGGAAATGAGTTCAAACAGACCTGAAATGGAGCTCACTTCTTTGGGTTTTCTGCCCCTGTAGAGCTGGCATTGATTTTTCTTGATGTTGAGCAACAGCAAACCTTAAATGACATGTTGTTAGCAATCTAAAGTTGCTGTTTATTGTCTTTTAAATGGCAGCAAATCATGCAGAAGAGAATATAGTGTGCGTTTCTGCGTTGTGCATGTTTAGCAGCATCCTGTTCGTGTCACTTTCCTGGCCTGGCTGGTTTCAGCTGGGAGAACTGCTGCTGCTGAACTGATGAACACAGCTTTATGAAGAGTTTTGCAGTCATGATCAGAAAAGAAGTGCTGCAGTCTTCTTTTTAAGGACTGAGGATTGTTAGTGACCACGAAGTTTAAATGTGAGAATATCAGAGTTGTTTATGTGGCAGAAATGGGCATTTGATGTACTTGCATTTATTAGAAGATACAATATGTTAGTTTGGTTTATTGCTCACATTCTCTGGTCCTTGGGTTCAGTAAGAGGGTGCTTCCTAGGTAAGATCAGTTGTTGAACTAGAGCCACCCTACCCTACCATATGAGTGCTGAGCAGTGCTAATTTGATAGTATTGTCATCTTCCAATCATTTCTTGAGTAAGCCAGGAGTTTCATAATAAAAACCTGAGTTTCATAATATCTGTGCAGCTCCTACATCTGAAGTGTTTACATTTGATGGAGACAGCACACTTGCTTTGACTGTAAGCTGTGGTGGTAAAGTCGTACATAGCTCAGCTCATGTCACTTTACTCTTCAGGATGGCAGTATCAGTATATGTTAACTCTATCCTGGTAAATGTCATTAAGAGCTGCATCTCTTGAATGATGGAGCATTTCCTGTGTGTGACCTGGCCTCTCTCCAGACTTTGTGTTCTCTCCACATCTGGACAGGCTGTATTTGCTTTAATTAATCATAAGATTTTTGGCCCATTCAGTTGGTTCTTCATCCATCAAGCAGTACTGGGAGGGGGGAAAAAAATACTGGCTAGGGATGAAAACTGGGAAGGTGACATTTGAGCAACAGTCAGTGTCTAGAGGTAAAAAAATTAATCAAAGATTTCCATATAGCCGTTACCAGCTGGCATTCATGGCCTCTGAGCCGTTGAGCTAAAAAGTCTACAGAGAGGCACATGGCGCAGCTGAGTTTGTCTTGTAAAAGCGCAGCTGTCCAAAACATGACAGCTACAGCATTAGCAGGGCCATTAAGAGGTGTAGAACATTTCCAGGGAAATGATTTGAAAAATGACAATGCTGGCTCCTGTGTGATATTAATTATACCCTGTGCTCATGGCAAATAAGCTAAAATAGTTGGCAAGAAAGACAAAATGAGGTGTCTTGTTTCTGGTAGTCATTTTGATCAGTCATAGTACAAACTGGTATAGCTTTTTAAAGAAACAATAGCACTAATGGACAAGCAACATTTCTAGATGAGTTCTTTTTGAATTCCTCAAAATAAAAAGGCAAAGCTGCAGCCTGTAGGAAAAGGTAATGAATGAATCCTGAAAGCTGAAACAATGACAACACTCTTAACATCTAAGTTCTGGACCATATGTCAGAGAATACTTCCTGCACAGCTCCTAAAAGAATTCTAAAGAACAGCATAAGGCCCATAGTGTGAAACAGTCACATACAACCCAGGAAAATTTGGCACTGCATGAATCAAATTTCTTGAGTTGTTCTGTAGTGAAGAATGAAAGACATTCTGATAGCATGTGAATAGTGTTGAAATAAGACAAAAAACTACATTGTGTGAATATAGACATAACCAGGTATAAGCTAGGTGTTATTTTAATGATCTTCTAGGAAGCAATGTCATATTTCTTCCTGATAAAATATATTTATATACATACTCTGCCCAGGTATTCGTTGATGCAAAACATTAGGCAGCACTTGTTTATGCTAATTAGTAGAGTCTTTAAAATACTCATTATTATTTTCAGTATTTAGTGCTTTGTGTCTTAATTCCTTCGTATGCATGTTTTTTGCAAAAGAAGAATTACAGCCATAACTGCCTTGATTTCACCTGGAAATAATTTTCAATGTTTTGTTTCTGTATTGGTAATGCTCTGTCTGCTGATGTCTGTTTTTGCTATGGGCTCACACAGAGCCCTAAGCACGATGCCAACTCCTTGACCATCAACCAGCTGATGAGATTGTGTGTTTCCTATAGCATTCATTCTGTCCCCTTTCCTGGAGAAGGATTGGAGTAGGATATTAGAGGGGAGTGTACCTACTTAGATGGACCAAAGCACCATGGTCTGAAGTGCACACAGGCTGCATTGATCTTGCTCTTCTTTTTGCTTTCTTGCAAAACTGTTGGTGCTGTGGCATGGTAAGTCAGTAAGAGGGGAACACTTTAATTGAAAAATGATTGTTTGCTTCTTTATTAGAATTTTTGGTTTTCTGCTGGATCACTTTTCCTAAACAAGTGTAGCATGTCATTGACTAAACAAAAATGTAAAAAAGTAATCATTTCTGTAACTAACTACATAAAGCCTGATGCTTTGCTTGGATGTACTGAGGACAGCCAACTTTTCTTTGTCTGCATGTTGCTATAAAGTCAAGTTTTTTGACTTTGTGCTGGAAGTAGCTAATGCTGTCTGTTCATTCCAAGGAATGAAGAACCCAGTGTAACCATGGTCCTCTCTTAGTATGGAATACAGTATTCAGTTTGGTTATTCACTTTGGTTGATGAAAGAGCCAAGTTGCTGGGATTTGCCAGCTCTACTATCAAGCTGATTTGGTAGGAAAAAAAAAATAAACCTCATATCTTTACATTGCTGCATTTACAGTGGGAATTATGGGTGTTATGTAGACTTGAAAGGGGGAGACAGGTGGCTGAGAAGTATCTAATGTAATTGGTCTTAAATTATAATGCCTTCAGACTTTTTTGAACTGATAATGCTAAATTCAAATTCTAACTCAGTACTAGGGATTAGAATAGAACTTTTCTGGGAAACATTTCACTGTGCTCCACAGTGCACTTTTTCCTCTTCTGTGAGACTCACTGCTGCCAGTCAACATGCAAACTTTAGGTGGTCCACAGGTCTGATCCTGTTAAATTAATCTCATAAAGAGGTTCATAATAAATTACAGTTTGCAAATAGCTTGTCATAAATGAAAACACAAGTGTAATGATGATAAACTAAGCATAGTTGGTGATTCTAAATACTTTGTGTTGCAAGAGATTTCCCCCTGTGTAGCAAATTCTATTGAATAATGTTGAATTTATGTAAATAAGTACTGCCTTTCTCCCCCAAGATAATGGAACTTTAAAACTTCAGAACTGCAGCAGGGCAGGGCTTTAACACCCTGTGGAGACAGAGACCCAGGATCATTCCTGAATTCGTTTTTTCTATGCCCATACATGAAAAGAACTCCAATTTGCTGGCTTGCCCCAGGAAAACTATTCAATAGGCTTTTCTCTAACACTGGTGAGCAGAGCTTTTTTCTTGGTCTGTGGATCAAATACATCACACTGCTCCCTGCACTGATCCTGTAGTTAAATTACCCTATATAAACAACTCTTTGTTATTCCTGCCTGTGAAAAATGTTGTGTTCTTTTGGTAAAGAAGAAAATAGACCTGGAAATAGAAGGTCACAAGCAGGTCAAAGTGTTTAGCTGAAAGGCTGGCAGAGTTTCAAGCAGTGAAGTTTTGAGATCTAAGATTGAGATTTAGTTGAGATGGAAGTTGAATTTTATTTCTTTTTTTTATAAGTGTCTGGTCACAAGATTAAGGGAGACAAATCTACTAAGGTCAATGTAGACTATTTGAAGAGGTGTTTAAATGTTTTGGCTCTGCTATCTGTTAATCCTTTACTAAATTTGTTGAATGTGAGAAATAATATGTACTGTTAAACCACCAAGTGCAGAGAAAATGTCTTAAAATTACAGTGTGTAGCAAATTAGAGTCTTCTTGCTATTTTCTTTTTCCAGAGCTGAGGCTGTCTGTTTTTCTTTTACCTTGTTTACCTTGAAAACATGCTTTAATGCCTGTGGTGTTTCTGTTAACCTCCTTGAACTCTTGTGATTTCATTCATGTGATTTGTTATTGAATGACCTTTCCAGGATTTTACAAAACACGACCTTTTCTTGTCAAACATTCAAAGGTTTGTAAAGAAAGGCTGTCATGGGGACAATACTTGTTTTGCTAATTATAACGAATGTTTCCAAACATCCTTGAAAATGTAGATTCATATTTCTCCAGCCATTGATAGTTCTTTGTTAAAGTTATTTTTTAAAATCTTTTCTTTTTTTGCGTAAACCACTAGTGTACAGTGTTTTAAGAAGAAATGGTAATGAAGTGTTACATGTCCCAACGGGCTTTAACTACAAACCTTGTCAAATAGAAGTAAATGTAATGAAGATACTACTACAGTTGTGAATCCTTACAGCTGTTTTCAGGTGACTTGGAATTGTTTGTCATACTTCCAGAAATTTTATAATACTGGATAGGGCATTCTGAGATCAGACTCCATATAGAGGGTTATTTTCTTTCTTCCCAGTGCTGTTTAATTAAGGTGAGAAAAATCTTCTCTTTTTTTAAGAGCAATTAAGTGGCATATGAGGAACTCCTAAAGTATTTCCACTGTGAGTGCAACTAAAAGAAAAGTAGTTGAGGAGTGGATAGAAATTGCTTTATAACACATGGAAGAAATCTGCATTAATACAGAACTAGGCAATATTAATGGCTTCAATACAAAATGAGTTCTTAAAATAAAAGCACCAATTCTCCATTTTTTTTTTAAATGAAGGAAATGGGTAGACATGAGGTGACTATGAAAAAACTATCAAAAAGAAATGCAAATACTTTGCTTTCAGAAGTTTATTTGGAGTTTCTGGGGGTTTTATGATTGTTGGGCTTTTGTTTTTTGTCTTTTTTTATTTTTACAAACAAATCTTTAGTCAAATGTAAGTCAACTAATGTATCAACCTCATATCAGAGTTTCTTAACCTATCAGTCTCCAAAAATAAGGCTTTTATACATTTATATAAACAAGACTGCAGTACCAGGTGGGAACATCTGGAGGGGAAAAAATTAGGTAGATTCTTTTTGCAGAATGTTCATCCTTTTACAAAAATATGGATTTGTTTGTATTTTTCTAAGTATGTGCAGCACTTTGTTTTACCACTGAAGACAGTCATTGTAGGTGGTAGCTGGTGACATTTATTTTGAAGTTGAGTTGTCTGATAATTCAGAATCTAATTTTATCTTTTCTTAGAACTTTATTAGAGGTAGCATAGAAGCCGCTCCTTTTCTATGAAAATGTTGGCTTTTCTCTTTCCAGCTCTTCCATCTTTCCCTTGCTGAGGAATTGCTTTGATTTTTTTTTTCTTCTCTGTTGACATTAGGCACAGTATTGCTCTGAATTACCAGTTTACAAAGTGAGGTGTGGTGTCAATGACATGTAATTAAGTCTGTTGTATGGTCCTGACATTTACTGCTTATGTTATGCTGGCTAGTTTGGTTTGTGAAGAGCAGGAAATGGTCAACAAATAATAAAGCAAACAGGAAAACTGAAACATAAAGACCCCTCACAGAGAAGCTTAAGTATTGCTAAAGTGCCTTCAGCAGAGAGATGCAGTAACATGTGCACTTCCACTGTTCAGTTTTATTGAAACTGCCATAAATAAGTCTCTCTGTTGGCATATGTCCTCCATCCTCCCAATCCAAGGTAATTCCAATGTAAGTATCTGAAAAGCTGAGGATGAGGTAACCAAAAACAATACTTATGTTTGCAAGAAGACAATTAGTTAGCAAATACATTCAAGGAAAACTGGGAATTCCATGATTAACAAGATTCATCTCTTTATGTGTTTTCTGATGCCTGGGATTCAGGATCCATGTTGTAAATCCATAAAATTTGCAATCAGGTCATTCTGTGATCTTAATTTAAAGTATAAACACTTCAAGAATATCTGATGTATGAGCAAGTTCTTTGTGTGAAGAAGTTAACTCTCACTTGTTATTTTTTCTAGCCCATGAAACTGTAATTAATCTTCTGAAATACTGTCACAATGCAGCCTCCACTCCTAGATGTTGCATCTTCTCAACTTGTTGCCCTTAAAGGGCTGCACTTCTGGTTTTGGATTTTTTATGTTAAACCCGGTTCCTACTTCCCTTAAGTGAAGGCTAGACAATGTTTTTGTGTGTTCTGATGCAGCACAGTGTGGATTTTAATCTACCTCATTTGAGAGGAAGAAGACTTTTTGTGTCTTGGCTGTCTACATACTGATTTATCTGCCTGTATTTTTCCTGGCTCCTGTTCAAGGCAACCTACCCAAAACAGACCTGTGGTTCTTTTGCCTCTCACTCTATTTTTCCAGAAATAGACCTCTCTCCATGTAGTGCAGAACAGAAGCTCTGTGCTGTCTTCCATGGTACGGTGACACATCTATGGAAGCTCAGAGAAGACACATTTTTATTATATATAGGGCAAAAGATCTTGTTGTGAGTAGCACGGCCAGCTGTGGAATGGGAGGGGAAAGAACCGCGCTCCTGTCCTTTTCTTTCTGGCTGTGCTGCCAGCAGCCCCAGCCGCGGTGTGGTCAGCGGCCGTCTGCTGCTGCAGGTCAGCTGCACAAGGCTCTCTCTGGGCCTCCCTGGCCTGCAGGCCACTGGGATGAAGAATGGCAGTGGTGGTGAAAGCTGCCATTAGCTTTTAAGATTAAGTATGGCCAGCCTTTGTTCTGGCTAGCTGCCTTTTCCTTTTGTAATTGAAATTCTGTTAGACTTAGAAGGGAATTGATAATGACAAAAGCAACTATATTTTAGGTCCTACAGTTCATTATATTTTAGCCTGTGTAACATCCAAGGTCTTAGTCTGCCACAGAACCAACACCATCTGGAAAATATATTTACTGGAGAACCCTCTGTTTATTCAAAGGCTTAAAATCAAAGGAAAGTCACCATCAAATAATTGTCTTCTGTTTGTTTCTATGCTGTCTTTCACCATTTAGTATAAATAGATATATGAGAGAAATTCAGAGTAGTACTACTCATAAAATTCTAGAAGCATTTAAATTTATATTTTCAAAAGTGTTTCCAACTTCTTTTTTGAAGTCTTTAGAATGCTTGGGATAGAAGTGCTTTTTCACTCTTTTTACAAGACCGTTCTTGAGAGTCAGGCAATTTGTTGTAAAAAACAGAAGAAATATTGAAAACGAGTAAAGTTAATCATCCTGTGCAGTATGGACCTCTTAATACTTATCCACTATAGTCTTTGATCTTTCATAAATCAGCAAAGGATGTCAGTGTGTGAACAGTGCTGTCCGATAGGTTATTTCAAACACATGAGGGTCTTTATGATGGGTAGTTAGATTTCAACTGTATCCTACTCTAGCTCTTTACAAAAGAGCGTGCCACTGTGTGTGCCATAGAGCTTAATTGCAAGCTTATGTAGTCAAAATTTATGCAATTAAAATTTGTATAAGCATGAAAGAATTACTAAATGTGTATTTTGGTATGCATGGCTGCTAATTTTAAATGTGTCTGTAAGATAGCTTGAATACAGTGCTGTAATGACTGGTTGGATTTATGTAAGGTCTAAGGCCAGGTGTTTGTATGAGAAATGCATTTGGACTTATATTTGTTCACTTTAGAATCAAAATATGAAGGGGCATGAAATTAAATGGCTAGTGATTAAAAGAATGATGCTTAAAGTATCAAGAAAGCACGGACTGTCCAAAGCTCAAAATTTAAATGAAGACAGTCTCTTACCATTTTCTTTTCCCACTTTTCAAATCCCTTTTGGATGTTTTCAGTGTTTTAAATTATGCACTAAGACCCACATACTGGTTATGATAGTAGTTACTTCTGTGTAATAGAAATTATTTTGTCCAGTCCATCCCATCTCTACTTCAAAATCTTGATCTCTGTGCTGCTGTGTGGTTCCTTCTCTGTAGATGGTCTCCATAGTAGATTCTGTGCTTTGGGCAGTGGATGTGCTCCAAATATCAGAGCCAAAATCATAGTCTTTGTGGAGACTGTTTAGACTTCTTTTCATGACTGTAATATTTTTGGGTATATCTGTAATCATGGATGTTATGGTAAGTTGAGAATGAAGGGGAGAAAGAGTATTGCATGCTTTAAGTAAATATAAACAGTTAGGAAAAGTGTATTTTGTATTTATAGTTCAGCTGTGGGGAAACAACCACTGAATGAAAAATGTGAAGAACTTTGTGCACTTACGGGCTAATGGATGTCAGGCAGTGTGGTGATTTGCCTGCTTTATGGTTATTGAAAAATAATATACAGTGATTATGCAGATTTGACACCCAAACAGTCTATGGGGAATAAGCACAAATGTATGTGGGGGGAGAAAGCTATAATTCAGTTTCAGCATAATTCTGATTCAAAGTGGAGCTGAAGCAAGCTGTTCTTTAGCAGTGGTGAAGGGACCACTAGCAGCCTTGGCATTGTGCTCACTTCCACCTGACTTGACAGAACGGGCTCATAGCTAAGCTCACAGGACTTACAGCATCCATGAGGGGTTATACAGCTGTTGCCATGAGCTTAGTTGTGTGTTCTGAAAATGTGTATGTGGTATTGTAAGGAGAAATAAATTTAATCAACATCTAAAGCACAGGCACTTAAATGAATGGCATCCATTTCCTGGAGACTCTCCCCATTCCACCCTTGACTACAGGTGCTGTGAAGAAATAGAGATGGGCTGACAGTGATGTGGAATTGAGGAATTTCTGCCTAAGTTTGGACTCCTCTTTCTAGTAGATAGACACACAGTAAAAATACAGTTCCTCCTTCTGAAGAGTGTTCAGTGTAGACACAGGATTTTTCACCTTTAACTATAAAACACCCATTGTCCTGGAGATCATTACAGTGCAGCTCATTGTGGAGTTTTTGGGTTTTGTTTTTTTTTGTTTTTTTTTCTTTTTTGAGGGTAATAAAGAGAAAACTGTGGGGTGTTTTTAAAAACAGGAGACAAAACATTTTATGCATGGACAGTTGCAGCTGATGGTTATTATCCTGGCACCAATTTACAGCTAATAGTCTGGCATACATTTTCTGTCTTAATACTTTCAGGAAAAGTCTGGAGTATCAGCAAAGGACAGCCAAATGAAAATAACTGTTGGCTAACAAAGGTGGAGTCCATTCCTTACTCCATAAGACTGGCTTATGAAAAGGCTGTGACAGTTATTTCATTCACAGATAGATCTGCTCCCTAGGTCAGTGTGTTTGACTGGGGGAGCTGTGTGCTGGAT
Source organism: Parus major (assembly GCF_001522545.3). Lineage (NCBI taxonomy): Eukaryota > Metazoa > Chordata > Aves > Passeriformes > Paridae > Parus > Parus major. The sequence goes on along the minus strand of NC_031775.1, from coordinate 9,792,285 downwards.
GGGATAAAGGACAGGGTCAGTTTAGGGACCTGTCCTGAGCAGAAAGTCATGTGGAGATACCTGTTAGGCTCTTGCAGATTGGCAGCATATGGGTGAAGGTGTCTGGTGGGTTTATCCTGAGGATAAAAATCCTTGAATTCAAAGCTGTACTGAAGAGCTTGGCAGTGACTATGGAAGACATACCAATCTTCACCCTGAGCCTTCAAAACTTTACACTGGTGTATATTTACCAGCATTTTTCTGCTAATGAGAACAGTGGAGCTGAACCCTCTTTTGGGGGTGGGGGGAAATAGAGAAAGACTATGTAGGATGGATTATTTGAATACAGAGATTTTTCAGGTCCATTTTTCTTTATTCCCTCCCCTACTAAAAAGGTTTACTAAAGCACTTTTTCTTTTCATAACAGTCTTCTGTGGTGAAGAAATGAGAGAAGAACAAAAATGCCCAATCTGCAGTAAGCTGTTTTTATATTATGGTTTCCATCAAGGATTTCAAAATGCAGAGTTTGGCTGCTGCTCAGGTGCTAAATTGGGAAAAAAAAAAAAAGCATATGCAGTAATTTGGGCATTCTTTCCTTAGGAAATTTTTCAATAGCAAGAAAGAAGGTTCTTGTTAATTCAGAAAATGTTGCTTACTAATTAGAGTCTGTCATTTTGGATGTTTTGCACATTGGTGATGACAAAGTACCCTGTCACTTTGGAGTCAGGCTTTGTAAAAGAGCCTGACCCAGCCTGGAGTGGCTCTCTCTTCAGCACTGGAGTGGCTCTTTCCTTGGCCCTTGCACCATGGCATTCACTTACATGGAAAGCCTTATTTGAGCAAATCTAGTCAAAGGTTAAAAACCCATGAAGAAAGCCAGTGTTTTAACTGCTCAGCTCCTTAACCACTCTGTGCTCCATGCCCCCAAGGATTCCAGTCTTGTGTTTGCAGTTGGACATCTGCCAAGAACTCTTCATTGACACCATAGGTTTATAGTTGCAATAAAAAGGACATGTGTGTACCAATAACATGTTATGTATCCGAGTTAAAGGTGGATGTTGAGGGCAGGATTTTCAATAGTTTGCTCTCTGGAAGCTACCAGTGAAGTATCTAAGTAAATATGAGGCTTTTCAAGCATGCAGTTGACCTTTTGAAAGAGTGGAGCTTTTCCTCCAGACTTACACAGTTGTTGGAATTATGTAATAATGAAATTGAAATTAATTGAATTGCTAATATATGCTTTTGCATAGCTTTAGGAAAAAACCAAAACCACAGGACACAGGTCTCTGGAGCCAAAACCTCACCATGTATGTTCATGCTAATCTTGATATTCATACCAGATGATGCAGGGGGTGCAGGAGTTAGTTTGCTGGTTGGTTTCTAAAAGGGGAGAAGACGGGGCCTATATGTGTGAGGAGAGAGACAAGCAGTCTTGTCAGTCTTGATTAGTTCTGAGTCGTTGATATTTTTCCTAGAGGATGAATAACAAAGTTTTCATTTTGCCTTTGTGGTTATAACTGTGGTTATAAGCACTTACCTTCTGCAGTTCTTAATTCTTGTTTGGGTGTCTTAAGTGCCTTGGATTGTGGGCATGAGACAAGTAACAATCAATGTGTGAGATAGAAAAGGAATTGCAATATGTTCTTTTAAATTAAAGCCTTAGGAAAAAGAAAAAGAAAAACAGATACACAAAATAAATTTCAAGAGTTATGTGTTTTGAGTTAAAGCCAAAGTGTCAGTTTAGTAATTTTTCTGAAATCTTTGATGGAACAGTAAACCCCGCTTTTTGCCTCTATAAGCTGCCATTTTTTTAGCTTCCTTTTTTTCAAGATTATCCAAAGTGATTTTGAGGATCCACTCCTATATAGCTAAAGCTTCTACTGCTGAAATGATTATTCTTATTTTTGAAAAATGATTACTCTTATTTTTGATAGGTTTTATTTTGAACATAGATAATTAGCACAATGGTTTGTGGATATGCAAGTTGTCACCAATGTTTTGTTTTCTTTTAAGTTTTAAAACATAAGAGCATCTTTTAGATTACAAAAAATAGTAATTAAATGGAAACTGTTTATTTGGCTACAAGCCCTGAGTGTGCAGGAGACATGTTAGTAAGTCACTGACATATGGATGTGATCGCTGTTTCTTTGACCAGATTTGGTTTCTGCAGAGTGCGTGAGAAGGGAAGATAAATTTTGCCCTAGTAATACTGTAGTGACTCATAAATAAATGGTTACCCTTTGGTGCTTACAGTTTTCATTAAAGCGGCCTGAGCTTTGTTATTGACACCATAGGTTGCCTATTCAGGGAAATGCAGTAAAATTTATCAGTGTGCTTTCTACACCTAATAAATCATCCAAACAGGGAACCATATGGCAGATAAGACCTTGAAAATGTGGCTTCAGCATGTGAAGAGTCAAGTTGCTGAAATCTTGAATGATTACAGCCTGTGCATTTTCCCCTGGAATATCTTACAGTTATTTTACATGCCATTTTCCTCTTCATCCTATTGCTTTTTTGTCTCTCTCTCTCTCTCTCTCTCCCTCTCTTCCCCCTCTTCTTTTTCAGCAGTGCTGTGATTTCAGAAAAAAGTCGAAAGCAGATAAGACATTTTTATAATGCCGTGCTGGTAGGAGGAAGAGGGGCAGGGAGGAGCAGAGACTGATGGGAAAGGATGATATATGTGGCGGCTGTGTCCCAACTCTCCTCTAGCCCATTGTCATTAATCATGGCTATTAGTTTTTTCAGAGCTGCCTTGTCTGCACAGTGCCTCAGAAAAGCCATTGTTTTTTCATACCACAGTCCAGGGAAAGCAGCGGGGGGTGTGTGGGGGTATGGATGGGACCTTCTATAGTACTCCTTTCTCCTGTCTGCCTGAATCCATTTTTTTTCTTTCTTTCCTTTTTTTTTTTTTTTTTTTTTTTTTTTTTTTTTTTTTTAATTTTTTTCTTTTTTTTTTTTTCTTTTTTTTTTTCCTCTATTCCTGCCCCTGTCTTGAAGGGAAAAAAAACTCAGTTGGCTGTTTGTACCTGTGTGTAGGCACTTATCTGGTGACATAAACATAGGTCAGACAATTGTAATACATATTCACTGACTAGTAGCTTTGGTATGCACTCTGCCATCCTAAGGTGATTTTTTTGAAAAAAGAGAAAAGACTTGGACACCTTCTAATCGGAGGGCATTGGCAAGATGTGAAGACCTATCTATGATACATTTTAAAAGAGGCATTTTAAGATCTCGGTGTTCTTTCTCCCTCAATTAAAATTGGCAGTTTTTATCTAAAGTTGGTCTGGTTCTGCAGCTGCTGTGTCCTTGACTGCTTCTTGGGTAGACAGAAATTAAAATCTTCCCTTAAAACTGCCCTTCTAATAAAAACAAAAGGAAGTGGAGAAAAATCCCCAAACTTTCACAGTGGCAGAAAGATTAAAATGTAGTCAATCAAGCATCTGTGTAGGGTATGCTTTCAAAACATTATAATGGAGTTTGTTGTTCTAAAAACCTTCACAAATATGTACTGTGTGAAATGTATAAACAGCACAACTGATAATAGCTTTTCCACATTCACAGATTGGCAGCCAAGGTTCAGCAAGGATTTGGATTTTGAAAACTCAGGCATGTTTTTGTAATGGCAAAGAAAAACTTGCAAATATACAGATTTTGGTTACATTTTATTACAGAGAAAAATAGCATATTGGAAAATTGTTAAATTTTGGTTACAATATGAACATAGGTACATGATATAATTATGCTTCTGTAGATTAAAAGGAAAAAATGTTAAATCAAGTGGTGTTCCTGTTTACAGTTTCTACTCTATAGTTCAGCAGTAATGGCTTGAAAGTTACAGATTTTACAAACAATGGTGGCTGGAGAGAAAGGTATGAATTATTTAAAATTCAATATTATAAATATGTATTATATATTATATATAATACATATTATATATATAGATGATATGTCATATTTATAGTAATATATTGTATATAATATATAATATACAATATAATATATATTTAATAGATATTATATACAATATTTAATATATATTGACTACACATTTAATATATTTAATGTATTTGTATTATATATAGTAAAATATTATAAATATGTATTATAAATATAAGATATTATAAATATGTATATCTTTGAATCAAATGACATGTTGATCTGTATGATTATAAAAGTCCAAGTGCTTTGCTATCTCTTGAATTAAGACACATCTTCAGGAAATGGATAAAAAAAAATTGTGATTTTTTTTTCCTTCACTGTTTTAGAGATTTAGTGTCTGAAACTTTAGACCAAGCACTTCCAACCTGCAGGTGAAGATGAAGCTCCTGCTACAGTCTGGCAAGAAAACCATTCTTGCAATCATAATGCATTTCTGATGCAAAACATTTTTCTTTTTTGCAAAATTGTTTTTATTATCAACAGTATCCGTGGATTTTTAGGAAAACTGCTTCTGATAGACCTGCTCTGTAGCAGCCTGGGCTACAGTTGTTTTGTAACTTCTACTATACATATGTGATTTGATTTATCATTTTTTCACCTTCCTATTTTGCTAATATTACAGTGGTAATATACTTCTGCAGGAAGCCCAAATAACTTGGTTTTCTCAATCTGCATGTGAATACAGGGGAAGGGGAAGTTGGGATCTTGAGCAGCTTTTTATGTAGTTTGAGCCTTGTAAAGATGTTAATATTGTACACTAGGAATATAGTCTCTAGGGAGATTGGTTTTAAAATGTGGTTTCTGTGGTTGCTTAGTTATGCTAACATGGGATGATTAAAATTCCTCCTGAGGAAAAAACCCAACTTTCCCCACTATGCTTTAAGAAATCCTATCACTAATGGCGTGGCTGGTGGTTACCAAGCCCTTGAATTAATAAGAAATTTATGTAGATTATTTTACTAGAGAAATGAGAAGACTGACTATTTTGTTTTAGTTGTTAGTGAAAATTTTGTTAATTTGAAGCTTCCACTGGAAGTACTAGGGTGTGGGTAGGATCACTCTGTGTGCCTCAACTGGAGCCAAAAAATGGACATAAGGCAATCTCCATGGTTAGATGGACTCTGGTTTCTGATCTGTTTTCTGTGCTTTGTTTTATTTTTATTTGTCCACTAAAGAAATGCATGTTTTGGTTGAGATTATAGTCAGTATCAACATGGGATTTTGAGAAAAGATTTGGAACGCTACACTTTGTACTAAGGTGCATGTGTTAGTAGGCTATCTGTTCCTGAAAGAGGGTTTGGTGAGTGAGGTGACCTGATGGATCAAAATTTGCACTTTTGACATGAGAGTTTGTGTTTCCTTCCTGCAAATGTGGTGTAGAATGATCAGGCAGTGAAAACTTTCCCGTGTGCTGAGTATTTTTCTTCAGTTCTGTACAAGTGATTTCCTCTCAGTTTTGTTGCATGCTCAACTATTATAGCGCATTAAGATGAGACTAGTTTTTCTGTAGGTAACTGTGGGATGAAAATTGTTATAATATTCCTGGGAAAAGCTTTACTTACATGCCTCTAAAACACAAATCCACTGACTGTATTGTGAGTATCTATAGTATAAATTGCTATATCCCCTGTATTGCATAGTTTGCCCCCAAACTTTGTTCTTGAGTGCTGTGATGCACTTTAAAATCTTCATCTCTATCTTGCTCTGCTACTTTTCCTCTCCAAGCCTTGCTTATTTTTTCCCCTCTTTATTTTTTTCCTCCTGTTGTCTTCTCCAGACTCTTGTCTCTACTTTGCTGTATCATAAGGAGATTACCCCAGACACAGCAGTATGTACTCTATGCTCCTAGTCTTTCCTGGAGTTAATCTTCTTGTTTTCAACATCAGGAAGGAAAAATCCCTGAAACATGACTATTACCAGATTTGCTTCTATCCTTGTGACTATCAGTGAACATCTGTCATCTGGCACGAAAGATACATTCTTTTAAATTCCTGGGCTGGTTTATCAGGGATTTTTAGAGTGAAAACTGTGTTTATATGTCCTTAATTCCTTATTTTGATGTTGGCCCTCCACCTTCTTAACACCTGGGCACAGGTGTGCTGTATGGTATGCTAAACAGGTGTGTTCAGGAAGAACAATTTAAAATATATTTTGAATTATCTTGAAATATCAATAAAGATGGGTGTGGGAAAATGAACCAAAGTTGTTTTCTCTTTAGAGACAAATTATTTTATCCCTGTGTGATGAAAGAAATGTATATGCATGGCAGTGCAAGATATAGTAATCAAAATAATGCGAAAAAATAGCTGAATCTGAAATTTGTTTTAATGCGTTTGGTTTAATATATCACCTATTTAATTACATTGTAATCACTGAGTAAGGAAGTATGTTCTGTGAGGAAAAAATCCCAGTAAAAGTGATTTCTGTGTAGTACTTTGAAAAAAAAACCCAACGAAACATCCACCTTGCTTGTGGATTATTGTTCTATTGGCTTAATTAATATATATTTTTTTCAGAAATCTTTAGTGATGAACACTGATAATAATAATAAACCAGAAAATGAAATCAAGAAAAAAATAAGTCCAAAAAAGATCTTCCTTGACATATCTGGGAAACTGGAAGCCTGAAACAGCATAAATAAGCAGTGTTATTCTGTGGTATGTCTACACAGCATCGTGTGCAGCCTTTTCTTCAGTTTCTATTTTCTGCAAAGTCATATGTTTTTAGCTGTGATTGTGGCCTGTGCCAAATGGTTCACCTTGTCTTGCGTAATGAGTATAAACAACTGGTCACTGCACTGACCAATGAAACTAATAAAGATGTATGGCACTGTGCTTGCTTAGGGAGTCACATACCCAGTCTTAAACTATATGTGACATTTATACCAAAGTAACATGGTTCCAAACTCTCTCACTCTTTGCTTACAAATTCTGAAGAAGAACAAACTATTTGACTGATGGTTTGCTAAATTTAATATGCTTAGCAAGTGAAATTATTGCCTACTCTAATGCTGTGTAATTATTAAGATACACTGCTTTTAAAAATACCAAGTGAATAATATTGATTTAGTGAACTGCTATTTAGAAAAATGCCAGCAAAGGAGGAATATTTTATTTTAGCTGCCTTAGAGCTGTAATGGGTCTGTACTGAGATATGCATGTGGAAATAAATTATGCACAAGGTAAACTATTTCGTTATACAGTACCCATAATATTAATTAAGCTGTAATTTTACCAACAAAGCTTTAATTTAACAAATAAACAGGAATCATCTGTACTGTTCTTTGAAATATACAACTTTGGGGCTGTAATAAAACATTCAGGAGCACCTGCAATTAATTTTAAAGCAAATAGTGGGACTAGCAACTTTAAAGGGTAATTGTAATTTATAATTTATTTATTTGACTTAATACTGGATATAATTACAGTTATAATGCATTATTATTTTCATTCAAATGTTAGATCTATCTAGTTTACATTTAAAGTGGGCAGATCGGGGTAATAATAGCATATATATTTTCTACTCTTCACAACAACATGCAAAGTAATAGATACAGATGGATCATTGTCATCCAGAGCAGTTCCAAAGACACTTTAGCTTACATTAAAATAGATGTGTGTATTTTCTCTTGATCAAGACAGTTATACTATGTTCAGAAGTTCTGTGAATGCCACATTTGTACAGTAAATCTCCTGAAGTATTGGTATGACTGTGTGGTATTTGTATTGGAGTATCACGTCTGACAATTTTGCTGGAAATGCTAAAAGTGGCTGATCGTGGCTGTCCTGTTTGCCATTTTTTTAAAAGAATATTTTCAAGACCATTACACTTTTCAAATTCTATTTATGATTTTTATTTGTATTTCTGTGTGGAGAAGTAGAACTGAGAGAAATACTGGTGCAGAAAAAAGGAAGCAATTATATGGGCCTGTTTTGTTTGTGGCTAAGAGAATGCTGAAGTGGCAGATTTGCAAATTTGTAAGCGAGGAAAGCTTAGTGTTCATCTTTATCAGCCAAAGTGGTTTCTTGTTAGCTGAGCAGCAAGCTAGAAAGCGACCGATTTTGACAACATAATTTACATCTTTGTATAAAACTATTGCTGGCAGCCGAACTAATTTGCGCTGGATTAGGTTGTTTGTCTCTGCTGCTGACTAACCATGCAATCTATCAGGGACCGTTTTCAAATATCACTTTTCAACTGTGCCCTTGAGAGGAGGAATTGATCGGGAATATACAGAGCAAAATTACTCCAATAACTTTATAGAAAAAACAATTACTGAATCATACAGATGTGAATAATTCTGAAGAGCTGAAATAAATGTAATGAATTTAGCTCTGTGCCTATCTTAAACATACACGTGCCCGATGTATTAACATAAACCAGTCTTTCCTTTGTTGTTTTCCTTTTACTTTGAAAACTAAGGAAGGTTTGTGGTGCATGTATAGATACTGAACTATACTAACCTTCTGAAATGCAGTCTGAGTTATGTTTGTGAGATGATCTTTTCTTTCAACCACGCTTTGCAGTTCTTTCCCACAGAACACATAGGAACGTTCTCTGTTGTGTAAGTGCAAAATAGCTTTGCCAACTTTTCCAACAGAATTGTTTGTTTGAGTTTGATGGCATATAATGAAAAGAAGTGCCACCAACACAAATACGTGCATAATTTATCTTGCATTCTACATACAAACATACCATCAATTTTATAACAGGAAAAAAATACTATGATTTTGGTTTTTTATTATGAACATGGCAGTGTTCTCTTCCTCTCCTCTAAGATTATGGGTAATAGAACAATGTAAGGGAGGAAAACCTGGTTTTGCAACTGATAACCAATCCTTAGTTGTTTATAAGATGCTCTAGATTACCTAGCAAACAAAAAACCATTAAGCACCTATTATTTTAAAGCAGTGGGTACATTTTTCATCACATTTCTCTGATGAATTTTCACTTGTGCATCCTGCTGGAGGTAATTAATTGCTTTCAGTTCAGAGGAGTAATAATGCAATAAATTATGCTGGTATTTCTTGTCAGGGAAGAATCATACTGCTGCTTCCTTACTAAAGCAGGACTAATAATGTAGCTGGAGCCACAGACTCAGAAAGTACCTATACCATTAAAATTTATGTAAGGAATCAGAAGACTAACTACTCCCTAGAATTACATTAAAAATCTGATTCTTCTGTGTAAAAGTGGTCTCTTGTGATGACAGTGCAGGAAATGGGAGACTGATGCTGTGTCTTCATATATATTTCTCTTTTTTTTTTGACCTTGGGCTTGCTACTTATCCTTCCTATGTTTCAGTTCCCTAGCTATGAAACAAGGATGGTGGTACTGGCATTCACATTGACCTTGGGGCTTTGCTAAATTAACATTAAAGTTGCTTGATAGTGTAAGGAACAGGAATCCATGTCAATTTATTATTTTGTGGTTATTGATGAGTACATCTGCTGACATTATTTCTTTGGATTGCAGTACTCTAAAGAGAATTAATTTAGGTAACATTTTCATATCAAAATAGTTACTCATAATTTAAGTTAAATACATAAGTTAAATACTACTGTTGTTTTGAGTTATGTTTTAGTTGAGAAAGAAGGGAGAAGTGTGTTAATGCCTAGGGAAAAGATGTTCCAGGGGATAGCTAATGCAGAGCTGGTGTGCAGAGTGGCCAGTGCTTGTTATCATTAAAGTAGCTTTTAGCCAGTGGTTTCCAGCTTGACATCTGAGTGGACAGGTAATATGCAGCATTGAGTGATGTTGCAGCATCTCTCTGATGTCCAGGCTCTCCAGAAAGCAAAGTAGACATGACAGATGATCATGCTTGGAAATAATTCCCATTCTGAATTTGCAAACAACTATAAGGTTGATGAGCTAAGCAGTCACAAGAAATACCGAACTTGCATATTTGTAAATGTAACCTATAGTTACTAAAAAATCCCAAACCTTTTAAATATTTGTTTCTTATTGGAAATCTTGCATGTGGTTTAAGCAAAACTGTTATTCTGAATTTGCAGGCACTGCTGCAAGCACGTATATGGGTAACTAAGTGCTCTCTCTCTCACACAGAGAAGAGTGTAAATAATAAAAAGATTGCATCACTGCATGTTTCTCTGCCAGGGATGGAGGCTGTGTAATGGGCATATCACCCAAGGGACTGCAACATGGGCATGCATGCCTTGCCATCCTTCATGTTCAGTAAGTGCAGGAAAAAGATCAAAAGGGGACAGGTACTACCAGTCAATTCACAGATGTTTGTTAACAGCAGATAAAAACTTGGGACCCCTTCTGTCAGAATCTGGAATAGAGTTTAAGGTAGTAGGCACGGTGAAGCAGAAAACTTTTATTTCTCCTTTAACACTTTACTTCTTTACATTCCTTCATCTAACCTTTCTTCACCATTCCCACTCCCTGCATTCTTATTGAAGTCACTCTGGTTCCCACCTCCACATAAGCTTAGTTTCTATTGCCTCCTGGCTTTCTCTTTATTGGTTTACAAAGAAATAATTTCTTGGTTTCTTTTTTTGATTAATCCTGTTCTCATTACTGTTTCCTTACTCAAGCTTTCTGAAAGGTCACTGCTTTGTCTGAGCAGGGGAAGCAGAATTTTGTCATTAGGGAAGAATGAGCTTGGCAAGTTAATTGTGAACGTTCTTCAGATTTCAAGAGAGTGTGGATGAGTCTTCATTGATTTCTTCTAAAGTCTTTGATGTGATGAGACTTTAACAAGGATAGGAAGCATGCTAAGCAATTGATATTTAGTGAAGTTTTAGAAAACATCTATGAATACCGAAGAAATTCAATGTCTCTATTTAAAATTACTTGGACAAATTTTGGGAGCTCAGAACTAATGCCTTAAACTCTGACAGTTTTACCAGCTCATGGATGATCTCTCTGTCTGAGCTGTCCCTTCAGGCATTCTGCTCTCTGTTTTACAGACTCATAATCACAGCATATGGTAGTTGGGCATTGGAATATTTTAAAGTGTATTGATTCAGTTTTAGATAATAATAAAATTAAGTTGGATACCTTTCTGTGTCATTCTAAGTAGATTGCAAATATCAATTTTTTCAAGACACTAATGAGTGAAAACTTACAAGCAAGCTAGACCAGAGGTATTGAGAAGTTGTTGCCATGTTTGGGCCTCAGCTCTACCAGCACTTCACTGACAGCCAAAGTGTACTCAATTTGTTCCAGTTTAGGTCCTTTTATTTGCCAGGAATTTTAGATAAGCTGAATTATTCAAAGAATAGTAGTCTTATAACAAAACCTGAATGATAGGAAGAGATCTGGCATTTCATTATGTCTTTTGACCTAAGCAGGGTTTCAGCTTGACCTCCTAGTCTACAGGAGCTTTTGTACTAAAACTCTTTCACTTGTCTTGGATCTACTGTTGTGTGCAGGAGAGCTGGTTGAATGGGATGCTTAGGAGTTGAACAGCACAGCTCTCTGGTCCTTTGAGGTTTTTGTTTGCCTGTCATTTTGGATTTGGTTTTTGTGGGGTTTTTTTGGTTTGTTTTTTTTTTTTTTTTTTTTTGTGGCTTGGGTTTTTTTGGTTTATGGTGTGGTTTTTTCCTGATTGTTTGTTTGTTTTGGTTTTTTTTTGGGTGGGGCAGGAGTATGAACTGAGTGGGACATTAGTAATAATTCTTCCCAAACCTGTAGTGTTTCTTTCTATGTATGATTGCTGCATTGTGTGTACTCTACTGTTTTTTCAATGCAAAATTAAATACCTGTTTTATTCCACCAAGCTATTGCTTATTGGTTTTAACAAATGGGAACTTGCAAGATTAATGCCTATAGAACTAAAAATGTAAGTTTTCATCTTGTGTGAAGAATACAACATTCCCTATGCCAGTATTCTTTGAGAAAGAAGTCTTGAATGAAGTGAGCCCAGAGAAAAACATTTCCCCTTTTTTCTGCCACGAAGGTGGGAGAAGGAAACAATTGCAGGGAGATTCTTACAGTAAGTGTTGACAATCTACTGTGTTTTCCTTCACTCTTCTGTCTTTTGGACTGTTAAAGGAAATGAATGTTTCACTTGTAAATGAAACACAGAGTTTTGGGGAAGATATTCCCAATACTTGCCAACATTTTTTCCCTCTAGGCTGGAGCAGCACAACTTTACTCTTATTGCAGACCAGTCTTCAAATTCTTTGTGTTTAGAAATTCTTTCCCCCTCAACACCCTTTTTCATCCTTATCTTTGGCTCCCTAGTAATGGTTGCAGTTCAGAGCTCTTCTGCTTTGCCAGATCTCCCTACCCCAGTAACTGAAAAAATGTCTTCTAGATCCTTGGGTCTCAACCTAACGATTGTAGTGCCTAGCATCAGCCTTTCTGGTGACAAACTGTTCCCTCCTCTTGAGTTGCTACGTGGCTCTAGACAGCTGATGGCAATAAAATATTTGTCACAGAAATGCTATCACCTGTCTCTCTGTTTTAGGATTGATGGCATTTTTATAGGTAGATAAGACTTTGCCCAGCTGTTCCAGTTCTTCCTATGGTGCAAAGCTTTCCCCTTTTAATATTTTTTTTTTTACTTTTGAGATGATAATAACTATATGTTCAGAGTTGTGACAAGGTGTGAATTTTGAAAAAGTTGTTCCCACTCCATACAAGAGATAAAGTCAGCAAATGCTTATACTCCCAGCTTTTCTGGGGGCTTTTGCAGATGTAGAAATGCTTTTGGGAATGCCTTGTTAAGGTCTCATTGAATCCAGATAATTTTGAAAACCCAGATAATGAGCAGGTAAAATACTCCAACTACATTGTGTAAAAATGGCCATTGCCCAGAGTGCTTTGTGTGCTCACAGGAGCACTGCTAGATTGTTTCCTCTTTTTCCTTTCTGTAGTGCACCCTTCCACCAGATCAAGGTTATCAGACAGTTTGGTGTTTGATGGACTTCTCCTGATTCAGTATTATTGAATAGAACAGAAAAAAAGGTTGCTGAGCAGTTATTTAGGCTTGTGAGTGCTCTTCAGACATGCACTTTGGATATTTATGCCTAAAGTACATGTTTTGAGACAGGGTGCAAAAAGTGATTCATCACAGCATGCCATATTCTGTTTTAGCAGTACAGACAGTGCAAAAAAAGAACTTTTTTTTCCAATTAGATTTGAAAGTTAGTCATCTGGCCAGCTACAAAATTCTCTTATATATCAGCCAGAGTCAACTCCTCTGTGAAGAGCGTTAACTCACATGTCTTCAGTTCAAAGGCCTAAATTTTCTCCTGGCTACTGGAAAGGCTTCTTGGTGATCATAAAATGAGTCAGGAAAGACTGTAGAGATGAGACTTCAGTTTTACCCTTATCTTTGACAAAATGTGGCTGCCCTCACTTTATTGATTGATGCCAGACAATTTAGCAAATGTACTATTTTCACTTACTTAGATATTGAGTTAGTTCATGTACTGATAGGAATCTTGCAAGTTAGGTTTTTCTAATAATTTTCATAGAATTTTAACTTTTTGCCTGTATGTTTTATTTTTTCATTAGTGATAGTTTTGAGCAATGAGATCTGAGTTACCTTACTCTGTAAATAGATGGTTACCTTCCTAATCCAGCCTTTTAGCACCCTAAGAACATTACCTCATCCTCTAAGTCCTACTTTGACACAGTGGGCAAAAGATCCTTTTTGCCCAGCAGATAAATCTGTTCTGTGACTGCTTGTTTTAAGACTTAGGCTGAGCTTTGTCCCTGAAGTATGGAGTGTACTGAATGGAGAAATCTTCCTGCACTGCCAAAGCTTTCATTTTGTGACCATGATAAATTTAGACACTGCTGTAAGTAAGAAGTCTGTCACTTCCCTCCTGCAGTCATAGTAAGTTCCATATTAAGCTTCAAGCCCAATGAAGTGTGTAAAGCAGGCAGGGGTGCAGGCTCAACATCTGTGGGAATAATCTAGGTAAACATCCCATAATTTTGAAGAGCACGGTGGTTTGATGGATATTCACAATGACTGGGCAAACCCCACATTTAGTTAGTGTCTTCCACTGTGCAGACTGCATGCAACTCGTGAGATCCCGAGCTGCTGGGAGCCCCGTTAAAGTCTCCTGTGGATAAAGTGAAGAACAGCCCTTGGCACTGGTGGAACAACAGCAGCACACAAAACTCCTGTGCTTAATGCACAAGTCCAAAGTTCAAAGATGCACGAGATCAAAAGGCTCCTGAATCTGTCCTTTTTTCTTTATCAGCCACCTTTGGTTGGCCTCTTGATGAGGGCTTCTCAGAGCTGCTCAGTTATCGTGCTGCTGGAGGGGTGGCCTAGAACCTGCTCTTAAGTGGCCAGTGTGGTTAGCCAAGGGCCAGCTGCTGCCAGCCACCTCGGCCTCAAGCCTGACCTCAGTGGAGACTCGTTAATCTGTCAGGCTGTCATCTCCAATGGCATCAGCCAGGAGCCCTCTGCCAGGCTGCTTGCTGCCGGTTCTCTCCTAGCAACTGTATCAAATTTTATTCTGCCAGAGAAGGCTCCTTAATGATGTTGTTTATGCAGACAAATAGTTAAAATTTCACATCTAAAAGATTAAATATTGTAATCGCATAATTAGGAAAAATGTTACATGATTTAACATAGCATTTTTCTATTTATGTAAGTGACAACTAATGGCTTCTTTTTTCTCCTAGCTTTAGGAAAGATTCTTCAACTTTGTAATTTTAAAACATTTTCTCCTACACATGTCATTGTTCTTTTTAATAGGATCTGCCAGAACAACTCTGAGCAAAAGCTCTGCATTTTCACATTATTATCTCATTGTCTATCCCTAGTGTTATAGCCTTACTGTGACTTCCTAACTAATCAGCTATTTCAACTTTCATTCCATAAGCTTTATGTCTGAGTGTAATTAAATGAGCATTAAGTCCTTTTTTTTACTAGCAAAGCCTGAAAGTTCTGATATTACAGTAATAAGTGTGAAGTGAATTTTGAATGGCATTTATATCCTTTCATGGGCTCTAAATGTTTGATTTGCATAACTAGTTAAAATGATATCAGAGCAGCATATTGATTTAATTCCGTCTCAGAAAACTGTTAATTAATAATGATAATAAATGTGTCAGTCCTTTATTATCTGCTTTGAATTGGTGATGATGTCTATATTAATACTACTTCAGTAATAGACCTCTGCTGGCTATTGTTGGCAAAGCTTTGACGGCTTGAATAACTAGCAATCAGAATTTATAAAATTTATTGCAGATCAGATTTAAAAAAAAAACAGTCATTTTATCACATGTGTGATTTTATTAACACCTACTACTTAATATTTTTTTTAAAATAAATCACTAAGAACAGAAACTGGCAAGCCTTTTGAACAAAGAAGAGGTTTGAATTTCTTAAAATTTTTTTTGTCCTTGCAAGTTAGAGTGCAAAGAGTGAACACACTCCCTTCATGTAAAGGAGATAATGGGAAGAACTAGGCACATTTCAGGTTCCTTAACACTTTTACAGCAATATCTTTAAAAAATCCCTACATATTCTAGGTGTACTGTGTGGAAAAGAGATACTTGATCAGTAGAGCTTTTCTTTTTATTGATGTTTTTATATGTTTTAAATAATTTTGTGATATGTGTTGCTTCAACTCCTTATTTCAGAATGAAATTAGATTATCACCGATTCATGTTTTTGCTATCACTGTTTAGTGTTAAAACAGGACTAGTTTAAGATCTCACTTTCCTTTTTCCCTTTTGGACACTGGCAAAAGAGTACTTGGTCTGTGCTATTTGAGGTGGATTTTGGTTCCTTTTTCAGCAAGGAACATTAACTGTCCTAATATTCAGCACCACACTACCTTACAAAACTGCATTACAAGTGTCTAGAAAGGAAAGCATACAGCTTTTGTCAGCAGATAATGTTCTGTAAATTCCCATTTAGATGAGGAAATATTTAGGAAACTGACTTTGGAGGCACTGGATTTAGTTTGCATGTAGGTCTTGAATTATTTTTTTTTAAAGAATCTTCTCTCGTAATGTTGTTTACTTTCCCTGCAGCTGAATACTTGAGCTCTTGACTTTTTATATATGTGTTGTTTGTCCTAAAAACTAAAGCAGCAATTCAGCTGCTGATAAAACTTAATGTTAGCAGTACCCAGTTGAAAACTCGTCTGCCAATTTAATGCTCTGATGGCAATTTTAATCAAAAAATTAAATTCTTAAGTGTCTGAAATTGTTTTCTTACATTCCCTTAGAAAAATCAGGCCTTTAAAATTAATGGCCTTTTCCTGTAGAGAAATACTGCTGATTAATATGAGTAGCTCTAAGGACAGAAAAGAACGGAGAGACAAAATAATGTCATGCTTCTTGTTTTTAAAGCACAACTCTTCTCAAAGTTACCTTCATGCAGTGTTGTGTGGACAGCAGTGAACTTGTCTTCTCTAATGTGAACAAACACCATAAAAAATTGGCTCCATAGCACCAAACCTGAGCTTAAAAATTCTGTTAGGAGAGAGTTAAAAGCAGAGTAAAGAGAAACAAATCTTAATTTTACAACTAACATCAAATTTCCGAGGATTTCTCTTTGCACAACTGTGGTGATAACTGGTGAAAACAATATTTTTTTTGTTTTTTTACAGTGATAGTTTATCATTGCCAAAAATTCCATATAAACAAAGGAGGTGTTGTTTTTTTGTGGGGTTTTTTTTTGTGGTTTTTTTTTTTTTTTTTGGTAGTGTTGAAATTTTGAATTTAAACACTAAAACTCTTCGTGTTCCTGGGAAAACACTGCTGGAAATGCATCGCTTTCTGACAATTCTGGTTTGCCAATTGAGCTACATTTAGCAAAGTTTTGTTCTGATTTTACACAGTGGTAGAATAAGGCTCTAGTTCACCATTGTTCTATGATCTTTAACCAGCACTGTGGTGCATGGTGGTGAGGGCTCAAATGAAAATAGTGGCTCTCTCTTTAAAAGGATGGGTAGGAAAGCACAATTTGAATGTTGAGTGTTCTGAGTACCTACTAATAAGTACATGTTTTAGAAAAGATCCACCAGTCTCCTACACTGTTTCAAATGTTGTGATCCAAATTTATCCCCATGTCTGTGTGGACAGAGAGTGAGTACATCCTGCTTCTCCCTCCTAAGAAGCTCTGATCTGTTCTTCGGAGCTCCAGGAAGGTGCTATCATATGTCCAGCTTTGTCAGACCACAGTCACTCACCCCCAATACACTGCTGAGTCAAAGTTTCTCACTCCTCAAAAAATGGGGATTTGATCCACTTCCACTAAGTACTTTGGCCACCTGGTTTGCTTGGAGTTGGTAATTTTAATTTATTTCCTTTTCTGAAAGCCTCCTTCAAAAGTTTGTTAGCCTTTGAAGCTGAGAGAGAGACAGTGTAGAAGTCTAAGAACAGAGGCAAAATGTTGTATTATGTTTCCTTTGTCAGTGGGTTGCCCTTTTATGTACTTTTTGAAGTTCCTGACAAGATGATGCATGTTGAGATGAATAGCCATCAGTTACATTTAAAAATGCCATTTCTCTTTCTGTAGTGATTTTCTAAATGACTATGATCTTCAGCTATAACAGGGTATCCATATAGAAATTCTAACTAGTTTTTCAGAATTCATCATTGGTGTATTTGTTTGAGACAATGTTAAACACAGATCATTGCAGCAGCCTGTTAAGACACAGACAACATTACTGGCCTTTGAAACTTCATAAAGGTAATAGAGGGGTATTAACCATCCCTGCTGGAGTTTATCCAGAACTTTGGAGTTAAAATCCCTACTGGTGGTTTGTTTTGGTTTGGTCTTGGTTTTATTTACTTGTTTCGTTTCAGGATTTCTTTGTGGTTTTCTATGTTTTCTTGTGTTTTTGGTTTTTTGTTTTTGTTTTTTTTTTTTTTTAATGCCAGTATTAGACATTTTGTAGATACAAGCATCAAGATTCTTGATTTATTGAGTTATGTTTGGGGATGTTTTAGTTGTTTGCGCCTTTTTTCCCTCTGCTAAATTTAGTGACTCCACTCTCACAATGTTGGGTGAGGAGGCACAGCAAGACAATGCTGGTATGATTTTAACTTGCACTTTAAAAAAAAGAAAAGCTGCATAAAACACATTCAGCCCTCATCCCTCTGCCCCATGCCTCCCTCCTACCCCCAAGTTGTCTTCTGTCTCTCCCCCTCCCCTCCCAATTTATGTGAACAGTGAAATATATTTATGGTTTTCTCCACTGGCATAAATCAGATGTAGGTGACAATATATCCAAATAACCTCTTTGATGCATGGTTTTTGTTAATAATTATGTGCTGCTAATAATTAACAGGTGTGTGAAAAAATGAATTAGTAATGAGGAGAGAGTTTGTAAGCCGTCTGTTATCATCCCTTGACAAATGCAAGCAAGGGCATAAGCTGAATACAAAGGCCCTTGATTATAGTTTAATGGTGTTTGATAAGTTAACCCCTTTTGTCACATGATGATGCTGAGCTTTTATTATGGGGAGTTTGCTGTCATATAGTGGCAACATCTTTTTCTTTAACCCAGCCTTTTTAACAAGGAAGTAGTCAATAAAAAAATCCAGAGTATCAAGGGCTTAAGATTTTGAACTCCTTTTTCAAAGTAATTTGAGACGTTTTTAATATTTTGTTCAGTATTTGTTCAGTGGTTATTGAAAAAGCTGCTTTCATGGGCTCTTCCTCAAATTGTGGAACCAAGTGGATCTATAAACTGTCCATATTCCCTGAATTTTGGGGAAATGAACAACAAATGACAACCAACCCTTTCAACCATCTTCAAGAGAGACTGTTGTGTCAGGGAAGCACAGAGTTTCACAAGTGGCAGTTTTGGTCTCTTAAGATGAAAAATATGCTTAATAGTTTTTATGAAAGAAAGTAAACTTTTGATTCTGGTGTGGCCTCCTAAAAATTCTTGTTTTCATAGCTGAGGTCCTGGTTTAACTGTGTGCTTCTAACCAGTTGCTATTTGTGGATAAAGCTAACAGACAAATGATGGCAGTTGAATAATTTAAAATTTATCTCTAAAAAGGAAAAAGGCTGTTTGTTTTTGCTTGGATAATTTTGTCAGAATTTTGTATTGTTATGTTTTATCTGGTATTTGGTATTTATTTTTATGATTGGTTTATAATGGTTTAGCCCACTTTTTTTTTTCTGAGATCTTTTTCTTTCTTTTCTATTGGCCTCTTTAAGTGTGTGGTGTCTGTAAATAGGTGTTTGACTTCAGAACTTGAAACTAAGATATTAAATTTATGGGAGAAGAATATCTGAAAAGACATTATACTATGCTCATGACCACTGAACAACTTGAAAAATAAAGAGATGTGAATCTGCAAAGTAGGATAGTTGCAGGCATTTCTATTTAGTATTTGCAATGTGTTTACTTTTGTGTTGAGAGACAATAAAAATAAGCTACTGCCTTGTTGCTGCCATTCCTATATTGTCACCTTCTCTGGCATAGGTTTGTAAAACACTGGGGATGTGATTTGTTAAGAGAGGAAGAAAATCTTAAGAGGGTTTGGGACTTGCATATGTAGAGACAGCTAAAGTCTGCCAAAACTTAATTTGGTACTGTTGGTTTTGAGACATGGTTTTAGAAGAGATCAGTCAGTTTTCTGTGCAGTAGTTTTGTGTCCATTCAATAGTATCTTTCAAGAAGACTGTGGAGAAAAAAATCTTGTATTATTAAATTGCTCAGAAGAAAACTGCTCTTGAAAACTCTCAAATGCTGATTAATTTTTGATGTTTCTTTGGGAGATCTTGCTATTTCCTTCACAGACTAGCAGAAGGTCTCCTGTGATTTGAAAGGGTGTTTTTGAGTCAGTGCTCATTCATGGCATGGCAGTCAATGGAATATTACTATTTTATTCTAAAGTATTCTAAAGATACTTAAGTACTGCAGGATATTTGACAAGATCAGCATAGTACCTGAAATCAGTGACTGCAGTACTCAGAGGAAGGAGCTGATACTTCTGCATGAGCTCTTGTGAACCTTGGGAGCCTTGCTGGCTAATGAAGCTCATGGGTTTAGCACTGACCCATGCCTAAATACAGTCTTTGGAATCTTTCTGTAAAATGGGAGTCATGTTCCTTAATGTATTATAATAGCATGCCACTTTTTTTTTTTTTTTTAAGAGGTAACTTTTTGGAAAAGTATATGCTCTTGACTACTCTGAGATTTGCAAGGATTTGTCCTTTGTTATTTGAAGGTGGGATTGGACTTGCAATTTGGTGTTCCTACATTCCTGTTAGTTAACGGAAGGGAGTTCCCAGCTGCTTGGTTTGAAACTCGTGAGTGTTCATCATCTTTGTTCCTTTTTTGGAGTACTGTTTTCAGTGATCCTTTTGGGGAAGTGGAATTAGCCTAACTCGTTTGCCTCCCAGGCCTGAGAGACGTAACGTTGCCTAGGACTGCAGTGGCGCTGTTGGCAGCAGTCACTCGGTGTTTGTGTCACCATGGCCTGATCTCCAGGCAGTGATAGCAGCGCCTACGCTGACCTTGAGGAGGGTCTGCAGGCCCACCCTGCCCCGTGGGGAATTCAGTCTGTCTCCACAGTGTCTTACTGCGCAGACTCACCCCTGGGGTGTTTTGCATCTATCAACGAGTTGGTTTGGTCGCAGCCAGGTCACTGCTGGCAGGTCTATGAGGGGGACATATTTTATGAGTGGGTCACAATTTGAAATGGAGGAGTTAGTTGAAAAAGTATGTGTTGCTAATCAGATTGGATGACTCGGAATGCTCTTGGAGAGCTCCTCGTATAGGTAATGAACCCAGCCTGCTCAAACCTATGGGAGATAAGTATGCAGACACTTGCAAACTTGTGGCGTGTTTGCTGTGTTTGTATAATATACATGGTGAATGACTGGTCTTCCACCTTTTATTGCTGCTGCTTTTGCACAGTGAACTAAAATCCATCTCTTTATCTTCAATTCTTCATTTCCCTTTTTTATAAGCGACTTCCCGAAGGGGAGCCTTGCATTTGTTAACTAGTGCTCAGTGACTGGTGCGTCAGCTCAGCTGTGCAACATGCCAACACTAACTGCTCCTAAATAACATCTATTTGCATAGTGCATTGAGAGCTGTGAACTCTCCTCTCATTAAGTGTGTGAGAACTCTCGCTCAACCAGAAACACTAAAAATTGGAGCTGCACTCCTGTGGGGTTTTTTACCGTGAGCCCTTCCAGTATATTATACCACTGTGACACTTGGTGGGGTGACGTTGCGATGAAGGAAAGGAATAACGTAGAGGGATCGTATCCCTTTGCTTCCCATGTAAACTGTTTCCTATGCTCATTTCCCTCATTCTGCCCTCTCACACTTTTCTAGATGTGGGAACTTAATGTCTTTGGTAGTATTTCAACAATAATCTTTTAATGGTGGAATGAGGAGGAGGAAATGAATAATCTATTGAAAAGACCCTATTGCCAAATTCAGCACTCTTGAACTTCAGTTGTGCAGTTCTTTGTGTGAAATTATGTAGTGATGTCCAGCAATATTTTATTGCAAGTTATGTTTTGTAATACTTGAGCAATATATAACAGTGATCAATGTTGTGACCTCAGGGAAATTGCTTATATAATTACAGAAAGTTTACAGTAGTAAGACAAGGAATGGGGGAAAATATATCACTGTAAAATATAAATATGTTTAAATTACATTTAGGATTTGGAATAGTTCCTTGCTTGTGTTTTACAGAGTAATCTGTGATTTAAATCAGGTTTAGTTGTGGGGTTTTTTTCTAAATTGGGTATTATAAATCAAGAGTAGTTGCTGCATATAGCACACAAGAGGATTTCTTATACATTTTAATGTTGCATAAGTAAGAAATACCAGTAGTTCAGCAGTAAAATTGCAAATGTAAGCAAAAGCGAAGATTTTTCTAAATTTAACTAGGTTGCATTTGTTTAGTAAACTCTAGCAATAATTTACTGTTTTATTGCATTTGCTGTTGAGAACTTGCTAGCTTTAAAAAGGGGAGGAGGCATAAAGGAAGGAGCTATGTTTTAATTGCTCTGGAATGGGGGGGAGCAGATAGAAGAGAGGAAAATGCTAAACAATCTGCATGCAATAGGTTAAAGTAGAGAAAATAAATCTTGACAAGATAATATGTGTCTGCAGAAGACTAAGGAACTTCTGGTAATGTGCATTCTGTATTTGTGGGATAGAACAATTCCTCATAAAAACATCAAGCTCAAGATGTTGTAGTTACGCCTTAAGTCTTTGGACACATGAAAGGTAATAGGCAGCTTTTCTTATTAGTGAATTTCAGTATGTAAAAAATAGGAATTCTGGTAGTTGTGCTTTAAAACAGAATAGACACCTTTGTTTTGTAAATAAGGAGGTTTAAAACTTGATTTGAATTTGCTCTGCAGCTCTGCCTGTGCATGCTTTATCTGTGGGTAGATTTCTATATCTCTCGGTCTGTTAATATAAAACCTAGCTTAGTTTAACTGTGGTTTGAAAGAAGCGAACACTGGGATTGGTCTGGATGATGTTGATTAATAGGTGTGTGAGGGTGAAAGACTCCAGGGCCAAGCAGTAGGTCCATCTTGGTGGCATCTGATGTTGATTGGCTTTGTCCTGCGCGGCTGCGCTGGAAGAGCGGACATTAAGATTAAGTGATGCTGTCGTGTTGAGGAGTGCTGCACTGCATCATTCTGGGAAGAGACAGCTGTGGTGGTTAATCCTTCATCACCAAGGGAGTGCTGCCAGCAGAAAGATATACAGCCAAAGATAACCCTCCATAACTTGTGCTAAAGATCAGAAAACTTTGAATTCACATCCATCTGCTTAGTCTGGGGTGAAGATGAAAGATAGGCAGAGTAGGAAATAAAAAAAAAACTCCTGTGGGATTAATCTTAGACAGAGCATGCAGCACACGCAGAAAAGGCAGCAGCTAAATTTTTAAATGTATCTTGAAAGAAATGGATCATTCCAAATCCAGAAATTTAATTTCATTTCAATTGCTTTAATGTTCCTACTCATGATGCTCATTTAATATGTACACCACATCCTTCCTGGAAGCAGTTCAAAGATGCCACGGTTCATAGTGTAAGGTTTAAAAAAGACAAGCGTCTCTGCATTTCTAACTAAGTGATGCACAGGAATGGATGACAATGGAGCTTTTAGCATAATTTGTGGTAGAGAACTTTGTTATTTACTTTTATATTTAGCAGGTCAATTCCAAATTGTTATACATCAGATGAGAATATATTCTGCCTTGAATGGTTGTGAACAGAGCTATATTGTTATGCATAATTTATTCATACAAAGTGAGAACCGTTACAAAGACTTGCTCAAGTTGTCATCTTTGGAAATTAATTGATATGAAAGAATAAGATAGAAAAAGGAAAGAGATATGAATATATTGCTTTGGAGGCAGTCTTCTAAGCAATAACTAAATTAATAAAATACAGTTCAAAAGTAGCAGTTAGTGGTAATAATTTGATACATTATTCCATTATTTTAATGTAGGCTGTTGTTTTAACATGCATTTTAAACCTTAAAGTAATGTCTTAAAAAGTTCTGTGCTGAATGGTGGAGAAAAGGTGGAAATGCACATTTAGTTATTATCATGGATGATAGTTATTGCTGTGAGGAAAATGGAATATTTCTTTTAGCAGGCTGGTGGTTGGGTGGGGGTGGAAGTAGAAATGCTCCTTGTTACAGTCCTGGTGCCCAGAGGAGTGGAATGTCAGTGATGGGCAGGAGCCCGGCCTCGGATCTGCTTCAGCTGGGGTTTGGCAGTCAGTGGTTGGGTGAAGCTCATGTTGTCTGCTCACCATCTGCACACTACAGGGTGTCTGTAGAAACAACTGAAAGAGATGTTAGATATTTGGGTGGTGTGAAGGCTTGGCCCTTGCCTTGGGTCAAGAAAATCCAGAGTAAGGAGTGTAAATCTGCTGATGTCTTCTTAAATGTGAAACAAGATGGTGTTTTAGTTTCTGTTTTCTATTGATCTTATTCACTGTCCTGAAATCAGGAAAATGCCAGTTAAAACAGAAGAGCATTTCATCATTTGCAGAGAAAGTTTCACTTCTAGTTGTTCCACCAGTGTCCCTTAAAACAATCTGAACTTCCTGTCTCCCACACTCATGTGCTCAAATGTAAAAAAACTTGTTTCTGTTTCTCTTTTTATCTTTTTTCCAGAAATGCTTGTGTTAATATTAACAATTGGTGTTTCTAGATAAATTAATCTTACATTTAAATCTTAGGTTATGACATCTCTCATGTAAAGGTTTAATATCTATTAACTTGTCATTTGAATTTAATTAGAAATAATGAACCCAAAAGATACTAGTTGATATCATATGGGACAAGTATTTCTAAGCAGGCTAAGTGTGTTAGTGAGTTAATTTAAGTTGACAAAAATTCTAATTGCGTAGATATCTACATTACAGTATTAGGAATTAAAATGGCATTTTTGACTGCTAAAAGTGGATTGGAAAAAAATCAAATTAGGATAGGTGTTGGGAAGAAGAAAAAAGCCTCCAAATAATAAAAAACTAAGCCTGCAAATATGTGCAAAATAGCCACTGCCTTTTCTTAGTAGCCAACTTTTCTGCAGAATCTTTAGAGGAAGAATAACAAATAATGTTCACATGGTAGCAGAAGAAATATAGACTGAATATAAGGAGAGGTTTTCTCACAAGAAGTACTGTTAAATATGAGAATAGGCAAATGAGTGCACCTTCTCACAAGTGTTATTTTTTTTTTTAAATTTTGACTAAAAACTGCATAAACTTGATAATATCAACAAGTATAGGATGGGTGAGGAGATCTTCGAGCTCTGTTTTAGTCTTGCTTTCCTCTGATTTTAGATTTGGTTATGGCTTAACATTGCATCTTAAAAGTACTGGCAGTTTGGAGGTTAACAAAAATGAGAAATTCTTTGCATATTCATATATTTGTCCAGATTCAAATACTTAGTAGTATGTAGGTTGAAGTGAGCAGACTTGTGCATGATGAACACTAAAATGCCAACAGTTAGAAAGGAATGGGTTAATACATTGACTAATGTTGTAGGTTTATAAGAACTGGCCCTTCTCTTTGTTCTTTTTTATCATATACATTTATCATGTTCAACCTGGCAACTGAAGCAAATAGCTATTTAAGTTGTAAAAAATGAATCACTGTGCAATTTCTTGAACTGTATGATATAACCAAGCTTAATAATATTATACAACAGAAGTTGTAAGCCTAGGGATATTTTTTCCCACTTTATTTTTTTTTTTTTAAATGAGCCATGAGCATTTGCTTCTTTCTGTATGGAAAACCAAAGAGCATTGAGATGTGTTTAACAAAGCTGTAATTTCCTGCCCACTGGTGAAGACTAATGGTGAGTGCTTACCTTCTGCTTCTGCATAAATAAAGTATATTTAGAAATGGTTGAACTGTTGGATTGTGTGAAGATTTGGGATGCAAGCCCTTTGACTTTAAACCTTCTTTAAAAGTGACAGAGAAAAATAAAAGTGTGAACTTACTCATTAAAAGGAAGAAGATGTGGGAAGAATCTTCCATCCTCTTTGCAGTGTAGACCAAAAGGTAAAAACTAATATGTGTTTGTTGTGTCAGCGTATTTTCACACTGCTGGATGTTGCATGTTTACAGCTGGTTCTGATGCAGCTGTCAGGGTACAATTGATGAGCATCATCATTTAAAGTGTAAAAGAAAATATCTTGGCATAGAGGGACATGATAAAGTGCCATCTACCAGGCACTGTAGACATATGTAGTCACCATTTCCTTTTTCTCCTCACTCTTGGCATTTCTTTGCTGCCCTTGCCAGAATGTGCAGAAGCCACTGGGAGCAGCTCAGCCCAGCCTCCAGCCTTCTAATATCACTTTGGTAGTTGTCAGATCATATGAAATGTCAAAATTCATGTGGCCTTCGTGAAGAGATATATTTAGTACAGCTGCTGCATACCTACGTAGTATCTCTGACATTGACATATTAGTTATGCTGTCTTTTGCAATCTGATATCTTTAAATTTGCCACCTTGTTAAGTTTTGATTAATGTGATTCCATTTCACTAAAGTAATTGGCTTGGCCTGTTGTAGAAAATAATCAGCCTTTCTACGGAACAAATGCTAGAACATGCTAATGAGGGAGTGAGTTCGTTAAATTGATGGCGTGGAGTGACAGTTATTAATGATTGTTATGATAAACAGACGAGTGCGAATTGGGATGAGTTGGGCAAAAGTGACAGTTTAAAAATAACGTATATTGGAAAGTACTAACGAAGTAATATACTGTTAGGAAAACAATCATGCAAGTTGTCAGGGGAAGAAGTGTAATTATACAGCTGCACGAGCTGCCTGGGAGGACAGGGACCTGGCTGATAATGGACACGTTTTTTGTTGGCAAGGGGAAAATATGTTATGGCAGAGAAGACTACAGATTGATAAATTAATTGGCCTTTCTCATTGTTCCAAGAGCAAACTTGGCCAGCAGTAGCCAAGCAGATTAGGTAAATAAATGAAGTGACCAGCTCTTCCTCTGCATCTGACCCATTCGCTGCCCTTTCTTTTTAATCCACCTATGCATGAACTGCCAAGTCCAACTGCCTGTGGTAGCAGTGTTTGCATAAATATAGCTCTCCTGAAAATATTTATGGCTTTTGAAAATGAGATGCTTTGTCTTACAAAGATTTTTGCCTTAAGATGAAGGTTAATTTTAATGCCATCAGCCTTATGCAATGTGGTATGAAAATATACTGATTTTTAAAGTGCAATTTAGACATAGCTGTCCATCTGAAAGCTTGCAAGGAAAAATAAAGATTGCTAGTAGGAGTGTTTGGGAGGTAGAGGTATGGTGCTACTTCTGCTTATTGTTGCGTAAGCTTGGTGCTAAATGGCTTCAGGTTGTTGACTGTAGGAGAAAGACATTTGTATCTCTGAGACTGACAGCAGTGCCATACATAATTCAGCTGTCAGATTGCCCATGTAGTAGACTCAGTGGAAAAGCAGAGGATAAGTGTGGAATACTTTCCTAATAAGTATAAGGAGACACAAAGTAAGTAGGCCATTATATACTAAAAAATAGAGAAAAATGCATAAAACAGCCGTCAGAAAAAATCAGTGTGGACAGTGCTCCTTCAACTGCTGTGGTTAATAAGAGTACTAGGTAGCACATTCTGCATCATTTCCTTCTCTGTTGTAATGCAGAGGACTGGGAATACATTTGGGCAGGTGTGCAACTGAGTGGTCAGTGCTGTTGCCCTTTTACTTGTTTGCACTGCCTTGTATTTAAATATTTACTTTCCTCTGTGGAAGCATGAGCAAATCGCTTCCTTCATCTTTATGAAAAATATGGTAATTTTGAAAAAGTTGGCTAAGAGAAAGCACTGTTATCACTGTCAAATTCCATCTGCTCAGGACACACCAATGAATAGAAGATGGAGAAGAGTTTAGATTCTATATGACAGCCTACAGCCATATCAGCACTGGATGGAGGCTGTAAAATGCTTACTTAGCCATTTCGCTAGATGTTTTACTGGATTCAGCTTGGTCTTGGTCTTGCAAGGGCTCCAATAATCATGTTACCAATTCCTTGTGAACACAACCCTCAAGAACACAATCTGTTCACGAATCTTGCCATATTTCCTTTGCCGCAGAAGCACTAGTTTGTGTAGTCTTAGACTCATGGACACTCATTCACTGCATACAACAATCTAACCAAAGTGAGAAAGGATAATTTCCTATTTAATAATTAAGTCTAAGCCTTTTTATTAATAGTGTTACAGGTGAAATCTCTCCAGTCCTTGGTTTTCACTGTTAGCAAAAGGAAGAAATATATAAATAAATTTTGGTTTCCACAGAACTTATCATTTTCCTAATAGTGTCATAGATTAAAATGTCTCGCATAGATTAAGAAACTGCTAATTAGTAGCTTAATGCAATTTACTGTGTTTAGATTTTATCATACTGAACTTCATTGTTCCATTCAGAACATGTAAACCAGTGACTATTTTAGCCTTTCTTTAAAACAAAAATGTACCAATTACCAGATTGCTTTGTAACAGAGTGAAAACAGGCACTAAATTCTGGACTATATACACTTCTCTGGATGAAGGAGTCCTGTTCTACCATTATATTACTTCTTGAATGGCTTGATGTCTTAAACTGTTACCTAAGCCTAAATTAGATTATAAAAAGCAGCATTAACAATATCTTAATTTCAGCATGCACAATTTTGGTTCTGCCTCTAACAAAGTATGATGTTTATACTTTGCTTCCATGGCCAAGCTGTTCATTTAGGTCTTTAGCCTTATCCTGTCCAGAAAGCTGATATAACTTCTGCTGTCCCTGACTTGTAGCATGTGTCTGCCTCACCCATTTAGTCTGGATTAGGCTTGTGCTTTGGAGGCACCACTTTTGCTCTTCCAGGTGTTTGGATCTGCAGAGTCTGGATTCTTTTCAAACACAGTTGAACTAGAGGATGTTCCTCAGAGGTGCATCTGATACGCTCCATCTCCTTCTGAGCATCCAGTCTTTGGAAACAGGTTTCATCAAACATTAAAATCCATTAAAATCCTCTAAAAAGCATCTAATGTTGGACACTGGGTCCTTAGGATTCAGTGTTTTGCTCTGGAGGTCTGCCCACTTTGGACCTCACTGTTTGCTCATGGATCTAGTCCTCATAACACTTGAAACTGAATCTTCATGTGACATAACATGATCTTGTTGTTTAATCCCATTTTTTTTCCTTCATTTCTGCCTTGCTGTACTGCTCATATCGGTCTGGTTCATGGCATTGCTACTATTTTACTTGAGGACTGGGGCCTGGCCTTTTTACTGTTTTTGATTGTGCTTCTTCAGTTTTTATTTTTCAATCACTTTTGAGGAATCTTTGTTGTAGCCTTTTGGTAAATCTGACTTAACTTGGCTTTCGTGGACACAACATTAACAACAGCTATTTTCTTAAGCAGAGATGTTGAAAGAAAAGAACCTACAGCTGATCTGTAAGTTGTGAAGGGAGAGGCATTTATTTTGACCTTATTATGAACTGTATAGGTGTACAAGAACTAAATTTCTTTTTGTCGTGACATAAGAATAATTTAGATAGTGAATAGGAGGCTGTTTTGAGCTGTAGTTTGCAAGGTGAATCCAGCCTGTGTCCAAATAATATGTACAAATGATTTGCAGTATTAGCAGGAGTCACATGTCTTTGAAGAACGGCACGTTGCTGCTATGCAGAGATTCCTGCTTCTGACAATAGCTTTGCTTTGTGACTATAGACACCTATTGTAGTAACTCTTTTAAGATAATTATGGTGTACTTCTCTGAGGCTTTTCCTTTTTCCTTATGGGGAAATAAAGCATGTATTTTTAGATTGTTACCTATGGAGACGGAGTGCCAGTGTACATGTTGCATAACCTCCCCAAGTAACTGTGGGTGAGTAGATTCCTGGGTGAGGAATGGATGAAGCTGCTGGAGGTGACCAGCTTTGGCCAGCAGGAAGGGCCTGCCAGCCTCGTGGCTGTGGAGGGGCTGCAGCATGATAACCCCAGGCCACACTGAAGAGAGAGCTGGCTCAAAGAACAGGCAGTGTGAAGTCTGGTGTCACAGGGAGCGAGGCTGAGCTGCAGAGGAGAACCTGTTCTGTGGACACCAGGCAGGCAGGGTGTGACTCCATAGGAAAACAGAAGTGATTAGTCCAGCTATTTGTAGTCACAGGGTTGCAGTGAACCTGTCAGGACACATGGCCTCAAGGGGAACTGCTTCGAAGAAACAGAGCATTTTGTGTTCCTCAGCTGTACAGAGAGATGATCGTACTTCCAGTTATCCTGTATTCAGTATTCTTGTATTTCTGAATATCTGCTTTAAGCATAGCAAATGGTAGCAATTATATGACAAGCCCTCATTAGGCTGGAGGAGAGGCTGGAATTTGAGAGCTGGGATGGCTCTTGCAGCTTACCAGCCTAAATTCTACCAAAATAACCACATCAGACACAGTCTTGACCCGTCCTCTGCTGCAAGACAATCAAAGGTGTTTCTACTTGGCATTTTAAAATGAAGGCGCTGGTTGGAATTTGATCACTTGCTCCTTCTCACTGCTCCTCTGATCTGCTTTTATACTCTGCTAAGCTAGAGGGTTAGCTGTATTTACCAGCTTGGTGCTATAATGAATTATCAAAATAATGAAAATTACCTACAATTAGCTTAATTTTAAGTGGTGATAAATACTGGGGAATAAACAAAAGTCAACCATTCCTCAAAAAGTGACCGTAGTGAGTATACAGCACAGGAATAAAACAAAGGTGGATGTGAGAGAGAAGTGTTGTCTTTTAGAACTCATTGTCTTTGGCTTTCAGTACATAGCACAGTCTTGAGAGAAAGCAAACTCCTGAAACAGATTGTCATTAATCCTTGCTTTTCAGTAGCAAATAAGGACACCTCACCCCATCCCTTGGCCACAGCTGAAATCACTTGAAAAGGGTAAAAGATTTTTCTGTCCCAGGTACTTCAGTTTCTAAGTCTTCTGTAGCTTCCACCTGGGCCTCTGTTCTTAAGTTCATTTGTAGAATCCATTTGCTACTTTCAGTTGCGAGGACTTGGTGGAAAGAAGAAAGTTTTCTTGCTCTCAAGTTCACCACTTCCAAAAATGAATTTAGAAAAGTATTTTTCAACCAAAACAGGGATGCTCTGCTGGTGGAAATAATCTTCAGTCCCTAAAAGGAAGGATGTTTGTATGTGGGAGCTTGTGACTGTATCCTGCTACCAAAGGAGTTAATGGTGTGCTTTCTACCTTTGATGTTACTCAGGTGTGATTCCTTTTTGCTAGATATAGCCTTGCTATTTCATTGTACCTCAAAACAAATATTTTGTATCAACCTTATTTGCCAGGTGTATTGTATTTTGAGTATAAGAGATTCAAGATTTTTGTTTTCTCTTTTGGATTCTTTTTGAAGACTGAACTTGAATGCGTGGGGTTTCATGAAGTTTTTTAAGCCTTCATGAGGGAGACTACATGGGGTTCATTGGTTATGACCTAGTGGTCATTGCATAGTTAATGTTTTAATTTAATAAAAGTTTTAAATTGCTGTATGTTTTTTTGTGTAATGCTTGGAGGCTCTGGAGAAAGATTTGTTTATTAGACATACTTGATAAAATTTCCCTTCCAATTGAGACTGTGTGTGAGAGCTTCAAGTACAACTTCTGTAGCTGTGGCCAGTAAGCTTCTTTGAGACATTAAAATATCACCTAAGAAAAATGGTTCTTCGCTTTTATTAGCTAAATACATTCCTTACTTTTGCTGATATTTTAGGGTGTATAATGGTGTATTTTGTGGAATTGAATAATTTAAGCTTTGTAGAGCACTGGGGTCTCTTCATGATCAAGCCATGCTAGTCCCTTTGTTTCATTATACAATAAATGTGGGACTACATAATTGCTGATATGGTTGTTTTGAGGATGATGTTATTAATTGATTCTAGAAGTAAGGGTGTTAAGGCTTAAAAGAGAAACATGCTTTGGGTTTGGGTGGTAGAAAAGAGGTCCATTTTAGTTGCTAATCCAGGTGCAGATAAAAGAATGAGCTTCCTATTGAGCTTGACTTGAGTTCAGAATTCATCAGATCACAGACTGTTTTTCAAGATTTGCATGGGATAGCAAAGGGAGGAAACCTGCAGCAGTTTCCCAGTACTTTATTAGCTGTCCTTGCTGTATCATGTAATGCAGGAAGTATTAATTGTCATATCAATTTGATATGAAGACTAAAACTTGGGGGAAAGTTCAATTCTCCTTGTAGCAAATACAAGGGAAAAAAATGTGAGCTAAAAATCTTGGTGTTCTCTAGGGATGCTATCTGTGAAAAGCAGAGATAGCTTACAGAATTATATGGAGCAGTGCTTGATAATTCTTAATGAATATTTTAATGCAATAATGAAATAAGGTAGTAAAATTAAATATTAAAAGTTTTAGCAAAATATTTTATAATAATTACATTAACTTGTGAAATGAGCTCCAATACAGTCACAACTATTTAGCTGACAGAATTTATAATTGTAATACTGAATCCATCTTTCATAAAGTAGCTTTACTGGTTGCATGGTGTGTTTTGGGAATATGAAGCTTAAACTGTAAATGTAATTTGTTTACTGTTGTCCACTGCTGCTATTTTTGCTATCAATGCTGAATACTTGTTATAGAGCTCTGTTTCTATCAGAACTTCTTAAGGCAAATGTAAAATAGCTTTCAGACACTTGGAACTTTAAGGAGTATCCAAATAAGACTAACTGATACTCCTTAATTTAGACTCAAAAAATACTGGGAAGCTGTAGGCATTATTTAGTCTAATAGTAAATTTGAACAATTTTGTACATGGAAGGGTTTTGTTTCTTTGTTATTTGCTGTCTCACCAACTTAACAGATGTGAATATTCCTCTTTTCCAGATTGCAAAGGATTTTGATGAGATGCAAAAAAGCCCTTTTTTCCCCTAATAATAATACTGATAGTCTCATGGTGAGAACTTGAAATCTTATATTTTCAGGATTTTTTTTCTGAGCTTATTCTGCTAATGTTAGCTCAAGTGAGTTATATAAGGAGCAGAGAATACAAATGTGAGTTATTATTTGTGTGTTACATGCATTTTGCTGTATACTCATACATATGAAGTGTATCACACATATATGGCTTAGAAATAAATCCACTATAGCACAGATGAACTCAAGTTTTGAAAGTGTCAGAAAAATGCCTACTGAAAGCAAAACAGAGGTAGAATATTAATTTAGTTTTGTTAAGTAACACACCTCAGCTCAAGGTAACATGCTATATGATAAAATAGTTTAAAGTTTATCTTGTTTGCAAGATTAATATATTGTTATTCACTTGACAACTTTTAGTACTCGAACCTTGCATACACACATTTTCACTTTGAGAATCTAGGTACTTCAGCAGGTACATGTAACTGATAAATCTTTTTGTAGTTGTCAAAACAACTTTGTACTTTTTCTTTTACAACTAAAAGCACTTTGACAGTCTGAAACCTGGTATATCAATAGGGAAAGCAAACAGACTATTAATTTTAGTACCACATTTCACTGAGTTTTGACATTTTTGAAATATATCACTTCAAAACACCGAGACACAGATGATTAAAGGTTGTTACTGGCAAAAATGTTGTTGGTTATCAGTGTTACTGGTATCACTCAGTGACACCTTTGCATACTGGCTGAGTCTTGTTTGAAAATCAGGGTGTTTTGACCATATGGACTATATATGCATATCTCATTGTAGCCTAGGCACTAATTTCTCTGCCTTGAGGGCCTTCCCACCAAAAAAAAAAGGCAAAAACACCTTGAGCTAACCTAGCTGCTGCTTGGTGACTGTCATCTACCTGTCAGTTCTGTTTTGTTGATGTGTGGAACAGCGTTGTCCTGATGCCTGAAGTCACTCACAATTAGCTTGAGCTAGAGATGCTGCCAGGGTAGGACTGGTTTAAAAAGATAAATCAGGCTTACAACAACCTGATATTTGTTTTTCAGTCTGGGGAAATTGTGGTGTGTTTGTCCATAGTGTGTACTGTAGTCTGAAATACGATCTTTGCAAAAACACTGTGGAGCCAGTTTCCCCAGTGCTGTTGTAATGGCCTTTGGTTTTTGATTGTTTCTGTGTTCAACTGGATAATTTTCTCCTTTTAAGCTGTTGAGAAATCACAGATACTATTGAGGATGTCATTTCAGACACCAAAACTAGATAGAAGTATACAGTCCTATACATTTCCTACAGAAATAGTTGTCCTTGTAAAGTTTCACAACTGATGCAAGAGCACTCTCCAATGTGGTCTTGCAGAAAATACTTCAAAAATAATGACATAAGCATGGCTTTTAATAGCATTGTTAATGTGGAGCTCAGTCCATTAAGAGAACATGAATACTCTGCTTTTTCTGCTGGAGAGAGAAAGAAACAAGCATAGAATGAGCATAAGGGTTGTCTGTCTTGAATTTGAGGTGCTAAGGAGAAGACTTGCAGGGTGTGCTCTGTGTGGAGTCTGGGTACTCGGTCACAGGGATGACTGCTTGTGTGCATGCAATGTTGTTTTGCTTGTTGTGTGTTCTTGGATTAGTTAGTATGGGACAGTTTAAATCTTTCTCAAATTTCCCTTGAAAGATGAATCAACCTAGGTTTTTCTAGAGTAAAGTTTGGGTTTACTGTTTATTTACTTCACATATGAATGTGTATCTGAAAACCTTTCTAAGTGGTAATGAAAATATATTCACGGGTGTTTTTCTTTTTTAAAAGAATTCATTTTTTAAATTTTGGAATAATTTTGGATTTTAGTGAAATGTTGGAGCCTTTTAGCTGAAATATTATGAAACAGTAAATTCTGTGAATTACATTTTCTCTTTCACTTTTTGTAACTCCAAGCTTTCTGTGTAGTATATAAGTGATTCAGCATACACTGCGGTTTAGAAAAAAAAATAATTCAGGGAAAATGACTGCTCAGTGTTGAATACATACACTTGTTTTGAGAGGTCAGTAATCAGTCTGAAGCTCTCAATATGTAGAATGCATTTAGCACAAGTTTATTTGTCCAGCCTTCTTTCCTGTTAACTTATCAGCCCTGCTGAGTTACACCCATGCTGGTTTGTCTTCTTATTTTTTGTTTGTACAATAGACAGGAAAAACCCATAAATATGAGAATGATTGATTGATTGTGGGATGGAGCTATAGTCTGACTCATCCCATATGAATTAATAACACGAATGTTAATGGACACACATTTCACATGAGCTTGATTTTGTTTTCAACGTGGTTGTTTGGACTCCTGAGACTTGTCCTAACAATAGTTTTGGGCATAATCAATATTAATTTTTATCGCTTTTTCAAAGCGAATTTGAAAATTGTGTGAGACCAGAATGTCTGGAGATTAATTGCTCTAATTGTTTTCCTGCCAAACTCTTGGCAGCCCAATAGGATGGCTTTAAATTAATCCTATTTTTTAGCTATGGGTCTCTAGGTCTAAAGAGGTGTCCTCAGCAGTGCTAGCCTATCAGTGGTCTTTCTTAACTTACTAAGGTTCTCTTTTTATCAGCTTCAAAGTTGAAGTATGCTAGCAATCTGTATGTTGACTTTGTTGTAGAATTGCTTGATAACTGCCTGTCCTGGAGGCGTTATTTAATGGGTGGTGGTCAAAGTCAGGACTGATACAGGCTTGTCTTACTAGAAATTGAAAGATGTGCTCAGTGAAAAAGGAAAGTGGTTACATGCCATGATGCTTTTTCAGGTGCCAAAATTTACTCACATGGAACTGAACAATGCTTTTCATCTGTCTGTGGTTAATTGATTGGAAGTTCCCATACTCCTTGTATCTCTAGATCAGTGCCCATCCTGTTCTTGGAATCACAATTCAGACATTAGCAAAGCTTCTAAGTCACTTAACACGTGACTACTGTAGTGAGTTTCTAACCAAAATGTATATTTGAATGTGTTACTTCTCATACAAGAAATATCTCTAGATTTAAGTTGCTTAAATATCAAGCCCTGCTGCTGAACAATGGGATCATGGTACATTGAAGTCCTGGTATAGGGCCTTTATCATTTCACTTACCAAGTATTTATTGTCTGTATAGAAGTCCTTGAAAAGATGTTCATTTATATGGAGGGAAAGGATTATTTGCAAAACAGATGCTGTGTGCCTGTAACTTCTTGTGGGGGTGAAAATGAATTGCCTAAGAAATCTGTACTTAGTAGAGAACATGCTGAAGTTTTAGATGTCTCCTCACATTCTACATAACACAAAAGCAAATTTCCCAGTACTGGAGTCAGTAACGTTACCACCAATGAAGATTAGCTGAGGCTTTACTAGATTATATACTCAGACTCTAAGAGGATTTGTCAGTGGGGAATGGGGAATTGTGGTTTTGGGTTTTTAAAATTTTTTATAAACTAGAAGATGAGGTAAAGTTTACCTATGGAGAATAAATCTGTTGAACTGAGTGGAGTTTGAAATGTGCAAAATATTCCTTTTGTAATCTTTTATTATTATTTCTCAGAGATGAGCCTTGTAAGTGTAGATACTTCCCAGAGCACTGATTCTGTTGTTCCCACTGTTGCCTTAATATCCATTCCTTTGATGTTGCAATGAGATTTTTTTTTTTATTTTTCTTCTCTCAGCAAAGTCATTTGTATGTACCAGAGTTTCAGCTCGTGAGACAACCAACCAATATTTTCCTAGCACATAAGGATGTAACTATACATTTAAATTTATTGTAAAACATTATGCTCATCTGTAATTATATTACTTTAAAATAAAGCCTTCATCTTCTCTAAGATCTTTTGATGTCCCTTGCCTGCTGACTCTTTTTTTCTTGTTCCCACTTACGTTAATGTGAAGAGACAGTTGAGTAAATGCACAATGAACTTCAAAACCTAGTAATTGTTTTTCAGAAAGAATGAAACTTGTGAATTAGATATGGATTGTAAAAGAACACCAGAGCTGATTAGTGTTCGTTCGGTTTGCCTGCTGGACCGTTCTGACACCTGTCTTCCCGCTTTCCCCATAAATGCCATTGCTGATCCCTCTATACTGCCAGTCACATGACAGCCAGGGAGAACTTGTGGGTGGGAGTTAAAAGACTCCCAGTGAACCTTGTCAGGCTTAGCAATTCATGAAACTCGACATAAAAGGCAACGTTAAACAAAGATGAGTTGAATCCATTTACATGCAAACTGTAGTTATCTGTATGAAAAAAGCCAGGAAAGGGGGAATGTTGAAGGGGTTACTATTTCTTTCTTCTCTTTAGGATGTGTAGATAATGAGTTGTGTAAGGCTTAGAGAGGGAAAAATAAGCCAACTTTCAAGGCATTGAAAAATTGCTTTTTAGGAAAAATCCTTTTCATTCTAACCATCTGGTTGCATCTTGTTTACAGCGCAGTGTGCCAGTTTGTGCTTATTAATCATGCTTACACAAGTATCTTAATTACTCCCCGTGTAGCTGCTCTGTTTTGAACTCAGAAGTTGACCTTTCTCTTTTTCTTCCTTTAAACCATTAATCATACATAATCAACGCCAATGGGGCAGAGCCATGGAGAAGGCTACCCAGATTCCAAAAGCACATGCTACTCCTGAGAAACCGTGTAGACAGGAGTGACTGCACTGCTATCAGTCAGGCATATCTTAATTAATGACTGCTTTGTGAGTGTGCTTACTTACGTGACTGTAACCCAATTCTCTTCCCCACTTTTGCTTCTGTCAAGGTGCTTCATGATACTGGAGATCATTTAAAAAGTCTCTGTATATAAAAAAAACTTTCAGAGACGTCGTGTAAATTAAAAGGATCTGCTTGTTTTGTCTATGAGCTCTCGTTGCTTCTGTAATAATTAAAATTTAGAGAGGATGGTCAGAAAATACTCTAGGCTCTAGACTCTTCCAAAAGAAATACGTTGGAAGAGGGTTAATTTTGCCAAAATAACTGGAATGAAAATGTATTCCTCTTCTCTCCTGCCTTCTTTATTAAAAGAAAAGGCAACAGGAGAGGGAAAAATTGTTTTTAAGAAGCATGGATTTGAGAAGACAGAGAGGAATTTCAGAAACAGCACTTTGGTTTCTAGTGTACTAGGCAAGCTGTAGTATGCAAAACTAATTTAGCCTGCCCTGAAACTCTTCAGAGTGATGAAAATTTTATCAGTAGTGTAAAAAAGACAACTATCCAGCCTACTCATTTAGTCAGCTTACATATTTATACACAGGGAAGGAAAAAAAAAAGGATTTGCAAGTATGACTTGCATCTTCTCTCTCCTGCTTTTGTTTTTCTGTTTCTTTTTTGCCATAAATAGTGTACTTAGAATTTATGCTGTCTAATCTCAGTTCCACTGGAGATGCAATTTTCACTTACAGGAGTTTTATCTACAGTTAAGGCTGTCTTAAAAGCCTTATGAGCCACTATCGTAATAAGCAGTTTGTTTTTTGTTATTGCCAACATGGAAAAAGAAAATATTTCCCAACAAACCACAACAGAAAAAGATTAAAAACCTGTATCAAAAAAAATTGTATCATGAAAATTATTAATATTTAATTCAGGTAGAAGCTTTGCCATTCCAAATGTAGAATGCACCGCTGTGTCTTCTTATGTTTAAAAAATACTTATTCATGAACAGAGTATATGGTGTGCGAGCTGAGGTGTTTCATCCACTCTAGTGAACAATTGTGCTATTTTCCATTGGACAATTTCTTTCATTTGAGCTGAAAGTTCTTTCAGCCTTTTTGCATAGTTCGAGTGTTTTGATGTCCTTGCACTTTTGGTATTTCCTAGAAGGTTCCTTGAGTGTTGTTAAACAATCTAGCAGAAATAAGCAAAAACTTAATCAGAGAGAATTATTTTGGGAACCTAAAAGAAAACACTGTGATTTCTAATAGGGGAACTCTTGCTGGCCTCAAACTATGGCTTTATCTCCCTTCCCATGTGGACAGTTAAAGATTATTTCCAAGTACAGACTGTAGGTCCTGTAAAACAGAAGAATGTTGCTGATGAGATGCAGTATTGACAAGATACGGTCGCAGAGCAGGGTGAATAGGAGTGACAGAGCTGAGCGGGGCCAGGCTGGGCTGTGCCCGGCTGCAGGATGAGCCCAGCCTCCCACTGCCACAGAGCAGCCATGGGCACCTCTGCCCCCTGATCACACCAGCTGTGTGGCCTTGCCTTTATCTAGGGCTGCAGCAACAAGCTCACATGTGAGCATCCTTTTATTTGGCAGTAGAAATGAGACGTAGAGTTTTCACTGAAGAAAATCTGGTAGGGGCTGAAATGAGCAGAATGGTGTGGCCGTTCTAAGGATGGCATCTGCACAGTGGGCTGTGCCCTCACTGGGGGGCCTGTGCCACGCTGCACAGCTGGGGCTTCCCAGCAGCTGAAGGGATGCAAGATTACCTGTATGATCCTAGTTTTCTTACAGAGTTAGCTCCCATAACTAGTACGGTGCTGCACAGAGCCCAAGTGCTTTTCTTTCTGAGTTTGTACTGAACCAACACCTCCTGGTGCAACATGCAAAGCTCTTGGTTGCCTGAAGTAGCTCACTACTGTTTCCTTCCTGCATGGCTCTGTTCTGCTGTTTTCTAATTATATTGCATCTCTTTTGTTTTCTTTGAACATTTAAGCTGTAACTCAGAGGACTGAGTCAGAAGATTGTATGCTGTAGGCGTGCATCTTGAAATGTTTCTTGTACCGCAGTGCTTGTAAAGGCATTATGTTCAGGAGATAAATGATAAGAGTTGTTTGCCTGTGTAAGGAGCAGGCTGAATGACAAGGTAGAGAGAGACTGATGGTGGGGCAGAGAAGTTACCTTTCACCAGAAGCAAATCTTAATACCTGGGTATTTTTCTAGTAGAAGCTCTGTTTCAGAAATTTCCATTGGTTCATTTG
Source organism: Parus major (assembly GCF_001522545.3). Lineage (NCBI taxonomy): Eukaryota > Metazoa > Chordata > Aves > Passeriformes > Paridae > Parus > Parus major. The sequence continues at coordinate 9,753,062 of NC_031775.1, read as the reverse complement.
CCTGGGATTTTAATTTCACGCCAGCTGAAATGGTGATGTTATTCAGAAGGAATTCCTGTGATTTGTATAAATAAAGAGAACATGGAAACAGTTGTTCCCATCAATGACTGTTAAAATATTATGACCTACTGTACCTCTCATTTTACATCTTTATTCTGCCTCCTTCTTCTGCTGTATAGCTGATAACTTTATTATTAGGTCTTTGTGTGCTTTACTGTTTCTCCTCCTCCAGATTATTTTATAGCCTAACATTGGAAATTTATCTCCATAATCAGGAGTAAGGTTGTTTCCTGAATAAATGCCACAGTTTTCATCCCACATGCTTCTAAGGGAAACATTTTGTTTCTAGTCATTGTATCTTTGAAGACACTAGTGCTTTAATGCCCACTTTCCTCTATAATGTGTTTTAATCATTGCTTTTACTTCATGCTTATATTTGGCTTTCTATTTATGTAGTTCATTCTTTAATTCTGGTGTCAAGTCCTGGGAAATGTTGTATATTTTGCCCTCTTGAAGGTGGAATAAATACATGACTACCTCAAGTGAATTTTAATTGTCTTCTTTAAAGCTTTTTATTAGTGTGTTTGATGTTATATTATGAGCCCACAGCAGATCTAAAAGGGGAAAATGCCTATGTGAAACCAGCATTACTGAACTATAATTAATCATAAACACTTTGATAAGAACAAAATAATCCAGGGATATGCTATTTGTTGGAACACAGGCTGCTGAAAAATGGCATGTGTGCTCAATTTAAAGTTCTTGGAACTGTGCATTTGTGGTGACTGTACAATTGTAGTGACAGGTAGTTGTTTGCTTCTGTAAGTGTACACTAAGACATTCTTCACCTGGAAAGTGGTGTGGGGTTTTTCCCCTTCTGCCAAATACAACCATTTGGATAGTCATGCTATGGAAAAAAAGTGACCCTCAGCATTATGCAAAAGGTTCATTTTACCATTGTGAAAACATCTATTATTTTGGTGGAGGACAGATAAACAGAACCATTTTTCTATTAATGTTTGAAGATTTCCTTTTGAGTTAGTTAAATAAACTGTCTGTTTCTATGTTAAATTTTAAGTTTGATATAAACATGGAGCTTCATCTATGTAAGCTGGGTTGCCTGTGCATGCTGTTGCCTCAGAAAGAGATGCTTAAGCCTGAATTCTATAAAACTCACAGATACAAACTTGGGAAGGTGATGTTTTATGTATAGTTTTCTTGGCAGCGGTATTCATTGAAAATATTTCCTCTATCAGTGCTGACTGTTTGTTTCCACTTTTGTGTCACCTCCTTAGCTGTCCTATCACATCTGACAGGCAGTGCTGTGCCAGCAGGCCTGAACACAACTGGAGGGAACTGGAAAGATGGGAATGCCTTGAACTGGAGTCATGGCTGAGGACAGCAAGCCCACAAGCTGCAGCCTCAGTTTTGGGGGATTCCTTACTCTGGTGGGGTAGAAAAAGAGAGATCTCTTGCATATTTTGGTTTTTTTTTTTCCTTCCCAGCCCTTTTGGGCTTTGTAGTAGAAGTAGCCTTTGGATAATCTATTCCTGTTTGTTTCTGTTTTTCCCATGCCACCCAGAAATCCTCAGTATAAGCTTCATCCATGTATCCATTTATGTAACACCTGTATTGAAGGATGGATGAAAGGATAGTATGGTAAAATAGAATACAGGATGTTTTGTATAATTATGTTACGATATGTTTGGAAAGCTTTGTTTAAAGACTTGAATTCTAGCCTAAGAAATTACTAAAATGGATGAAAATATTTTAATGAGCATAAAGGAGTTTCAGTTTAGCGTTTCATATTGTATATTGAGATATGGATTGGTGTTAAAATAGATTCATAATTCTTCATAGTTACAACGCTCTGTTAAGAAAAAAGATGTTTTCAAATGTTGTTTTGCATTTCTATGTTACTTTCCACCAATGTGCTCAGTAACACATTGGGGTTGGGAAGGAGCCTCTTACAGTTTAAATATGTACAAATCTTTTAAGTAATTGTGAGCATGATGAAAGGGATATTGTAACAGGTAGTCTAATGAGCTCCTTTTATAGTTTGGTTTTTCTTTCTCTTTTTACTGTACAGGTATTAGCTTGTTTGTAATATGTATATTGTATTTTTGCCTAGTAGTTGTATATATGTCTTTGAATACGTCAGGAGTTATTTCTCTCAGAAATGAGAAAACAAACAAAACCAGCCCCAAAATTCTTACTTGAGTTCTAAATTATGGATTATAAATATTTGTAGAGTCTATCAGTCCTTGACAATATGCTGTTGGCTAGATTATAATCACCTGGGTTTCTTATTGCCTCACTTGCACTTGTGGTGATTTCTCTAAGCACCATACTGGTTCCTTCCTTTATAGTATGATATTAATTGGAATAAATTTTTCTGTATGTTTTGAATGAATTGTTAACATTGAAGAATAAAATTAATACAAGGGGTCAAATTAATGCTATCCTTTACTTAATGTGAAGCTGAATGTAAATCAGCCAGTTATACCTGTTTATATACTCTGAATCATTTTTTGGATTATCTCAAATGTTGATCTGTCCTTGACATCACTTTGGAGCCTGAGCTAAACCTGTGGAGATGATAGTATTAGTGCAGTGTCAGTTTTGTCATTTGGAAGCCTTCCTCAGTCAAATTGTAGCCTGAAGACAGTCCAATATAACTGCACACAGATGTCTTTTAAAACTGGCTTTACCCTTCAAAGATGACTGAAGGATAACAGAATAATATTTTTTTTAATTCAAAAATCAATTTAGATATTGATATATTTTTAAGGACAGTTTGAAAGTATAGACTATAGTTGCAAAGTACTTCTGTGGTTGTCAATCTCAGCACAGTTCCCTTTTCTCTCTCCTTTACATTATGATAGCTAATTGAAGTATTGCAGATGAAAATATCTTACTAGGACTCACTTGATATCATTAAGCAGCACAATATTTTAAAAATAAATTATAACCACTTTTTATGCACTTAGGATCATTTAACATCAAACAGCATTTCATTCATTTAGAGTGTCTGCTTCTAGAATTAGGAAAACATTCTCTTTTTGATAAAGTAGTAATATTGTGTAACTTTGTGATAGTGAAAAAAAAATCTGCAGTGGGAAAATTTTGATAATGATTCAGAAGGAAAGCAGTTGTAGAGATAAACTGCATAACTTAGTTTTAGTGTTAATTTTTGAAAATCTGGAGCATACTTTGTACCAAAACTACAGCCTATAGTTTTTTTTTGCTATCAGATACTGACTATTCTGGATCTTGAAATTGTTAATTTAACATGAGAATTCTTTTTTTTTTCTGTCCTCTCTTCCTTGCTCCCCCCTCCCCAGTTTTTAGCCGTGACCTTTTTAAAGATGAAATGATCACAAATAGTTACTGTACAGCTAGCCCTTTAACTGGAAATTAATGGCAGTATTTTTTCTGTGATAAATACCTCTCTTCCTTCAGTCTCCTTATCCTGCTTCCACCTAGGGTACTGGGATGATACAGTTTGATGATATATTGAGTGAAATATAGAATGGATTTGTAAAAATATGTTTGAGTGGTAAAATATGCCTTCATTCTTATGACCAGCATCAGATGGACTTCTATATTTCTGTTCCCAGTTGTACTGAACAATGTTATCATGCTGATTGACTGTGCAAGTGCCAACCCAAAACTTCTTGAAGCTTTGGAAGAAACTCTACCGTATTTTTTTATCATTTTCTGTTCTTAAGCAAAACAAAAGGAATTATGGTTTCTTACTTCCAAGGGTATTTGCATTAAACAGAAGAATGAAGAGGAGGAAAGTGGGGTAGGAAGGAACAGATAATTTTGGCATGATAATATTGAGATGTGTTATTTCTGATTAAAAGTCTCAGAAAACAATTCTTGTGTAGATACTTGCTAAAGTGAGAAATCTCAGTGCATGAAATTTATGTGTTTGTTCTACTATGGCCTGCAAAGGATGAAAGAGGGGATAGTGGGTTAGCATTTAAAACTTCCCATTTGCTACAGCTTAGAAACTAGTCAAGTTTCATGGGAAAAGCCTAAGTTGCACTATTCTGTGGCATCAGTTCTTGGTTTTATTCCATTTAACAACACAGCTGAAAAGGCCACATATTAATCTAGAAGATAATTAATACAATCAGTCACTATTGATGTATTGTTGACTGTGCAAAATCTGTGAGCAGGTTTAACATGGAGACAGCACGATTCGCTTTAGTTAAGCCAGGCAATGCCTGCACTGTTATTTTTTGCTAGATTCTTTGCTGAATAAAAACCACTGTTATAAAATTAAAGCACAAAAAAATAGTTGTGTGCTTGGACTTGTCTCTTTGCTCTGCATAGCCTTTCTGGAAATCCTTAATTTGAAATGACCTTGCCTATTGCTGGCTCTAAATTGTGGCTCCATGAGCTCATCATTTAAAGGTATATTCAGATAGATCAGCAGTACTGTTCTGTCCTCTTCTGTTTGAGGATATCTGTTCTTACCTCCCACTGTCCAGACTGTAAGCCAAGACTACACCATGGTCTGTGGCACAGAGTGGGAGGAAAGCAAATAGCAACTGGGACTAGGCAGAGCTGTGGTTCCAATTCTAGTTCGTTAATTCATTGTAGGTTTTTTTATTTCTTTGCAGTAGTGCTTCTGTAGTTTGGCTTCCCTTTGTTGTGCTGAGTATTTAGCTGTACTTTTATGGGTTTGCCTTTGGGGATAAGAATCATAAAAGAACAGAGACCTCCAAAAAGGACTAACTCTCTGGTTTTTCTTCCAAAGATTTTTTTTTTTTGCTTGCTCTTGTGTTAATGGGAGTTGTTTTGTTTTTTTCCTTGAACTTGTAAAATATTTAGGTTATTTTAAAACTGAGATTGGCAGTACTAAATGTTGACTTAATGCTCTAAAACACATAGTAGCTGTGGCTTTTGTTTGGTCACTGAATGTCTATGGCAGCCATTGACTTTATTAAGAGCAGAAAAATGATATGTTACAGAGCCATTTCACCTCCATGCTGTCTCCTCTAATACATATATCTATGGAATTGTGGTAATTAAAGGCTCTTTATGTTTTATGATTTCAGTTGCATGAGTTGAGTCTTAGCCTAATTGTTTAATGAACAGCTGGAAAGTTTTCTTGATCTTAAGCCATTACTGTAGGCTGACCTAATTTTGAGTCTAAGCAGAAAGACCAGTTCACATTCTGTTTTGTGTAGTTGACACTTCAGAAGTATGTGGCAGAAATACAGGGTACAGGGCTGACCTACTACTGATATGTCTGTCTTGAGAACAGAAAGCAATGTTTTTTAGGTTGTTGAGTGATTTCATTTACTATTCCTCCAGCTGGAATCTCTTCTAGGTCAGAAGGAACAATCCACCTGCATTTAATTGCTGCTGTGTCTTCAGCTCTTGGTGGAAGTAGCCATCTCTTCATATTCGAGAAAAGAATAAGCTTGAGTAGTACTTAGTGAAAAATAAAATCCATGTCAGATTTATGTGAGTTCATATAATGATAAAACAATTTCTTTTTTAATGAGTTGCTTGTAAAATGATGAGTTTGCTTTTTAACATGCAGAATTTTGAAGCATCAGCTCTATAGCAAGAATTTATCTGTTCTGAAAAGTCTCTTTGGACATCTCTGGGTTCTTAAAATAAGGCATTGTTAAAAATAATATTTTTTTTCTGAATTAAAATGGGAGCTTACATAAACTTCTGGAAGAGAAATCTAAATTTTATTTTTTTTTGGCCATATTTTCCATGTGCAGATCAGCAGGTTTCCATGTGTTTTCTGCTTTTTTTCTTCTGCACAATACATTATTCATATATATATTTATCTACAATACTGTAACTGAGATGACTTCAGAGAATCTGAAGTACTAGCTGTTACTTAATGGGTGGGGCCATTCTTAAGTGGGCTATTTTCTTTTGATTTCAAATGCTTCCTATTTGTCAGTGCCAGCTTAGTTCTTTGCTCCTTAGGAAGCAGTTTTCTCCTTTGATGTGCTTGCCTAATAAACAGTTGTATTTAACAGTACATGATGGTTGGAGTTCAGGTGATATTTTAGTGTACATGGTCCAGTTCCCAGGCTGTAGGTGCTGTGTAAGGAATAACCTGACTCTTCCTCTTTACAGAGTGCTGGTACTGCTGATGTGGCAGCTCTGCTTCCTTCTCAGCTTTGCTCCATGGTGGGAGCCCTGGGGTCCTACAGCTCCTCAATTCTCTACCTTTCATCTTTAGGAGATAGGTGTTGCTTTTGTCATGGGTTTTGCCCATTCACAAACACTACAATATGTGACTTTCAGGATTAAGATTGACCCTTTCCTGTCTCAACCAATTATGTGAATGCAAGTAATTTTTGCCCTGGGTGGGTACCCAGTTCTCTGGGACTGACTGGTTTTACAAAATGTTTAGACAACCTATAAAGACCCTTTTTGTTATGTGAAAGATTTGAATTCTGATAACATTGCTGAGTTTGGTAGTCTGGGATTATTCAGATAGAGTTTGGCAGTTTATGATGCAGTGCTTGAAATAGTTAGTACTTAGCTTCAGAGGAACCTACCTGAACTTTATTAAAAGTATATATATCCCAGATCCTCACTTCAGACATGCTGATTTAGGTTCTGAGAAGTTCACTAGGCCCCAGGTGCATGTGTTGTCTTGGAACTCCTTCCATGGGTATGTGAAGAGAAGATATTACATGTATGGCACCTTACTTGGAACATACATGTATAAAGTAGATACCTGGAGTAAAATATAAAAATTGAATTTTCTTTTTACAAGTTCCTTCCTTTTCTTTATCCTCTTAAAATGAATTTTCCAAACCCATGACTGCTTAGCTGACTTATATAATGAAGAAGAATGAAAAGTTGAAATGATCATATATGGTGTCACTGTAAAGTGAAGGTTGCTGTTAATATTTTGTTAATCCATAATTCAGTTATTTGGAATACCTCCTGTTTACAAGGATATCCTCCCGTATTCTCCTTTGATGTACAGAGTGTGATTGTAAGTATACTTTTCTAGTAGTATTAATAAATACTTGCTTGACATTTAATCTCATTGATCTTTAATCAGTTCTTAGTAGCTGTGATAACTGAAGTTACAAAGTTGAAATAACTTCCTTTCTGTATAAAAACAGGAATGCTGATTTCTTTTATTTGTATATGTTTTAAAGTTACTATGCCTTGTCATTTATTTCATTTGACCTAATCATTAGAGAAGATTAAAGGTGGCTTATTTCTTAGACACATGCTTAACAAAGAAGGATTTTACAAACATCTGTGCAAAAACATACAACATCTTCCTGCTTTCTTATCAGTAAATGCAGCTGTTCCTGTTTTTAAAAATCAGATGTGTGATAATGTGGAGTAGCAATGTTTGAAGGCTTCATTTTCTGATATCTAAGACATGTTTCTTTTTCCTGAGCTTGGACAGGTATAAATAAGGAAGATAAATTTACAGCTAATGTTGATTTTATTTTTTTTTTCCATTTCCCCCTGCCCCCAACACTATCAGAAACTGTTGCCAATGTCATCTGCGAAGTGAATTGGAGGTTCTTATCAAATGTATGCTGGGTTAAGGACAATTAGTCTATACACAGAATAGGGATAAATTATGCACAATAATACAGCTTTTATATGATTTTAAATTTCTATCAAATTTATAAATTTAAAAGAAATTCTGATAAAACAACACAAGTAATTTATGTCCTTTGCACAAGGGACACTATAAAAAAAATCCAAACCCAAGTTGTCTTTTTAGTGGTTTTATTCTTGGTTTAAAAGTATGGTTTGCTGTTTGTATTGACAGATCCATACAAGTGAAATAGGAAACATAGTTATTGAGATAAATAGATGTGAAAATCTGTTTGTAAGTCATTAAGTTACTATTTTCAGTAGCTAAATGGCAATTCTACAGTGTCACTTTTACAGCTTATTTCAGTTTTGCTTTGTTTCTTTCTTTTGGAGCCAAGTGGGGTGATATGCCCATTAGTCTTCCAGAATGGGCAAACGTAGTCAAGCAAAACAGCCACAAACCATGTTTCATGACAATCTCTCTCTGGCCAAAACCCTATAAAAAACCTACAGTGTATGTCTTTTCATCTAGAAACCCTCCCTTATGTGTTGCTTATAAAATGTTATGGGTAAAATGTAGTAGGGCATCTTAATAATAGGGCAGGATCTGAACTGAGTCGTGTGTTCCTCGTCACCATGGCCATGAATACTTCTGTTGTACGATTTTCTTTTTAAACTTACAGCTTTATAAAATTTTTGAGGATCACTGTTGAACACTGCTTTTTAGAACCACTCTTTTTCAGTTCATATTGAGATGTTGAATCACTTTTGTTGTGTTAATGACAGTATAGAGCAATCTTCATGGTTTCTGGGTTCCTTTAATTGTTTATTGCTTCGGTCTCTCACTGAAGTCTCAGGCAAATCTGATCCTGCTTAGTGTGAGATCTTATTGGATCACACCTGGCAATTTGTCACCTGTCTCTAAATGGCCAATAAATTTTTCACAATCAGATGGTGTTATAAGGAAATCTGGGAAATCACAGACTGAAAATTGAGAAAAAACATGTGTGTGCACACTTTTTCTTTTTTTGAAAGAAAGTGCTTCACAGGCTTTGTTTTACTAGTTGGAAAGGTCTATAAATAGCTGTTGCCAAACCACGAATGGATAATCTCAGTGGAGGGGAAGTTCATTTTAGTTTATTATGAGTTGGTTAGAAAATCGACTTACGCTGAATTGGTTTGCATTGCCTTCAGATGAAGTAAGAATGTAAGTACAGACATTTGATTATTCTACATAAATGGATGCAAAACCTCATATGATTTTGGTGGTGTAGTAGTGAGACTTTTGTAAGAAAGAAGACTCAATCTTTTTCTTCAGCCACTGAAATTACAATTTAGAAAACTTCGGGTATTCTAGCAACAAACAGTAATTACCACATCCTGCAATTGCAGGAAGTCTGTTTTACAAATATGGTGATATTCATCACAAGACATAACATATTCTTCTTGCTTCCTTCTAGGATCCCTTATATGATCTCCTTTATTGTTTCTTGTAGGAGCTCATTTTTTTATTTTATATCCTGGAAAAACGATGTCTTACTCTGGTGATTCACCTTGAGCTTTGATGAGAAGCAGGCTAGCTGATTCTTTCCTCTAACCCATAAATTCTTGCTTTACAGAAGTCCACTTGGTACTGTGGGTCTGAAATCAGGGGCAAAATGAAAAATGAATTAAAAGACAAAGATTTCTGATTTTAGCAGCTTTCTGACCGCAATGTCAGAGTTCATCACTATTAAAATATTACTGAAAGATTGGATTTGCCTTCCTATTCCCCAAAACAGTTTCAGCTCTTGGTTGTGTAGCTGGAATTCAGTGTACAAGAGTGAACACACTTCTACTCTTCATATTTGCTATAATCAGATTTTCAAAAACTTCTATAATTTTTTTCACTACAAAAGAAAGGAATTTTTTGTTTTGCATAATCTTGGGCTATTTAGTGGCAGGTGTATTTTCATGGTTTGTATAGAACTTAATCCTGTCACCCAGATGAAAATCCTAGATAGCATAGCTGTATTTCAGATTTTCCTTTCGAGTAGGGTGTTTTATGCAAAACTTGTAAAGCTGGATATAAAACGGGATAAGTCAACCTGAGACCCCAAGGAAATGTTGTTTTTCCTGCAGGGAGAGAGGAGGAAGGCATACGCTTTTGTCAGCACCTGTAAACTGACAGCTAAATAAAAATAGACTGACAATATATGTGCAAGTAAGGGGATGAAAATTGCCTCAGCTAAATTGTCTTTACAGCCAATCCTTGAGATGCCTTTTTGGAAAAAGTATGCAACATTGGAAACTGAACAAACTCCTCCTTCAGGAGCTAAAATGATTTAAACTACTGCTGAATCACTAAAATATATAAAGAATAAAACATGTTTAGATATAGGAAGCTAAATATTTGATAAGTCGTAATTTGGTTGTGCTTTCTAAGGCTTCCTATGTTGTTGGTTTATAAATAGTAACTCTAAATTAAATAAATGCTGGATACTACAATAATTATGGAGTTTCTGGAGAGGCCTACATTCCATTTTTTTGCAGTGTTTTCTATGGATGTGTTTTGCTGGTACTAATATGTTTACTTATATCAGTTTATTTCAGAAGTCCTTGTTGTTTATCTTATTTTTATGAAGTAATTTTATTATTATTAATAAAAGTAATAGGAGATTTTGGCAACTGGATACACAACAGACGTGCTGTCTATTTTCTCTCTTCGTTTATTTTTCTCTTGTTAAAGTCATCAAAATGTTGACAGCTGCATAACTCTCTTTAAAGCTTTCATATCTTGACAGATATTACAGATATTTGTCATTTTACTTACAGTAAGTGACAGCTAAATTAGCTTTATGCTGTATTGGAGGATATCTCAGATGTAGTGAGTCCGGTCAAATTTATATTCCATTTCTTTAATGTGCAGCTGATTTTCGAGTGGTTATTAAGGAGTGAACAGTGAAGTGATACATGAGGAATGTGAAAATATTGAGCTAGCAGATATTCAAGGTTAACAGATGAGAAATATGTTCTCCTTTTATGACTTCTATCACATTGGGTAGTCTAGTTTTTCCTTCATTTTCACTTATTTCAACTAGATGTGGGGTTGAAGATCTGTATCTTTAATAGATACCACCTTCCCAGCTGAGCATTTCAGGCTGCCAGAAGGTACTGTAGGTGTTTGTAGGTCACAGTGGAAGATAGTGCATGGTTCAATGTCACTGCACCTATCCACTCTGTGTTTAATTGGTAGTAATCTGTGTTAGTTCATCCACTGTCTGAATGCCATGCAGATGTATTTCAGAATGTAGATACACATTTCTGTTCAAAAGTTTGGGCCAAATTAAGGATGGGAAGAGAACAAACAAAGCTACTAAATGGAAAGAAATATCTTTTTGCTGTCAAGTAACTTATTCAGTAATGTCACTGTATTTTTATTTTTTTTTTTTGTGCCATGCATAAGTACAAAGCACAATTAAAAAAATTGCAGTGGATCTTTACATTATTAAACTGAGAATGTCTGCAGAAATGTACTTGACAGGAGGGAAAGATGAAGGAAAAAAAAGGAGAAAACTTGTTGTTTTTTTATCCAGATAGCTTAATTACACAATTGAGTGTTTCTTGCAGTTGTCTCTTTAAATTGCTGTCAGAAATGGAAAAATCCATGGTATGATATTTTCTCATTTTAGTATGTTCAATGTATTGCTAATGATAGCCAGACTTTCAAATTACTACAAATGTAAAAAGATGAGTTATATGTGTTCAGTGTTTTAATCTACTCTGATAGAGTTCTGATACTGCTGTCTTACTTCTGGGAATCCCTCTAGAATTTGGACAATTAGTATTTGAAACAATCCATTTTAAGATTAGCTCAGTGTTGCTCAAATCAAAGTAGAGGAAATGAGACAAGCCACATGAACTGTAAGAGAATAACTGATTTAACTGATTTCTGTACTATACTTTAAATAGCTCTTCTTAAAAACTTCAGAAATTTTGGAAGCCTGGAAAGTAGTATAATCCTGTCTTGATTTTTTTTTTTCCAGTGTTGTTTTAAGTCAGTTTTTGTTTATTTGTTTAGGATTTTCTGTGGGGGGGTGTTTTTTGTTGTTTTTTTTTTTTAATTTATTTTAAATTTTTTTCATAGGTGCAGCCTTCTCTGAAAATAATTTATGGTTAGATGGGCTGAAGTTTAAGCTAAGTGTAACAGTTTCTCCTAGAGGACCACCAGAGCAGGGGCACTGTGTGAGTTTGTGTGTTCGTATGTGTATGTACCACTTTGCATTCCGAGGAGAGCAAACCCAAGAGTGCTGAGTGAAAAATTATTTTTGGGGATTACTTTGGATGCTGGCCTGAATCAGGCACAGAGTTACATGTGTTCTAACTGCAACTGATGCTAAAACACCTACTGACCTCTCAGAAGAGAGGAAGCTTTACAGCCCTGTTACAGAGAATCATGGCCTAAGTGGAACATTGCCTTATATTGTGTTTAAACGTGTTTTCTTTTATTTCAGTATTACTGACATAGCAGATATGTGGCAGGGAGTAATATTTATTGGTAGAGAATTTCTTGAGAAAGTCTCTAAAGTGGAAAAAGTGTGGCAAATTGCAGAAGCTGGAATAGAGCTTTCACATTCTCCCTGAAAAGAATGTTTGCTTTATGAAAAAATAAAAAAGGCATAAGAATTTTGAAGAGATGAACATATGCTGGAAAGGTTTATCTGCTTTACTTCACAGCACCAAAGCTGGGTATTTCACATATTCCTGAAGGCCAGTAAACACAGGTGGTGATCCTAGCTGTACATTCTAGGTTTTAATCAGTGTTTTCATTCTTGCTCTTGAATGAGAGTTTCCCACAGTCCAGAAAAAATGATATAGCTTGTATAGAGCTCTCTAAATCCATTAATTGGCCTATTCAGATTTTATCTGTAACTTTACTCCGTGTGGAGCACTATTTGTAATGCTGTCATAAACGATACTAAAGCCCTATTTCCTCGGCTCTAGTGATAGGGAAAATATTCCCCAGGAACACGTGAGCTGAACGTGCCGATTGTTTAGCCTGGGTTAAATGCACCTACCTGAAACATAACCATATTAATATTACATCTTTCAGATTTGTCAGGTGCCTTAAGAGTGTAGTATTTCAGCAGTGGTTTTATAGAAACTTGCTGCAGAACTGGACTGGATTAATAATGTATGAGATATATCACACTTAGTACAGTATTAAATTCTAGCAGTGGAAGGATGCAGACCAGTTCATAACCTTACAAGAACATTGTGAGCTGCAGTAATTTTGATAATAGTGTACAGTCAAATTAACAGTGAATAAATGCTGAACTCTGCTTTCTGTCAGAAATGGTACTCATGCAGTCTCTTGTCGGTCTTTGTGCATGCTGTTCTGAGCAGCTCACCGGGAAAAAAACATAAGATAAAAAGATGCAATGAATTATTCTAGTTGCATAACACATTGTAAAGAAGGTGCTAAGAATGTTAGTAAGGGTGGGAAATTTTGCATGTTTCAGTTCTTGGGTGAGCAGCAGTGTGTGTATTTAAAACTGCAGGAGTACCTCCCTCCAGAACAGCTCCGTTTATCAAAATTATATTAGAATAGAAGGTTGGAATTAGTCTTATTCTTTGATAGTGGCAATTGAGTCAGTATAATCTTATTATTCCAGATGTGGTAGAAAGAGGAGGCAAAACCCTAGGGGGACAGGCCTTATGGGCTACAGCTTTTACCCTAAAACACATATGGGAACTAACAATCAGTAGGTTTCCCTGTGCATATTTTGCTTTCTCTGTAGTTTTGCACTGCTTTATTGGAGATTTCTGTTACCATTTTTCAGTTTTCTTCTTTTATTCCAAGGGTTGCCAGCATCCCTTCTGAGGAACCCATATCACCTTCTTTTAAGGTGTTTGGTGATGCATTGGGAATAGATGGCTCTCCTCTTTCTATATAAACTAATAGGTCTTCTGTCACTTCCAATTTAAACTTGTGGGGCATCAGAAACTATTACTTTACATTTTCTTCCCTGGAAAACAAAACAAAAATGAATGAGACTCTTTCAAGCTGCAGTGGAATGAATTTTGAAATTTAGGACACATACTTTTTGCTGAATAGAAAGGTTGTAATAAGAGACTCTGACCAATCAAACTGCTGTACTAGAGGAGCAGGGGTTAAAGACTTGAACAGCTTACTGTAGAGCCTGCATCATTGCAATACTTCATCTTAGATAATTTTTTTTGAGATGACAGAGGGAATCAACCATAAGCACAGGGAACAGCATATTTATCTGTCTCTTTGTAGATGTACAGACGTGGATAGCTTGTGCAGAATACTTGTAGGAACATAAAATGTCTCCAAACTAGCTCTGCTCTGGCCTTGGAAAGCCCTCCCTTATAAGGCTGGTTGAAGTAAGGACAAGATTTGTCTTTTTGGAAATTCAAACTGAAGCCAAATGAACCAAATGCTGTAAAACCTTGGTGTCCAGAAGACTGATGTGTATGGTTTTTCAATTCAGTCATTTCTGTAAGAAAATGTATTTGGATTTGAAAAGTAGATCAGCCTTCTTGGAGTGGAATAATGATTTGAATAATGTAATGATTCTCAAAAATTGCATCTATTTGTATCTAACTGCTGTCTCAAAGAGGAGGTTTTGTGCTCTAGATTCCCAAGCTGGAACTGTGTGAGATAAAAAGGGACAAAGAGGTAAAACAGACTTCAAACCAGGAGAAACTCCTGCAAGGTGATTGAAGGGATTTGTTACTGTTTCCTTCTTGCAATGGGAATCCAAAACTTAGGAGCAGGGTGTGTCCTCAAAGGTTTATATTAGGAGGGAAAAAAAAATATTTAGAGTACAAGTTTTAGCTTACTGCATTTCCTCCTTGATCAAAATGCAGACAAAGCTAGTAAATGCTTGAAATATGGTTGTTAGAGGCTCATCTGAATTTTTACTAGGCTTTATGAAATATTTGTTTTAACTTTGAAGAGTACATCAATTAAAAAGAGATGGTGCCTCAGAGAAATGTTTACAATAAATGCCAAATGACTAAGCTGGCCTCTTCTTATTTGAAGTGCTAGTTCTGAGGCCAGGTTATAAAGTGTTTTGATGAGGAAATGGGCAAAAATAATTGCTTAATTCTTGCTGTCTTTACTGGTAAAAGATTTACTTGCAGATTGTTGTTGCAGATCCAAATCAAGCTCAAAATAAAGTCTTAGGATACACTGTGTATACTAAAAATGTACCTTTCTGAAAGTGGTGCATAATGGGAATGATGAGTAAAATCCAGGGAAGGGATCACCATTTTCACTGTACATGTAGAAAGTCGGTCATGGGTTTTCCCAGCATTTTGAAATGTTGCCTACACCTTGGCCTGTGCTGCCAAACTGCCTCTCAGCAGCAAAAGAATAATGGGGTTTTCTTAAGAAATCAGTTTTTCTTTGTTTCTGTTAATTCAAAACAGATCTTAATTTCACCGAGAGGAAAGGATATTTGTGTGTGTATATATATATATTTATATATAGAGACACTCAAACATATATATGTATATGTTTAAAATGGCAACATTCATTTTTGTTTGTCTCTATAGTCTGAAGACTTCTAATGAATCAAACTACTCAATGAAATTGAGAAACTACTAAGAATAGTCTTGTTTACCAAAATTTACCTGTTTACCTGGTTGTGTCCTCAAAACATGTTTTTGTTTTTAAAACTATAATAGCTTAGCAAGTCAAGTTGCTAAAAGATGTCCTTTTATACTGAAATACTGTTTTGTCTGAGACTAAATGCATGTGTTTGTATGGGGTTTTTTTGTGTTAATAATGAAGTTTTGTTTTGTAACCAAGAACCAATGAGACCTCACTGATGTTCATATGGATTGCCTTTGATTGTTTTTCTCCAAAACACATTTGAGGTCTTTACACTTCATCATATGTCTGTCATGTTTAGTATTTAATTGTATTTTTACATGTTTTTATGACTTAGATTTTGCATTAGTTTATTTTGTTCTTTCTTTTTTATTTTTTCATGCTATTTAGGCTAGCCACTTCAATTTTATTCTTTATAGTCTCCTAGAGTTAAAAATAATGCATACTTACCTGGCTAAAAACTAGTTCAGCCCTGCCCTACTTCTGGGATCATTCCTGTACACATAATGATACCAGTAAATATAAGGAAATCCTCAGACACTTTCGCTCCTGGCTAAAGACCAATCTGCATGAAAGCATTTCTAGAGTCTATATTTTTCTTGTCAGAAGATGTAAAGCCTTTCATGTTTGCTAGTTGGTTTGTATTAAGGGAGAGTCCCTTAGCCTGCCATGAATCACGTAACTTCTTTTGTCCTGATAACTGAGGGTGTTGAGGCAAATCCCGAGTTCACACTCCAGGCACTGCCTCTTGTTTTGGCATGCTGGCAATGGCAAAGCTTTCTTTGCTCTTGGGGATATGAATGGAACTGGGTGAGGTCAGGAGCTCTGTGACTGGAACTGCAATTCTTTGAAGGGGATTCACCTGATGATAGGTCTTGTGCAATGTCTGAAAAATCTTTGTAGAACTGGAAAAAGGAAAGAATAAAGGCATTTTACAGAAACAGGAGTGTGATGATTTGAGTTGCAATTATTTTTAGCAGAAGTCAAAACAAGGGAAGAAGTTCTTAATAGAATCCTTCCTATTGTAGGACTGTTCTGTTGCTTGTATTCAATATACTAATGGGAGGTGTCTTGCCCTTTTTCAAAACATGGAATGCTTGTATTCCCTGCTAGTCTTGGTCTGAGGTTTTGGTATCATGGTGTGCTCTCCAGAGTTACTGGTAGTCGATCTTAACTGTTGTAGGTAGGATGTTTCTCAGCTACCCTTTTGCTCCTCAATTCTACATCTGCCTAATTTTTTCAAGTTAATTCCTTGGATTTTTACACTCAGAGATACCTGCAAACTCTTTGGGTAAAGTTTGATGCCTCAGTTTAACCAGGTGAATTTAAATTAATTTCATAATAGTTGTAGGTGTTGCTGCACTTCTGGTAGTGTGACTTGACAACTTTACCCCTTCCCCCTCAAACACAAAACTGGAGCTGAAAACCTCCAAGCCTGGCTTTGCAGTGCAGGAGTGTTTCTGTGCAACCACCAGTGTGACATGGTATCTCACTGTCAAATTAGGCATAAGAATTTTGAATATCTCAGGGTTTTCTGCAGAACAACAGCTTTTCCCCTCTTTTTATGCTTGTCAGGGTTTTCTGGATACCCTGACTCAGGGCCTTCTGTCCTTGCATTGTCTCCAGAATTTGTGTCAAATAGCTCATTGCTATTTTGTTGGTATTTTATTCTTGAAGCCAGCTATTAAACCAACCCTATAGTCAAATAGGGTCTAAGACTGAAGGGTCCAGTAGTCATATTCTGAAATTATTACGTTGTGCTTCTACAATGGAGAAGGCAAATCAGAACAATAGAATTGAATATGGAGTTCCTACTTCCAGTGTCTGGATATGTGCTGTGAGACACCAGGTCAGAGATGGATTCTGGATGACCATTTACACTCTGGTACACAGGGGGAAGACAGGGGTGGAAACCAACAAAACCAAGAAATTGTAATGCAGTATCTTAATATTCACACTGTCTAATTTAATACTGATCAATACTTGCAAAATACTTGCAAAAGTAAATTTTCAGTTCTTGGCAAGTGGATGTATGTGCAGGTTCATGTATCTCCAGCTTCCACAGTGAACATGTGCAAAACCCATGCTATTCTGAAGAAATAATTTTATTCCCTTGTACAATCTGCTGCTTTCTCCCTCCACCTATTTGAGCACATCTTCTGGAGAGAAGTGGCCATGTCTGTAATCTGTTTTTGGTGACTTGTATGATTGCCCTTCTAACTTTCCAGATAGTCCTTTGTCCTCAGGTCTTTCTATTATTAGGGAATAGTCTGGTCTTGAAAATTTGTCCTTACTGTAAAGATTAAATGCACAATAAGTGAGTTTTGAAAACCAGACTGGGGTACATGAAAGGAATTGCTATGTGGAGCTGTTTTAGACTTCAAGAAAAAACTTTGGAAAGCAAGTTAATGATCAAAGATCTTCAGCAACTTAAACTTACTGTGACATTTTACTCATGAACACTTATTGACTCAGGCTGAGAACCATTTGTCTAAAGATAGTGGCATATTCTGTGGTTTCTCTGCATGGACAGCAGGCTCTTAGTTCTCCTAGCTCAAAATAATTTAACTGGAAATATTTGGTAGGTTAATCCCAGTACATTTTGTTTTAGCTGACTACAGATTTATGTCATCTGGGCTTCTTGTTTGGTTGATGGTCAGAAGTTTGAATGAGAATATCACGTCTGTGGAGCACAGAATGCACAGCTGATAACGTGGCACATTCAAAGTGTGTTATACAAACAGAAACTGTCACAGGAATGCATTTCATTTTTGACTGAGGAATAGGATGAAGGAGATGAATGCTTGAATTCCTTTCCAGCTGTTTGTTTATATTTTCTATACAACGATTTTTCTTTTGTAAATTCAACATAACATCTTTTTGGTATTGTCATTATCTTACATATTGTTTGTATTTTTAGTTTTTTAGCTGTTTTTATTAATATGTTACTGATGCAAACAAGTAAAATTTTAGATGTAGATGGAATTTGTCAGTTGAAATTAAGGACTAAAGAAACAGAGACCAGTAACACCTGTTGCTTTAGCCAAAGCTTTCTGCTTTAAAATGAAGTTTTCCCACAACTTAATGTATGGCATTCAGGCCATTAGTGTTTTTAAAAAAAGTCATGTACGTCAGTGCTTCCAGAAGACAAAAAAACCACTGGCTTCCTGTTCAGCACCTTTAATTATGATCAAAATCATATTGGACAAAACATCTGAACTAAGAGAATAGCACCTTCTTCTTAATACTTGTATGGAAAAACGGGACATTAGAAAAATAAACCTGGAAGTAAAATCTGTTTGGATAACTGTATTACATTGCTGTATTGTGTGTTATATGCAAGGGAAATGTGTATCTTATACCAAATGCTTCTAAAATAACATATTTCATGTGAAATACAAAATAACCAACACAACTACCACTGTTGACAGTGGGGTAGAACAATTTTTTGATACATTTGCAGTGTTAAAAATGATTGCATCAAGGATTTGCTAATTATGATAATTTGGAATGAGTGGGTGGATTGTTTTGTGAGTATTTTGTTTCCCGAGTGGCTTTATTTTCCTTTCAGAGGAGAGTAAAGAGCATGAAATTTGCTGTGAACTTTGGAAATCCATTTCCGTTGTTGCTTTATGTTGGTTGGTTGGTTTGCTGGCTCTGCATGAGAAATCCTTTTCCTTGTGTGTTTTTTGTCTATTTGTTTTTGTTTTTTCTTTCTCTGTGCTAATGCTGTGACACCTTTCTGCTCTGAGGATCTATAATTCTTCCTCTTTCTGAAGTGGAGAGGGTTTTCCTCTATTTTCTTTCTAGGCAAAAATGACCACATGTTACACAGTACTACACATGAAATTAGTAAAATTTGGAATTTTTCTAGCATGTGTTCCACCGTGGCAGCAAATTAGGTTTTCCAAACTGTTTTAAAGGAGAGTGCCACTGCATCTCTGCAAGTCTCTGTTATCTTCAAATGACTTTTTAACAATGACAGAAAATTGTCTACATATTTGTAAAGAAAATGCAATATGTAGAATTCTGACTTCAGGCTTTTGGGGTTTTTTGTGGGTGTTTTTTTTTTTTTTTAATGCGTTATTTTAGGGTTTTTTAGCCTTCCTGTTATTTTGTACTGTTCTTATTGTGTTTACTTTATCATTTATGTAATTTTGTTGAACCTGTGAATATCTGGGCACTATAGGCAGTGAACTTAGCATGAAAAATAAAAGTCAAACTAAACCAGGCAGAATTAAGTACTCATTTTAGACTGTGCATTTGGATTTCAGCTGCCAATTATTTAGAAAGCTTACCATTGTTGCATCCAACTTGCATTTCATATGCTTGACTCTTCTAATGATAATAGTACCCTCAATCTTAAATTCCAATGTGTCAAAAGGATTATCTCTGTTGTGTCTTCATATTAATCATGACTGTAGTTTTGTACTTTATATAGGCATACACAGTTTTAGTTGCTTTAGTGCAAAACTTGCCATATACAAAAATGATTTTTCTGTGCTGTGAGAAGAGTTGCTCCTAAAATATCTCTTGGGCTTGGATATAAATTTATTTAAATTAATTAGGAAATAGCGATTTTATTTTTTTACATAAGGGCTGTTTTTTATCACAATAACATATCATTACAAAGGTGACTGCTTTCATAATTTCCTTCCATAAGTTACAGTTACAGATCTCTTGCGATTGCTCTTTCTTTATAGATCTGAATTATCTACCATTCAGTCAGTCCAGCTATTTCCATATGAATATCTAAGCTCATTAGAATAATATCCAAAGCATGGTACACTGCATTATTGTGCTGTTTAATAAGCGTCTCGGCTGCTTCTCACAGCACTGCTATGGGCTGGTTTTCTCTTTTTTTGCAGATCACTGCCATTGTTTGCTGAGTGCCCATGAGGGAGCACTTTTTGTGATCTAGTGCTTTTGCTTGTATAATACTGATTCAGAAAAAACAGGCTGCTTAGAGAGAAACATTAATTAGGTGCAAAGGTGGCGTTAGTCCATGGTTTGGGAGTGGGGGGAAGTACAGCAAATAAATTATCTCCTATTTGTACAATGTTTTATGGTTGTCAGCTGTCTGTTGCCAAAGAACCCTGGTGGAGTTAAATGCTTGTGACACCTTGCCCAGTAAAGGTAGAGTAAAAGCCTGTTATGGAACCTGCTTTGTGACAACCTGTGCTAGTTTATATTAGCTTAACCAATCACTTTTTTCTGTGCTTGGCAAAATTTGTTAAATTAATTCAGTTGCAATTAGCAGATTTATGGGAAAGTACCCTGTTATCCTTTAATTGGAGAGCATAAAACTACAAACTGAATCTGCTGGTTCTATTTGTGTAATAGGCAATCTATCTACGACAAGGTTTGATCGATGGAGTCGTATGATGCCCTTGCCTTGTTTTATATTGGCTGTCAGCTCTTAACTGGGACTGAAGTATCTGGGTAACAAAAATTGATATAATGACTTAATGCGCCTTATTCTCTTTGAGCTACATCAGTTTAGAGCACTTCTGAGAGAAAAATGTCTGGAAAATATCAGGGAGTCATTTATCAACCTGTTTTCATTAGCATACTGCCTAGCACTGGCAAGGATTTGAATAAAAAAAAAGGCAGGATGGTACAATTTATTTCAGGTCTCATATTTCTTGGATGAAAGGAGACTTCTAATAAATGGAAAATATAGAAAGATGCATTTCTTGCTGATTTTTCCTAAATAAAAGCTGTGCAAAAACATACCTTCAATGTGATGGATAATAGCACAGGAAGCATACATGTATGAAGATAATCTGAAAATTAGCAAAAGCATCCTCCCTTACTGCATCTGGCTCGTTTATTTGAGGCACACCACAGAATAAACCCCATGTCTTATATGTGTACATAGGAAAATTTGTGTGGCTGTATGGTCGGGGGTTGTCACCATAGAGGACTTTACAGAAAATGTGAGATCTGATCTCTTGAAAGATAGAGCTGTTAAGCTATTCAAGAATCTGAAGTGAAATAGTACCAATCAAAACGTTTGTATAGTGGGCAAAACGTGTGCACTGCATCAAGTCATTTGTCCTACCTACTCTATGATGGTAAGCAGAAGAGGTAATAATAACTGAAAAGTAGTTGTGAGCAAGCAAGTCTTTTTTTTTTTTTTGCATGAAATTTTTATGCATCAGTCAGACTGCATACAGTGTGTCTAATGTATAAAATAAATTGGTGTATAAATCAGATTATGAACAGGATGTAGGCAAGTCTCCATTTGCACACAGGAATCAAATCCAGACATGGGAAATTCCTGTTTTAACTTCTGGCATTTATCAGGGCTTTATCAGGTGGCAGTTCATGCTTAATTTTCTAATAATAAAAAATTAAAAAAAAAAAAAAAAAGGTTCCTCCATTCCCAGCAAAACCTGAGTGTGATGGATTACAGAAAAACCAGAAAATAAAGGGCTTTTGGACATAAACAGCATTATCTTGTGACCCATTCTATAGCTTCTAATTATGTCAAAGATTTGGAATGCCAATCAATAAAAAGTGATTTATGATTGGTATAAGCAATTACACATAGCTTCTGCATTGATCAGTATGTAGATTCCTTGACATAAGAAGTTATTATCTATGACAGATACTTGTCTAACTGCTAATTGAATTCCACATTTTCCCCCTCACTGTTATCAAACTACCACCAAATATAGACTGTAACTTTGTTGCTCTTTGCATGTGAATATAAAAGTATGATGAACAGCAAGTGTCAGTGTATAGGTTGTGTGACAGTAACCACTATTTATTGATGCAACTTGTGCTGGCTATGAGATGACAATATCACCCAGTGTTGCCATGACAATCACAATGAGTATTGGGTCCACAATATTTTCCACAACTTGGTAGAAAACCTATTAAATCTAAGTTATCTGTTGCTTGTTACCTGGTAAACATCTACAAGAATGCTGTACTAGTGTTCTAGTGAGGAAGGATTTGTACCACACAGACGTTTCTCTTCTTGCTCCAGTTAAGCTTTTTTTTTTAAATTGTTCCAGTTAGATGGTCTAACAGCAGCAGTAGTTTTATGGAATGTGCTTTTATCTTTCTAGGGTTTTTTTTTTTTCCTAAATTAAAATTAGTCTAGTGTCCACTTGGTCAAATGCTCAGTGGAGTTGTGACTCATTTCTGTGTTCAGAAATGCTAACTAAATAGCAAAAACCTATTTTACTGTACACTGCCTACTTTAGTCACAGGATCAGCCTAATTTAAGCTGATCCTGTGACTTACCTACCTGTTGATGCTTTCCCTAATGAACCATGAGATCACTGAATAGGAGATACTCAATCCTGAGTTTAACAAAGCCTTTTGCTTGATTGATACTCATAGGAGAATGTATTTCACTCTTAGTTTCTGTACTTTCCTGTCATCTTTTTGAATGATCTATTATCCCAAACAAAGGACTATTTTGAGGTTTATCTACATCAAGCCATTGTGCTTGAGAATAGCAGGCTCCCTTCTGCAGTTATCTGAACATATTCAGTAATTCCATTTGCTTGTAAAACTATATAATGTCCTTATTAAAAAAAAAGTGTAGAACTGTGCAACCCTCAGGATAATTCTGTGTGATGCCCAAGCTTGTTGTGAGCAAGCAATGCAGACGCTGGCACTGCTGCAGGAAGAGAATTTGCAATATCCTGCAGAAGACAGCCCCCAGGAAACTGCAGGATTGGACTGTGTAATCTGTGGGGTCACAGTCCCTCTGCTGCCCCACACCCATCTGCTTTGGCCTTGGAGTAACAGGGGGAAAATCCTAAAAAATAAAAATGTGGGGAAATCTAATGTTTTGTACATGTTTTCAAAAACTTTCAACTTAAACTTTCAAGATTATTTAAATATAAATTGATACAGGCTTTAATTGTGTCAGTGTTGAATAATGTCTTATGTTTGGCAGTTATTTTCTTTTTAAGATTTGCTACAGCCTTAAAGAAATTTTACTGAGTTATGAAGCTCACATACCCATCATGTTTTAATAAAGTTTGTAGTCATTTGCAGGATAAAATAGCAAATGAAATGTACCATTGAGTGTAAAATTTCAATAATTTTCTATGCAATTGCACTACTGTATAAACAATATATTTTTATAAATATATAATTTCTATAAAGTAAGCAGATGCTCTGTCTATTGTACCACAAAAAACAATTTTTTTGTTTTTAATTAAAAAACGTATTACAATTTTCTAGGTAATGTGACAGCAAATTCAAGAGAAGACTTTTAGATGTCTCAGAATAACAGCAATTAGAGTCTCAGTTTTTGTGTACTTGGTCTTTTCGCACATGAACAGCTAATTAAACAAGGGAGACTGGCCTTTGATATACAGCAAAAAATATCCTTGTGTGCTCTGAGAGGAAGTCAGCACAATGTGCTTTGGATGTCATCTGGTGCATAGGTGTTCAGCTACATAGTGTGCAAAACATAATGTTTTCCATTAAAATAATTCCCTGTTGAAAAATTCTTTAAGACACCCTGAAAAATCCAACCCAAACAGTACAATCCTACCCCAAAACTACAAATTAATCAAACAAAAAAAAACTACACCAAAATATCTTCTGAAATTATTTTTGGATGTCACTTTCTCTTCTTTTATCAGCCTTTTTTTTCTCTTTTTTAAACCAGCAAATGTTGTCTAAAGCTACTAGTAAATCACAGGCTATGTTTGTTTGTTTGTTTATCCTGACTGACAATATCTCAATGGTAGGCTCAGCACAAAGGATTGTATACCTAAAGTTAATATAATTTTGTATGAAGGTTATGGAGTGCATAAAGATGGGACAAAATGCAAGAGACATGCACAGAAGAATTGCTCTTCAGATTTAATGAAGCACTTCTTCTCTGAAATTTTTCAAGTGAATGATAGATTAAGCTTTCAGACAACCTACCAGTTAATGGAAATTATTATTGCACTGTTTTTTTTTCACCCCCCCCATATACTGAACAAACTGAGGTATTGAAATAAAAGACAGAGTAGGGATATAGTTCAGAGGTGCTGATGTTGGGTTAGGTATCAGTCACTGGAGTATCACTTATTGTTGCAGTGTCTGGTTTTATATCTGAACTTCTCTGCACAGTTCCAAAGTATGGAGACCTAAATCTAATTTATAAATATCTTCAGTTCATGTATATCTCTGCTTATTTGTTAAGTATGTGTATTCTGTGAAGAGTAATGATGAAAGCAACCTTGTTTTTAAAAATGGAAATTGAAGGGGTAGAGGGAATTTTGGTTCAAACCATTACTTGTATGCTCTGTATTGAGCATTGCAGAGAGAGTGTTTTGAGAACTCAATCTGTGTGTTGAGGCTTTTCTTTCTCCAGAGCATATTTTGTCTTTTTATCTTCCCCCTTGCTAAAGGATGTATGGACTGGACATAGGAACATGTGAGGCTCTGCTTGTCATCATCAAGGACTGGACATTGTTGAACATACAATTTCCAAAAGTAAAGACAATCGGGATTCCTACCATCTGAAACAATGAAAGAAAAAACCTTTTCTACATTGTTTTTTCAGAATGCTTGTAGTTAAATTTTTAAAAAGGACTATCCTAACATAGGCATCCGTAATCTAAGAATAAATGTTACTTTCCAAAATACAATTTCCATTGGCACATGTTAAAACATTTTACTGCATTTTTAATCAAAGATATTGAGTCTCTTTCTGATGTTAGTGTGATTTCCTTTTTTTTTTTTTTTTTTGCACATGTCAACAACTGAACACAACAGGAAAACTGAGAATGAATACTCAATCTGTGAATATGGAATTGCTAAAGAAGATAAAAAATTTCTACTTTCAAAAGTTGCTTTTATTGAGGGGGGGATGAGATGAAGGAAAATGCTCAGGTATTTTAAAGATGGGTGTCTGTTGTGAAGTGAGTTTGCTGCAGTGTATTCTTGACAACTAAATCCATGAGGAGCAAGAAGCCTATCAACACCAGCTGGTGTAAATGAGCAGAGGGATTCAAAATCCATCCCATTAGGAAGAGGGAAGGGGTGTAATTAGTTAGTTTGCAGGTCCTTGAAATATATTTGAAAAGGAATCATGTGAACACAGTGAGGATAGAATGGAAGAGTCTGTTTGGCCTCTTGCAGGGTGGAGGGCAGTGGCAAGAGGGCTGGCATGGCAGATAATGGATATCCTAGGGCAGAGCTGATGTGAAGAACATGTTAACGCATCCTGGCTGTGAGAAAACACTGATTCCATTCAGTCTTGGAATTGTAAATGGAACATAAAGTAGCATGACATTAGGAACAGGTACCAGTTGCATAGAGTTTATCTTTGCAGTGGAGTAGTTTTGGATGATTTTCTTTAATAAACATACTTCTAGCTGAGCAGTATGCCAGGACATATGGTGTTTCAGTGTGAAACAAAATTTCAAACCAGTTTGCATTAAAACACAAGAATGTTCAAATTGAAACATGTTTTATATCTCTTAAGACACTTGTTAGTGTCTAGATACATAAGCTGTGCAGTAAACTTTGCAAATTTTCAGAGTTCTGAGATAAAACATCTGATGAGTGGCATAAAAGAATTACCACTGCTATGGTGCTCGGTAGTTTGTAAAAACATATGGAGGGGGGAACCTATCAAAATGATTATTGAAATGAATACTGGTGATTTAGCAACTACATAAATATCTCAAAATTTTTTCCCTTTTCTTTTTTGTCAGACTTCACCTGCACAAAATCTCTTATCTTTCTGAAAAATATATACACACTGGTGAGACTATAAACACATCATTACACTTTCATGGCAGATAAGCTTGCTCTGTTGGAGTGTAAACTCATTTTTCTTTAGGTGACCTTTAAATAGTATTGTGCTATTGGATGGGATTTAAATCAATAATTTTGTCAAAACAAAATACAGTGTTGGGTTTTTTTCTTTGTCATTTAGCCAGTTCTTTAAGCTATCAAGGAATAATGGATTTCCATGTGTTATAACCTATGAAAAAAAAACTGTAGAATTCACTTAACCAGTTTAAAAAAATGCCATTTTTCTCTGTTGTTGATAGTACTTTGTTTTATTTTGAAAAATGTTCAAACAGCAGGGTAACATACAGTGTTACTATAATTAGTGACTTAATGCCTTTTCTGCATTCACATTGTAAAACAACAGTGTCCCAGGTGTGAGAAGGTTAAAATGAGAAGTACCCAGTAGTTATGAAGCAGCAATAATGAGTTTCCTTCTACTTACCATGGATTTGTGTGATATACAACTTGCAATTAAGCATGGCTTGGTGATTCAGTGATTAATGTATATACGACTCCTAAAGGAGCAGCACAGGCCTCCCGTCACATCCTTCATGATGTTTACAGCTGGGTACCTATTAACAGGAAGATGGAAAGGGCCATTTACAATTCAGTAACCTTTATGACAGTGAACTCTTTAATCAGCATTTTATTTCCTTTGTAACACTTTAGTCATCTACAAATGTCAGAATAAAATAGGGCTATGAAATATTTAGGATCGGCATGTGGAAATTGACTTCCTTGATTTAAGCTGCTGTGTCTTTTCATTTTGTTGTTTTGGGAGCTTTTACTTTTATTGAAAGACAATTTATAACTAAATGCTCCCAATAGTGACTGGCATTAGGGCTGGAAAAATTAAAGAAATCTGTGTTCTCATTCTGTAAAATGTTGATGGTTGCTGTGTTGGGTAATAATTTATTCAAATAAAAACATTAGCAGTGGGGTTCACTTTTCAGAATACTGTTTCTTTACAAATACAGCGGACTCAGTGACTTTATGACAAAATATCCCCGTGTACTCACAGAAGTAATTAAGTATAAAGTATATCCTAAAATAAGTTGTCACTTACATGTACCTGTGTCTGTGAAATATGCAAAGTGTTTTATTTTTTTTGTTGAATGATCCTGAGGCTCTCCAACTTCCATAGCGTTGTCTTACGCTTTGTCTGACGACAATCATCACTTTCCATCACCAGCAAGTATTTGTCCCTGCCTCAGTGTGCTGCAGAGGAAATACAAATCCTTCTAAGCAAGTATTTTTACTCATACACATGTATGCAGTTTGTGTATAGATTATAAATTAGTATGTATCAAAATTGTGACACAATGTTTAATTCTTGAGAGCTACAGTATTTAAAGTATGAATTAAACGTTTTCCAATCGGTAACACAACAAATGTAGAATCATCAAGCGGGAAGGGGCTTCTTCTGTTGTAAGGGCAGTGCTTTGTCCTCCTGGGGATATTGGGAACTTTTGACCTAGTCTTGAACTGTATTTAAACCATAATTAAACCATTGCAATAATGCAGCTTGGGCTTGCAGTGTTAAGCCCAGCAGAGTTTTACTTCAGCTGCCTGCTGCTATGCTGTAAAACCCTGACCCAGGTGACTGGAGCTGTGCTTAAGAGGTTATTTGTAATTTTGTATCACAGCTGCAGGTTGGCAACAAGGAAGGTAACTTCCTGTTTCACAGGTGTTAATAAGGTTTATTGCATTTGGGAGATCAAGATTTCATCTGCTGCTCTGTGTGTAGGAGTTATGTACTGGCCAAAGTAATTTGCTTTATCTGCTACCCATTATGTTGGTTGTATTTTTGTATGTTAGCGTTTATTTTTAAAAAATGAAAGGAAAGGCCTTCTAAAAAATGTCAAAGATCTGGAAGACTTATGCAGGTCAATAATGAGCACAATTTTGAATGCAGACCTTTTCTCACTGAAATATGTTGCTTGGAAGAAAGTGTTTGATCATAGAAGAAGGACTTGTGATCCCCAAAAATTAACCCTTTTCTCCATGGGATGGATTGATCTAAGAACAGATATTATCTCTTAAAAGAGGCCTTGTCTCTCAAGTGTTCATTCAGACTCTAGAATCAAGTTATTCAAGCCATGAACGTTTGGGATTTCAGGTGCTTTGCATTTAGATTCTGTGTAGCTGAGAGGTTTCTCAGTTGACCTCTTGTTTGGTCCCTTTACTTCAGAACCTATTGAGGTGCCATAGACTTACAGATGTCATTGTGGAATATGCTGATGTTCAGGCCTGGTTTATTTATCTTGCTCATGATCATTCTTTCTTAACCTCAGTATATTTAGGTAACATGGACACTAAGCCAAACAGGTATTTTGTATGAGTGTTATGAGGCATTTTTGAACCGATAGATAGGTACGGCAAGGATTGTCTTGGCATAGTGTTTTAAAAAATGTATTTTAAAGGTGTAAAACTTAATATTGTATATACAGTGTTTAGAAAGAGCTAGTAAACAAATATAATTGTTAAGGTTAGAAAGAAAGGAAGGCAAAACAAAAGCCTAAAGTTTGTGTTCCAAGGAAGGCAATGACCATTGGATGGGCAGTGCACAAATATGATATAGACAAACTATTTATTGTTCAGTATCCTTGGCTACCCTATTAAGTAGGAATGTATCTGAAAAAGTACAAAAAAGTTGGCAGTGATCAGAGAAAAGGTACAAAGTAGCTCCTGGTCATCATCATCAAGGAGGGTGCCTCACTCAGCACCTGGTAGTCAATGTAAGTTCGTATTTTTTGATGCATTTTTGATAATGTTGTACTGCTCTAATATACCTTGTAGAGTACTACTTGCCGTATCAACCAGATTTTGTTGAGGGATGTTACTTTAAAAATGGAATAAAGAGTGAGCAAGGGATTTACCTTAAGAGACAAAAACATTTACAGCTGGCAACAGTGAGCCTGAGAACTGGTGTTGGATTAATTCAGTGCTGTCTGTATTGCTTGAAAATACAACTGCAAGTTTAAATAATAAAGAAAAGAGTCATGAAATGGATGAAGTATACCCTGGTTTTATGAGTATTTCAGAAAGAAATATGTTTATCCTAACTTCCACATTCTACAAGACTCTACAGAAAATCCATGTTTACCTTGAAGAAGAAAATCTGTGCCACATTTGATGATGGACTCAAGACACTTTGTATGCATCTGCACTTATAATTGGTGGGTCAGCAAGGTAAATGAGACCTCTGCAGTATTAGTTGACACTGATTTTTTTTTTTTTTAGACTGTCTTCTGAATTGATGACTCAAAGATACCCTAAATGTTAAAAGCATTCTAAGAAGTTAAATATGGTGAAAAAAATATTAAAAAGGGAGAACTAGGGGTTCTTTTTTCAAGATTGGGTGTTTTCCTTTAGGGGATGGTGTGGAGAGGATGGGGCAGTGGTTTTGATGCCTGACACCCACATTGATTGTACAGCTATTCTACTTCAGGATAATGGAGGGAGCAGACAAACACATGGGGATGTGCCTCAATGTGTAATGGAAACCAGAAGCTCTGGCACTTAATGCTACCAGTCTCAACTGTTTGGGGCCTTGGCTTGAGAGGCTTGGGGTTTTTACAAATCTCTTACAGTTACACAGCTGTGAAATGTTGCCATCCTTTTTCTGGGATTATTTAAATATTTATCCTTTCTTGCTACTTGACCTTTCCTGCTTGGTTTTAGTTCCTGTGGCCAGCTTGCTTTGTGTTTCATGAGCTCAGTAAACCGTGGCCTTCAATTCCCTTGTTCTAGTATTTTCACTTAAGACCAGGAGTGATGAGCAAAAGGTTTCAGGCTCAATCCTTGAGCAAAGGGCCGCTGTGACAGGGATTATTATTTATTTGTCATCTTGGATGTAATAAGCTGTAGGTACAGCATCGAGAGCCCTTGATTTATTGCGCTGTCGACTGCCACTAGCAGGACGTCTGCTGTACCATGCAGGATGAATACCACACTGTCAGCTCTGTCGATCTGTCTCTGCCATTGCGCTCTCTCTCATAACACATTCCCATTTCATGCCAGAATACATAAACAATCTTTCATTATTTTGATGCCTTTTTCATATTTGTTCTTTACAGAACATAAAGTTTGAATTTATGGGTTTCCTTTACATTATTTCAACACACTCCACCATTTTCCGGGTTTGTGGTTTAACTCTCAGAAATTGGCTGCCAGGTGATTTAGTTATTTTGGCTTTCTAGTTTTATAGTTATTTAATATCACAGTGCCAGATACTGAGAAAACGTAGTGTATAGCAGGTATGGGATTTGCAGTCAGACTCTGTCATCAGCAAAACATGGCCATGGGGACACAATGTGGAAATTAAAAACTAGGCATGCAGAGCAGGAAATACTCCCTCCAACATTCATTTTTAATTTATTTAAATACTTTTCCAAAATATTTTTCCTTAGATGCTGTTACAAATGTAATGGAAAGCTGTTTAATTGGGAAAGAACATGTGACTAGAGTGAAAGCCATTTCCCTTGAATAATTGCAATTAAGGGAATTTCTAACTTGTTGGCAGAAACATTGCTCTGATTTTTCTCCTTTATTGTAGGTGGGGAAAGGGGAGGAAATAACGTCCAGAAATTTGTGTGGTTCGTACTATGCATTCTTCATACTTTACAGTGATCCACATCTGTTTATGTCCTCTAATTTTGTTTACCTAAGGGTTATTTTTTTTTCTTTAATACTCTGAAGCATATTATTCATCGAGCTCTAAGGAACTGAAAGTCATTGCTCGAATGAGTGAACTTAAATGTCACTATAAATACAGCAAGTCAAATACGAATATATGTCAAAATAGTTAAAAATGCGTTATAAAAAAGGCTTATGAGTAGCATTAAAAAAATTATTGCAAACTGTGCAGAGCATGAACCAGAAAATGTAGTGTTCCTGCTAATGTAACATGCATATATAACTTTGGTTGTGTAAGCAGCCTCTCACTCCATGGGTGCAGCAGTGGACAGTAAAGCCTTTAGGAAGGGCATGAGGGGGAGGAAGGGGCCGTGTAACCTGTTCTGTGCAGCAGAGGAGGGGTCTGCTGCTGGCTGGGGCTTCAGATGCTGCAAGTGACTGACCGCGATCAGTAACATTCCTTCAGGTTACTCATGTATGTGTGCAAACATTTCCAAGGTAGTGAGGCATAATTATTTTGTGATATTACCCTATGTTTCCTCATCAAGATGTATTAAGGTCTGATAAAGACTTGTTCATTGCTGTGTTTGTGTGCAAAGTTCTTGTGCTCAAGATGCAGGTGAATAATCACTCCTAAATTGTCTTCTATTGAATAAAGTAGGGCTGCTCTTCCATCTTCAGTAAAAACATCTGAGTGTTTTTCATAGTCAGTTTTTTATTTTTGTTTTTTTTTCCCCCTCCCCAACAGGAGAAAGCATGGCTTTGCCACTGAAACTATATCTGGTAAAAAGAAACTTGTTTTAATTGGCTGTGAAAATAGGCATATTTCTCTAGGATGTTAACAAATGTGGATTTCACTCTATAGAAGCAAGATAATAATTGTCAGTTCTTCCTCCTTGGTGCAGCCTACATTAGGACAGCTGGGAATACACATAGCTCATGTTACATAGCAAAGATTTGTTCTAGCTACAAAGAAACCAGAGTTAATTAATATGAGAAATTTGTTTTGTGTCCGGGGTAAAAAAGGCTGTGCAGGTTGGTGTTGTCAGCAAAAGCTGCTTGTCACTTTGACCTACTCTGTTAAGTGTTTGATGTGTTTTCTCAGAGTAATCTGTGAATAACATTACACCCAACCAGCAGAGAAGCAGAGGGAGTGATAGCAGAATTAATATCTGGAAGCGTTGATAATTATATATCAGAATCTAATTTTTAGCACAGAAAATGTGTTAATGACAGAGAAGAAAACAAAAACCACTAGCTTCTCCCAGCAGGATCCAAAGTGTCATTTATTATTTCTCAGCTGGATATCTATCAAGTTTATGGGTTAATTTTTCTGTAGACTGTTATTTATGGGTTTTTGTTTGTTTTCAGCCATCATTACTAACAATACGGTTAATAGCAATCATTTGTTATCCGGCACCAGCGGTGATGCTTCAGATGCGAGCAGTGAACTGAGAATACTCATTTGGTAGCTGAATAAGGCTTTGACAGGGCCCATTTATAACAAGCTCATTCCATAATGTCCAGCCTATTAATAAAATTTTGTTGCTGTCTAATTAGAGATGTCTGATGTGTATAGTAGCACAGCAAAGAAGACTTTCTTCTGCTGCTTTTCAGTTCTACTGTATCATACCTGAAACATTTGTGAGACCAGTGGTTCAGGGAATAAAACTGGGGTGTTCTGGGGTTCTGTCTCCCCTTGTAAGTGCAATGAAATGCAGGTTGTACAGCAGCAAGGCCCAGGTCACATATACATGTGTGTTGAAGGAAAGTCTTTATTTTTGTCATCTCAGATCATCCTCAAGTCTCTTTTTTCTTCTTTTGTGTGTTTTCTTTTATTGGCTTAATGTTCACATTTTAGCTAAAAATAACTAATAAACTTAAAGCAAAACATATCTGTGATATTGTAAGTGAATGTATACATGTAGACAGAATGTGATTCTTGGGTGTGTCAGTATATCTTTGAGAAAAGAACAGTTTGATCCCTGAGGGAAGGGGTGTGATGAGAGAAAAAAGCCTGGGCTTGATCATTAGATTTATTTTTTTTCTTCCTTCTAGGTCTTTGAGGAGTGAGGAATCGGCAGGATTTACTGAACTCAGCAGTGAAGGGATAGTTAATAGTATAACCAGGACTGAAAGCAGAGCCTTTTGTTACCCAGCAAGTCCCAGAATATTTGAAGTACTTTGTACAGCTCATAGAACAATCCTGTGTTTTTGCTGATGAGATCTTTCATCCAAACGTATCAAAATATTCTTTTAGTGTTGAGCTAAGTAGTTGTTCACAAAGTTGTTGTGAGTGAGCAGTTTGTAAACTGAAGCACAATTAGGCAAAAAAAATTATACCAGAATATAGAAGTTGTTCATGGGAAGGTTTTAGTTCTTTAGTGAGTGATTTCATGCAAGTGATTTCTGTTCCTGAAATGACCTGTCAGAAACATTCTTGTTCCATTTTGTTTTTACAGGTAGAGTCAAGTATATGATAATGATGAAAATGAGTTAATATCCATTTCATAAAATGCTTTTGCTCAGGTAACTGCTGATTTAGTGATAACATACCCTCCATCCTGCTTGTACTTTGCAGTGCACAAATGGAATGTTTGAAGAACTTTTGTCATTTGTAGCTAATGCTGAGGTGATTATATCACTTTTTTTTTTTTAAGAAGCAGCACCATGTTTTTGCAAGTACCTAGCTTCTAATTAAAAGAAAAAAAATATTAATAGTAGTTATTTTGTGCTTAGAATATTGCACTGCTGAACTGAGGAAAAGGAACAGGAAAAACATAGTGATTTAATATAATTTCATTGCTAGGTAACAATTTGTTTCTTTAGTCATCTTTTATGTTTTTCCAGTTGAAATTTAAATCTTTGTAAATTACCTTTTCAATGAAGCCACATCTGGTTTTGGTGTGTTATTTTCCCAGAGTGTTGCTTCTAAGACAGCATATTTTATGCAAGAAAATTATATGAGCTTTTAACTTAAAGTTGCCATGAAGCTGCTGCATAGATTTCAGCTGGTAAAGAATCTCTATATGCTGGTGAGGTTTTTTTTTTTTCTCCTAAACTGCTCTTGACGTAGAGCTTATCAACCCTTAATTAGTGATACATTTTCTCCTTGTGATTTCTATTGATGTTTTGTAGAGCTGAAGATGAATTGAGCCTCAACCTGACTAGCGGACGAATTGTTTTAGAAAATTCAGCAAACATCTCTCTCTCTCTCCCCTTCTCTGTCTGTCTGTCTCTTTCTCTGTTCCTCCCGATAGGAAAGGTGAAAAGCTGCACGATAGAAATCAGGTTGAGTATTAGTGGTTTTGCTTGCCTGTGCAATAGAAAACGACAAGCGGCAGGGCCTCAGTCAGCAGATCAGGGAGACGCAGATGGGAGGCGAAAAGCTCCCTCGTGGCAGCAGCCCTGCTTGGATGTGATTGTGAGAGCCAGGATGAAGTCAGCACTGACAAAGTGTGTGGATTGATGGATGGACAAAGCTGGGAACTGGATGTGAGAATGGATGAGGGCAGAGGGGGAATTTAACACAGACAAACAGAATGAAAGACAGAGAGGAATTGCCTGCTAAAGTATTCCAGCACTCAGAGCCCACAGCAATTTACTTACTGCTAACCGAACACAGGAGGATTCTTTGCATCTTTGCAGATTTTCTTAAAATGTATGAAGAAACCAAGCAGAGAAGGAGCTAACAAATTCCTGTTAGTGCCTTTTATTGCCATCTCTATCTCCTTTTCTCAAGATTCACTCACACTCAGTTAATTCAAACTGAATACTTGATTATTTTCAATAAGTTCACGCAGTATGCTAGAAAAAAAATAAATTCTCTTTCCACAGCTGTTATTTTAATGTTTCCACTAAATTTACTTTAATCAGTTACTGTTGCTTTTGCTATCGTGAATAAAAATATTCTTTTCTCTTACAAACTGTGCTCCTGCTACAGGCAGGCATTTGGATACTGCATTCAGATGCATGGTAATAATAAGCCCATTATGTGCATTTTATTTTACTGAAGAAAAATCAGATGGTTTCCCACTGATGTAGCTCCTTGGTACCACAATATTATTGTCTGTTTTTTAAGGGAAACAGACCTGTAGTTTTCGACTACTACCAGATTTTATTTACCTGAGAGGATCACAAAATGTTTTTTTTTTATTTATCTGCTTATATAGAGACAGAAAAGTAGGAATTACCCTACTGGTGCAAATCACTAGGTCTTAATTTTATCCACTGGTTCAGTTTTAGAAACCAAATTTCATTTCTGTGCAGAATGCAAATAGAAATGAAGCTTTATATACTGTATTCTGGGCAAAATATCTTCTGGCAGCATGGGGTGGTTGTGTTGGAATCCCTTGGATTCACACAGACACTTTGAAGAACATGGTTTGGCCCAGGCTGTTACTTCTCCTTCTACTCAGCAGATTATGAAAAAGTGGAATGCACTGAGCTAACAAGACATTTCCGTGTAGGGCCCTGATGTGCTTTCACCTGGAGAAAAATGCAAGTCATCAGAGTAAAGAGAAACTGTTCCTCAGTTGTTGGCTTCAGTAGTATGTGGGAAACAGCTATTTACATAGTAATATAATGTGTTTAATTGAATTTTAAGAAAGGCGATTTAGTCTTATGCATGGCAATGAATAAATTGCTATGAAGATAATTATAGTGTAGTGTTTTTATACTGATGAGCTTTCCAGAGTGTCCATGAAGCACATAGGCTTCTTTAAACTGGTGAACTTGTCTTGATTAACAGAGTGTCTCCGCATTTCCAGGGAATTATTTTGGGCTTGGAAATATGCATAGAAATTGTGGGAAAAACTGGTGTTGTTCATGCTGTACACTGTATTTGCTAATCTGTTTTTGAAGCCTGTTCATGTACATGGGTTTCAGAATGTGGACACTGAATGAATGCACTCAGAGTGTCTTTGGAAGGTATGGGAATTGCTGGTGTGAGCTGTTTCTATCTCTACTCTGTGCTCTCTCCTTGAGGGCTGGGGACAGGTGGAATAACTCTGCTGGAACATGATGTTATGTGGCCCTCATGCAGTGCATTCTTACTTGATACTTACAAGATACTTCCTATCTTGAAGGAAAGGAACGATCTGTCTTTTAGAGCTTTTTGGTTAGGAATAGTATGATCATGAAATGTGACAAATATGAGTGCTGTTTTTAGAGTAAGTGGTACCTGGTTTCTTAGGGCATAAGAGATTTTGATTTAGATTACATATTTTGCATTTCCTTTGTTTTTAAAAGTAATTTTGCTAACATCAGGAGATGATTTGCTGCATCCTCTCTTCTTGCAAAGAGGCAGTGCTGTGGAAAGTTACCCTAGGAATGGGGATTTAATCTTGTTTTGGTGTGAAATGGAGTTCTATGGGAGAAAAACCAAAACTGCTGATCTGTAATTTCTCCACTTGTAATATCCCATTTTCCTAATTTTTTTAAATTGAGAATAAAAGTGAAAATGAAGCTGATGTAGATCCATGCCACATGACTGTTTTAGCTATGTGATGTATTTATTTATAGAAATATTTTTAGCTATAAACTAGAACAGTGGAATTTTTGCTGCTCTGAGTTCTTTTGGGAGCGTTGTGTCAAATATTACTGTACATACAGCTATATTCAGCCCTGATATAAGCCACTTATGCTTGTCAGGAGTAGTCCCTGGGGTCTATATATGAGAACAGTAATTAATTTCCTAGTTTACATTTCTGATAAGTGTGTAAATAAAAAGTGCATTTATTTACATAGGCAAGTGTGATTAGAGATCTGTCCTTCCCAGTGTATCTGTGTTTTTGAGGGTCTACTTGAGTCATTTCACTGAGATGAATTTTTTATGATGGCTCTTTAATGTAGATTGAAGAGTCAGTAATTTCTATGATGAACAGGGATGCACATATCACATCTGATGTTTGCAGCAAATTTTTGGCATCTTGCACATTTTGCTTTATTTTTCTGTACTTCTGTATCTCTGCAAATACAGGGATATGATTTTTTTTTTGGTCAGAACTACTGGTGAGAAGTACTACATAGTTTCGTTAGCCGTGCATTCACTTAAATCTTCAGTCACCTTTTTTTTTGTAGTCATTTAGCATTAACTGCTAAACTAATTAACTAAAGAGATACCAAGAAAAATGTCCATTTCTTTTATAAAAATAGATAATTTGACAGCTTGAGAATAAGTACTGAAATGCTTTGTTCATATTATAGAAAGATCTTAAGTACATCTTAATAAGCTTTTCTTTAGCAAAATCATTATAGTCCTGGAAAATTGGTGTAGTGATGTGCTGTGGTCATTCACAGGCGATGTGAAAAGACAGCTTTATTTATTCTCTCCCATACTGTCTCATAGAATTTTCATGCCAGGCAGTAAAGTGCACAGGTGATTTGGGCATCTTCAAAATAGGCTTTTGAATGGAAAGTGAAAGACTCTTGGTGTCTGACTGCCTTTTTGACAAATCTGTAGCTATTTTGGAGGTAACTCATTAATTCTTCACTGTGTTAGTTCCTGATTTACAATAATGAAATACCACTCTTCTTCCTAAGGAGGAATTTACACATGGCCAAGTCACTTGGCTTTGTTAACATGCTGCAAATCATCTCTTGTAGTTAATGGGTTACTTTCAGGCCTGAGTTTCTGGGTGTGCACTCATTCATAAATGTTACATATATGAATTCACACAGACTTTGCTTTGTTACTGTGGCTGAAGTGGCATTTATGCCCCAGGTTTGAAATTTCAGTTAAAGTATAAGAAAGGAAGGGGAAAATAGAGGCATGCTAGTACTTGACTAGTGTAGCACTGATAATTTTCATGTTACATGTTGGAAATTTTTGTAACCTTGTTGATTTAAAAAAAAAACCAAAAAAATCTTTGGGGACTGCAAATGAGTAGACACAAGTTACTCCCTTTTTATTGAAATTTTTACATTTATTATTTAGCCAGTCTGATGGCCTCTACTGCTTACCTTAATTTTTATAAACAGTAATGTCAGTAACATATTTCCTCCACATATGAAGAAAGCAGAAGTGTTTATAATAAATCTTAGTGTGGTATGTGTGCTATCATTTCCTTCATTTGACCTTGGTGGAGCAGGCTGATGGGGCAGTGAAAAGTATGATATGAAAAATGAGTGAACAGAGCGAGGTGAGCAGTGAATCAGTCT
This sequence comes from Parus major, assembly GCF_001522545.3. NCBI lineage: Eukaryota > Metazoa > Chordata > Aves > Passeriformes > Paridae > Parus > Parus major. The sequence continues at coordinate 9,715,306 of NC_031775.1, read as the reverse complement.
TGTGTGTGATTAGCTGTGAAAATCTCACAAACATGACTCTGAGTCACTTTTCTTCTTTCTTCCTTGCCTGTTTCTCTCAAAGGTGTTTCTTTTCTGTGTGTATTAGTCATTTAGAAGTTAACTAACAGAACAGAGGCTCTGTTTTAATACTAGTTGTGGGTTAGTGGTTTTAGGTGATGAGGACAATGGGAAGTGCAGCATGTCTGAGGATTGGCTATAGGAAAATCATGGTCCATTTAAATTTGTATAGATCTGTTGCTAAACAGTAGTAGTAGTCATTGCATCTCATTTAGGCATGTGAATGTGACACTGATTTCAACCTGGCACTGTAAATCTGCAATTATAACTGTAGATTCAGTGACTCATCATTGAGATCTTATTTGGCCATGTCAAATACTGTAAAAATAGAAGTCCATTACAATTAAAGAAATCTCATTTGAGGTATGCATATAAGCCATGCAAGTATTTGACTTGCTAGAATACATTTTTAATTTGTTCTTTTCATGTTGTTTTTTTCTGGGTAATGTGTTTAAAATCCAGCTGTGTGTGGTCATTATTTCATTTTTTTCTACACTAGAACAAAGATGAATTTAAATTTGGGAGTCATCTTGTCCATGCAGGAATTGTAAACCTTCAAAGAGGGCTTACGAAGCTTGTCTATGATGATGAATGCTGTGCAGTCTCTGTTATTGCACTGAATATTGCACCAGTTTCAAACTGATACCATGACTAAACAATATTGTGAGATAGGAATTTTTCCTTGTGTAAAGCCATGTGATAAGTTTTTGTATATGTAGATGACTTCTCGTCAAATTTTGGTTTCATATAAAATTTGAAAACTTAATGCTTTTTTCTTTCAGGTTTGCCTTTGGACTTAGTTCACTTTTTTACCCTTTTGTATTAAAGTGACAAGCTCACTTTGCTTAGCTGGTGCTGGGGCAGTTCCATTTTGTGTGAGGACTGTCAGCTCTGACTCTGCCCTAAGGATTCTCTCTGGAGCACACAACTGTAGGTGGTGTTCACGGCTGCTCCAGGTGAGGGGCCACCACATCATCTTCCACAGTCCTGGAGCAGGTATTGGAGACCCCTGGAGTGAATTCTTGCTTAAAAGTGCTTTCCTCTGCCTGACTCTGCCAGCTTGGGGCTGGGATTCCTGAAGGATCTCAGGAGTCTCAGTTGATTCCTTCTGGAGATGTGGTAGGAGGGCTTTGATTCACAAGTGTTTGATAACAAACGTACCTGTTACTCCGAGTGTTCTGTGAGTGTGTGTGGGGGGGATTATTTTTCTTTCCAGGCATTTCACTGTCTACGTTAATTTTATTACTGAAAGTTAGAAATTATCTCCCATTTAAAAATGAATGCCAGTTTAGAGCAAGTTCATCCTCTGAACCTGTCTCTCTCCTGGATTCTGTGCAGTTACAAGTACTGGCATATTCACCAGGCTGCACAAGAGTGCTCCTCCTCACCTGGTGGTAGCACTGGGGAAGGTGCCAGTGACATTCAGGTGTGTGTTATCCCCTAGAAGGAGCTGGTTGCACATTAAACCATCAAAAGTGCTTCTGACACTGTAAGGTGTGTTTCGGACTTTCAGGTGTGGTGAGGCTGAGAGCACCTTTCCTTCCATGAATTTTAGGTAGTTTTTAGAGATGGTGATGCAAACCCAAACATAATCTTGTTTTACTCTTAGGTGTAAACCCTAACCCTTTGTACAAAAGCACTGTGACAAACCATAAAGGAGATGGCCATTTTATGAAGGGCGTTATAAGCTGTAAATGATAATTGACTTGATTTTATAACATACAGTGACTTGAATCCATTTAGTGAATGGGAATATTTCAGCTTCCTGATGTCTCTGTACCAAAATCGTGTAACTTTAAAAAAGAAATCATGCAGTCTTGTTAGCTTGATTACTGTGAAAGAGATGTGGTTATATCCAGGAAACACTGTATCTCTTGAATTTCCTAAAAATGGAGGGGTTGGTAATGGAGCTCTCTACCATTAATGTTGCTGAATACATAGGAATGATCTGGAGAGCTAAGGTTTCTTTTATGCTGGTAGTTCCTCTGTATAACATCTTCCTTGTTGGGTATTAATGTATGTGCTTTTTCCTTTTGCAAAACAACTTTTTTTAGTTTGTGTTTATGCACAGTGAACATGAATACATTTTTTATATTAGCTTGAATTTCAGCCTGATGTATCACCTCATTAGCAGCTCCTGTTTTAGAAAATATTGAAAGACCTGTCTTGGGGGGCACAGAAATTCATTTTTCAGCCATTAACCTGCATTATTAGAAGTCTCAAGCAAGTCCATAAATGATGTTATTTATAAATTACACTTTGATTGAAATATAACACTTTTTACTCTTTTGGCACAACTCAAGTGTAGTAGTGGATATAATTTGTTATTTTCTGGTAACTCAAGTAGGCAGAAGTATATTTGAAGAATGCAGGGTATTTTCACTGAGGACCTATACTAAAAATAAAGCTTTTTTATTTTCCTTCTCATTTTTCCATCTTTCTCCCCACCCTCCCAGCCCTCTTCCACCAAAAATCCCACCTGTCCCTTGTGAAGGCTTTTTTGGCATCTCTGCTAATGAGCTGATGCAGTCAAATTCATCTTTTTTTGTTTAAAGAGATTCAGAATCTGTTCTCCTGAGGTGAAATATAAGGGCTTTCAGACTGTATTCTTCTTGTAAAATATAACCTAGATCCTTTATGATGAAATAGGCACTTTAGAGGCACCTGGGCTTATCTTTCAGTTTTTCTGCTCAGCTCTGTTATGCACAAAGGTCTTTTTCTAGGTGACATATCATGTTGTATTCCAAAGTACACTTTCTTTTAATTTACAACTTAATTTTCAACCTAATTCAGAAGATTGATACTATAATGCTATTTGCAGAAGTATTGAAATGTCAGTAAGTTTTATTGTAGTAATAAAGAGAATTCCATATATCATGCACTCTATAGGGATCCTTGCTTTTTGCATAGATCTTCATAGCAACAACCAGTGGCTAAATGCTGGCAATCATTAATTTTTAAAGAAGACATGGTTATGATGAGTTGAGAAATTAAGACCATAGTGAAGAATGAACTTTAATTTTTGACACTTTTTGTTAGAGTCTAAGAGGAGACAGAGGTAGACTGGGGGGAGGGCAGAGGGGAGCAGGAAGAAAAAAATTGCCCAAATCCCAGGTTCCTAATACTTAAAATGCTGTCTGCTCGTAAAAGATTTCAGTCAGAGAGAGGCCATCTTCGAGCTTCTCTTAACAAATGGATATCAGTGGTCCATGAAATAATCAATGTCGATAATCCATCCTAGGGTCTGCCAATATGTTAATGGCTCTGCCGCATCGTTATTGCTACAAGGCCATAAATCATTTCCGTACCAGAATGCTTAGCAGCCGAGGACTCAAACCCCTAGCCTGGAATAAAATGCTGTCTCTTAACAATTAATGTCTAAACATTTTGCAGCTTTGTGCCTTGATTGTTTTCAGATGCTAAAAATGTAAGTAGGACAGATTGTAAATCAATAAAACAATAAGACAAAGTGTTTTAATAATAGAAAGGCTTGAAGTAAATCATAGTTCTGTGTTTATTATTGCTTCAGAGGTTATAAATAAATAGTACCAACTGGTAAAGGTTTAGTTAACAAGGAAAAATAAGTCTGGTATTGACATTTTGGGCATACATTACATTTTCACTCCATAAGGTGAGGGAGATGGGGGTTAGCTTTATTATTTTCATTTTTAAAATGTGAGAATTGGAGCTAAGACATACTTGTATCTTTGAACTGTCATCCAATAGAAAGGTGATTTTTTTCTGCTCTGGCCAGTAATACATTAGTGATCTGGCTCTGCATCTGGAGGACACCAACACCCAGTCACTGGTACAAATGGCTGTACAAATGGCCCAACTGTTGGCAATCGCAGGGGGGCTTAGCTAGTTAGAAAATGAAGCTGGACCTAACTGATCTAACTTATGTTTCTGTCAGTTTGGTTTGCTGTTAAAGGCATCCTAAACTGTGATGTTAAGTCATTAGCTCTGTATTGTACAGACACAGCTTGTTTGTGCCGATTGTTGCTGCTTGTCCTTCAGCTGTGCGCTGGGCTGAGCTTGGGCAGTTGGGTAACACAAAAACTAGTGAGTGTGAGCATTTCTGTGCAAAGGCAGGAAGGTTGCCCTTGCCTCTACTTCTGCTCTAGCTGTGTGTTGAGACAAGGAATTACGGCCTTTCTATTCCAAACATTAATACTATTTATTTGCTTGTTCTTAAGTAATGAAAGTAAAACTCAGTGTACAGTTGTTTAACTACAAATGTATTAATTATCATAAGTATGCTGAGTTTAATGTAGTCTAACATTAATGACTACCCATCAGGTGATGAGCTGTTTTCAGTTGCAGGTAAGATTAGTATTTATAAATAAGCACTTAATGAACTGAATACAGTTTTTCAGTGTTGATCTGCTCAGATCCCAGCATCTCATTTCACACAGTACCGAGTTAGCTCCTTGTAGGTGTGTGTGCACTGTATCTTCATGCAAGATAAGACTGACTAAAGAAAGGTGCATTTATTTTGAGTATTGAGAGAAGCCTTTTCAACTTTGGTAATTCTTTAGTTTGATGCTTATTTGCCAGGAATGGGATTAGTGTTTTTTATGGTACTGATCCAACCAATGCAATGGGTTGAATTTACATAATGTTTTGTTCAGGCTGGGTCACAGCTAGTTTGTTACTTTAAAAGCACACACATCCCCCACCCCCACTTCCCCAACTTTGTTAAGGTGAATGCAAGGAAGAAGACTAATAACAGTGGAAATGACAAGTGAGCTCATGGATTTCTTTCTTTCAAGTGCACTGATTTGCTTAGAATTAAGCAATTTGATATGGTCATAGTTTATTTTGGTGCTCAGGATGTAAGGGCAGGAAGGAGCCAGAGAAACAGTGGCTCAGTATAGATAAAAAGACAATTAAAACTGATCTGTCTCTTACCGAAGTGGCAACATCAGCCAGGATGGAAGTAATTTATTCAAAAAATTGTCCAAATGCATAAACTGCATTGATGTATGGTATGGTGGTGGGACAGTGGAAAATGTGATAGTTGTTTCCGTTGTGGGAATTACTCAGGCAGGATGCCTTTGTGAAGTAAAGGGGTTTGTTTAATGTTCTGACAACAATTTAGATCCTGTTATGGTTATTGCAGTGTAATGCAGTAGTAAAAATTGAACATGACACACCAGCAATTTATTATTTGTGTGTTTTTTAACCTTGAGTATCAGATTGTTTGTCCAAGCATATCCTTTGATTTGCTATGAAATTTATTGTTGATAAAAACAATCAGATTTCCATTAGAAGCAAAAATTCATTTTTTTCCCCATGAACCATAGATTTAGAAAAAATTCAAGCTCGGCTGCAGGACTTATGACAGGTAGGCTTATGACATTATATGGTAATTCAGCATGAAAGAATAATTGTGACACTCTACTTGGTGCTGGAGTATAATCGTGCTGTGAGGTTCAATTCACTGAAAGGCCAAATTATCTTCAACTGCATTAGTCTGACAACCTATAATGCTTTGCAGAGGCAATTTGTAGATGTTTCACAGAATGCCAGCAAACATGGCTTACCATTATGTTCCCCATTAACAAATTTGTGTAGAGGGAAAAAAAGCAACTTTTCCATTTTCTTAACTGTTTTTGAGCTCTGCCATACAATGAATGTGTACTGGGTAATAATAGTGTATGTTTTGCTATTTGGTGCTGGTTTTTAAGCCTACAAGGGACATTACAGTATAGATTAATTTTTTGAAGGGTACTTCTCCAGAAATATTTGTATGTCTTTTACATTTGAACAGCAATGTTGTACCTTCTTTTGAAAGAATAACATGGAATCCAAATGAAGGTAAAAAACATGGCATATTTTTGCTGTAAACAGTAGTGAACAACTTGGAAATGCTGCCATGTTGTAGCTTAAAGAGACTTGGAATGTGTGTGCTTTTTCTTTCTTGATCAAATGGGAGCTGTGGCTGTGAGAAAATGGCACGGCCTTGACTATCTTATATGCACATCATCCATCTCTGGCATCCTGAATTTCTGAGCAGCTGTAGGAGGGTATCTTTTGTTTGGAAGTTTTGCTTCCTTTTGAGTCATTGTATTTCCGAACTTCTCATTGAAGCTGACTTCAGGTTGAGTGTTACTGTGCTACAAGAGTGGAGTTCAGTGCTCACATGGCAGCTAAAGGTTCAGAATTTTGTGATCCTCGTTAGGATTTTATACCACTGCAAAAGCGGATTATCTCTTTCAAGGCAGAAATGATGGGAAATGTATATGCCTCATTGTTTATATATTAGATAGATTTTTAGTCGCTTAGAATTTGTCATCCATGTCTTGCAGTAGGAAGGACTCCCAGACGTGAGCTGTGCAGGTGTATTGATGAGCCTGCAGGGTGAGGTGGTGGAACACTGACCTGTCTAGCTGCTTTAGTGGTGAGCAAAATGGCCACCAGTCACTCTCAAAGACCAGTATGAATTAATGCAGTCATTTTTGTCCATTTCCCTCAACTTTTGTCCATTCCCTTAATTTAAGGAATAGGCTCAGTAGAGCTATCTTAAAAACTGTGTGAAGAAGCTGATATGACTCTGCTTTTGGTTAAATTCTGTGATGTTGCTCTCTTGGTATCTCCTCTTAAAAGTAGCTATTGCGATGTCCTTGAGGTGTTCCAAATGTTTTAATCATTTTATAGGTGAAAGGAGCTTGTTTGTTTTCATCATTTGTTTGCTGGCTTTTTAATTTTGGTGGCAAAATGAAGATGGGAAAAAAACCCTGTTTCTGCAGAAGACTGTCTAAGCGATGTTTAAACTGTGAGGAGATAGAAGAGTTGTGTTGGTACTTCTTATCACTGAAGTTAATTTTATTGTAGAATACCAACCATCTGCACAATTGTCCTGGAGAAATATTTACTCAAGTCTAAAAACTGATTTTCGCCCTTTGTTATCCTCATAGTAAAATACAACCATATGTCTGCATCCACCACCTGGAGATAATTCTGGGAACTAATTTGACAGCATTTATAATTGCAGACTTGAGTTTTAGGACTGGTCATAATTAAGCTACTGGACGAGTTTAGCTATTGAACTCAATGCTAACAAAATCACGTGTCCCATGTTGCTTACTAAATCTGCTGGGTGCTGCTCTCCTTAGCATTTTCTGTGAAGGAATTAATTCAGGAAGGCAACTTAAAAAATTGACAAGTCTTTGATTTTGATTTTGGAACAGTGTCAGACAATTGTGCTTTTTGGAGTTTCCAAGAAGGTGACATACTCTTTTCCTCTTGCTTGTAGTTAATAGCAAAGAGCATTCAGCGCCTCAATACCCAAAGGGAAGTGTTTGAGTGACTGCACAGGGAATGTGGATTGTTATCATTCCAGTCACAGGGCACTGCATGAAATCACAGGCTCTGCGCTCTTCAGTACTGCCACTCGAACATAGCAGCCACTGTTACTCCTACACTGCTTTTATGGTACATGTTATAACGTTTTATTTGATAGTTGTGGTTCCCATGGTATGTGAGGTTTTGGATATTTTTTTAAGTACTAAGCTCTAAATCTTTTCTTCAGGCAGTAGAAGAAGTCAGGTGAATTTTAAAGATATGTTCTATTAGAAAGTTTTTCACAGAAAAGTGTGGTGTGATAGAAATCTGTGTCATTATGTTGGGTCCTTAGATGTTTAGAAAAGACACTCTGTTAAAGGAGGAAGAATTGGACCCGAACTAAAAGAAGTTGCTTTTAATTTTTATGGAATAGTCTTGAAGGAAAGAGTGGAACATCAGGTTAAGAGGGGCATTGCATAATTTTATAATGGGAAAAGGCTTTTACATAGGAAAAAATATCACGTAACATTATTTTGCAGACTATAGAGTCCCAGTTGTATAGTTAAGGACATGCTGCAGCATTAATGTTTACGCATAATGCTTTGCAAGTAATTTAGACTGAACTGCCACTGACTTACTTAACATTTATAGGTCAGCCACCTGCAGAAAGGGCATGTAGGTAGATTATTGTTGACTTTATGGTTATGGAAGGTACCTAATCAGTGAGCATGCTGGGAAATAACTTGTTATGCCTGGATAACTCGAACACCAGGCCCTACAATTTCTTATGGGCATGAGGTAGCACAGTAATTTCTCATGACCAAGGCCCCTGCTGAGGGGGGAGGTGGCATGTGGTGGGGATAACAGGTTTAAAAAGGGGGAGGAGGGGTGACTGCAAGATTTCAGAAGTAGAGTACAAAATCAAATAATTTAATCTTTCTTTGCCAAACATACCGTAGCATTTGCAGTGAAGTTGTTGACTCAAAAAGCAGATGTACTAATTGTGTATAGGGAGAACAGAGCATTCACCTTCTGGCTGCTGCATGCTTTGCAGTTATTCACTAGAGCCTTATGAAATGTCTCTTGCCTGTACTGACACAAATTTTTTTTTTTCCTTGATCACAAAACACAGATTCACTCTGGCTTTAAAAAATTTTGTAGCAAAGTATTTGAAGACTAATTGTTTTCTGCTTTGCTCCTGCTTTTTCCCCTGCTACTTGTCTCCACGCAGGTACATGTACTCCCTTGTGTGCCAATTGACAACTTTTACCTTTTAAAGTTCACAGTAAAAGTCATAGACTAGAATGCATAATGAATCAATTTGCTTAATTTGGTTTGGGCCCTTGGGTAGTAGTGCAGACATCACTGCTAGTATTCATGTAGCTATCTTGGTTCTGATGTTCCTCTTATCAGAGCTGGGGAGAATTGAGATGATTTGTTTACTTAAGAACAGAGCGCCCAGTTGAAGTTGAGAGCATCCAAATGCATCTGTCCACCTTTAGTCCTGTGTACAGGCCCTGGGGATTCAACTCTCATAGATGTGAATATCCAGAAGCCTTCAGCTGCTGTTGATCATTAATTATAGCTTTTTTCACCTAGATTGTTTTCTCCTTTTCAGATCTGCATGTTTGCTCATGTATTACCTGTAAATAAACACAGCACACACACAGGGTAAACTTGAACATATCTTGAAGCTTTTGTGCTTATTGCATTTGAAAGCATGAAAAATTAATCTTTCCTTCTTTTCACCTCTGTTCACACACAGTGTTTTTTGCATACAGCTGTACATATGTGTGCTAATAAATGTAGTATATTCTTTTATAGCAAAAAATGCTTTATCAGCATAACAGTAGAGGGAAAATATTAAAAAGGAATGCAGTGAATTATTTACATATCAAAGAGTGGTAAACTGTAGGAGATATACTTTTCACAGTTAGTTTCTTTCATGTTTATACTGTATTGGCTTTGAAAAAGATACTTGGATGAGTAGTGTAAAGCAGTATAATTTAATGAGATTTTTTTCAAAACTCTCACATTTTCTAGCTGATGGTGTCACATTATCAAAAACATTGTGAATATTTTAATGAACAAATTTGTTTTCTGGAATTTCAGACTTGTTTTTTCTGTGGAGAGAAAATATGCTTAGTGTCCTAATGCTTGGCATACTCTATGCTTAGAGTGCTCTAACAATGAAATATATGACTTTTCATGTGCCAAAATGTAAAAAGCAGAGTAAGTGGGTTGGTCAGACATAAAATGACTGAGAAGCAAGAGAGAGGACGTCTCGACAGCTGTAGGATTCCTCATAGTGGAAGATGACCACAACTATATGGTTACTGAACAATACCTTACTGGATAAAGGTGTGAAAGGACCACTGAGACTCCTGGTAAGACTCCAGTGTTTTGGGATAATTTAATCAGCAAGTACTCTCAATTACAGTTCTGAAATTAATGATGTTCTCCAGTAGAATTTTTAGGTGCATTTTTGGCCAAGAAGAAACTAGTATATCTTAAGCAGTGATAAAAGCATTCCAGTTGGGAGCCAATCCCAAGAAAATGCTTTTTGTCATTGTGTAATACCTATCAAAAGCTGTTTTGACTTGCTAGCAAGTTTTCCATGTAGCTTCCTCTACCTGACTTGTTTTGCTTAAAGGATTGAGTAACAAAGGAGTTGTTTAAATTTTAGACTTAAATAATTGAGACAGAATATTAAGGAGGTAATTTGAATTTTTTAATATTTTAAACATTGTTCATTAAGAAAGAAAAGCAAAGCAGCTTAATTAAGACCTCTCATTTTGTTTTGTTTTGGTATTGTTGAGGGTGGATAGGCCAAGTTGTGTTTCTGTACTAATTTTCAATCTACTCTATTTTCACAGTACAAGCTAACATTCTTACCACAGAGTACCTTGGTACTTCTGTTGATGGCCTTTCCAAGTACCTCCTTGTAGATTAACGTGATCCAGATGCAGTAGCCTTGGGAACAAGAATGCTATTTGAGTAGGGATATCTGTGTAGGAATTGGAAATGTGAGGCCAGTCATTCCCAAAAGACATATTAAGTGTTTTTAGCGATTTTATTTAGAATATTTGAAAGTTGGTAAGGTAATCCCTAAAGACCACTCTTGTTCAAGTTGTTGGCCTGCACTTTTTAGCCAAGACTAAGTCCACGTGATTAATTTGATAAACTGGGCTACCCAAAGGCATGATGTCTATGTTTTTTGTTGTTGTTTTGTTTTTTATTTCTCATTTGATTTCATTTTATTTCTCATTTTGATTTCTGTCTTAAACACAAATGAAAGTTTTGTGCTAATTTTTGGTTTTCCTTTTTGGTCAGATACAGGGTTGATTTGTGGCTTGGCTGAGAGGTGAAACAAAAACTAAGCCTAAAATACTGACCTCTGTTCACGCTAATCTATATTTTTAACTTTTATTTCTGAGGGAGTGATTTATTTACAGTGACAGCTTGTTGCTTGTGGTAGCTGCTGCCAGCTTCTGAAGTAATCTTGATAACGTCAAATTGTGAAGGGAAGCTATATGCTTTCCCTTGAATGACTTGCTATAAATCATGTTCATAGCTGGTGTGTATAAGGATGCTTGGGTTGATACTGATAGAAATACAAATCAAATATAACATATGCTAACCCAGTTCAGAGCCAGGGATTCTGGATTATGTCTATTGGGTTCATATTTTTAAATAAAATTAATCAGGCACCCCTGCTTTTATATCAAAGCTTTAAACTTGGGGATGATATGCCAACTTAAAGGCCAAAAAAGAAGGAAGAGAATATGCAGAAAAGAGTTAATTCTGAATGATGGGCAAATTCTGAACATTCAGTGAAAAGAAACTCATATGTAATGGACAAAGCTGCCTCACAAACTCATCAACAGTCACACAAATTGACAGCCAAGAAGTGAGTTCAAAGTCACCAACACAACTGTGGGTTATGGCTCCCGTGGAGAAAAGTTTCATTGCAGAATAAAAATTGTGGTCTCATCTGTCTGAGAGATGATCTGCATCTCTTGCAGCTCTTGTAACCCCAGCTAATACTAAAATTAGTTATGTTGTTTTTGGTTTTGTGAGATGTAAATTTGTTTGATTTATGGGCTTCCTGATGGAGGAAAATGAGAGAGGAAGACTTGAAGAGCAAATAATCCTTAGCTGTGTAGTGAAGACAATTGTTGTGTTACATTAGATAAACCCATCTCAGCATTTTATTTGCAGTAGTTGCACTTAACAGTGTGACATTTTCAGTGACAACAAAGTGAAGGCCACCAAGTGTCACATGCTTTATGAGAAATTAATATTTGGAACCTCCTTTTTCCCCACCTTCTTTAAGATCAAGCTGTTCTTGTGCCTTCAGCTTACATTATGGAAACAGGATGTTCTATTCTGCAGATACATGTAATTAATTTTAGCAAAGTAGGCTGTTTCAGAAATGTACAGGAAAACTATGCTTTATTGGCTGGACTGAAAAGTCCACTTTTTTCAAGCAGGTCCATTGAGAAGGAGAAGCTGCCTTCACAGTTCACAGGTTATGTGTTTATTAACACTGCCAACTGGGAAAAAGGGCTTGGTGCTAGCTCTTTGTTGCAGTTCATAGTTAGCTGTCCCTACCCAAAAAACATGGAATTCCTTGTTGTGCTTTGTGTATCTCCAATTCAGCTGGCATAAATTGGACTTTGTATGCTTTTTTCCTTTAAAAACTATCAGCATCTCAGACCAGAGCTGAGCTCATGCTTACCTTTTTCCTCATGCCCTATTTCTCAAACTCTTCCATCCCTTTTCTGCCTCATGTTTGCAGCTGTGTCTAGATATGTCATAATGTGCTGTTTTTTCAAATGTGATCCACAATCAGTTCATCAGAAACAGATGCAAATTACTGCAGAATAATTTTGCAATTTTTTTTTGGGGGGGGAGGGATGTAAAGTTAATGAAGAAATCTCCCTTTTGTTTGAAGACAAATAATAATGCCAGATTTTGTCAGAGGTAGTGGTAATTGGTAATTAATACCACAGCATTTTATATCTTGTGATAACTAGGTAAAATAAAATTACTTTCTGACTACAAGGTAAAACTTAAATGGTACTGGCACTGACAAACTGTGAAAGGAAGGGAGAACTCCCTTGTGAGAAGATGAGTTTATTATACAGATAAGATTTCCATAATAAGGGATAGTGATTATGGGGAAAGGCTGAAACTCCATTAACTGAAACAAATTACTGTGACAAAGCCAGAGGGAGTGCTTTGCCAAACTTACAACTCCTTTCACAATATTCAGATGTCTGTTGGTGCGCAGTTACTGGCGCCTGGACCGGTGAGTGAGCTCTCTTAGCGCCCCACCACTGACACCGCTACAGCTCTGTGCAGGAAGGGAGTCCCTTCATCTGGGTATTTGGAGGATGGACCTTGCTAATGTATCAGTGGGGCATTTCGTGTTTTCCCTCTAGAAGTCAGTTGCCCCTCTAATGCCCCTGTTTTTCTATTAAGTTAATCTTAATTGTCAGAGAAACATTTGAGATGGATATGCTCTAAGGAAACGTGGTGAACTTTGGATTTATCTGACCATCACATCATGGTATTCTGCCAAGGATTTATGTTTCTTGCTTTGGCTAAAAAAGAAGACCAAAGAAGGCTGATGAAATTTCTAGATGTACCGCTTTGTGTGTGCACCTCTTTCCAGAAGTAACTCGCCTATTCTGCCTGTATGAACGCAGACAAAACTATGGTAGTTGTTCCCTGACTGCTCTCTGTGTGTATACATGTGCAATGCATTTACAAGGTGCTTGTGGCTCTCCAACTTTGTATTATTTATGTAAAATATGGCAAAGGGACTTATTTCAATATAAAGCTTGTCATCCTTGTACTAATTTTTGTGTAAAAAATAACACTGTAGTTAAGGATTTTATGTAAAAACTGTTAGAGTTTGCAGCTACAGCTCTGGTAAGAACAGCAGGCAAGACTATAATCTTTAATTTATGTTGTGCTTTGGACATTTTTCAGAAACTATTTACCCATTACCTCTTAGGTCAGTGGCCTAATAATGCAACAAAGCACTTTTTGAAATTGCAGATAATTTTCAGTGCTCAGATCTCTATGTAGTATTGATGGGGAGGAAAGCTGATTAGGATCTTGGGAATTGCGCTTGATGGGAACAATCTGGAAGGAGTGAAAAATTATTAAACACACACAGCGGGAGTTGTAGGATTTACCATTGTCGTGCAGTGCTATTAATTCTCATTGCATCGTACAGCAGCTTGATTGCACACTGTGAATACTGTTTATTGGAGAACGGGTACAATTTTGCTGCAGTTGTTGTAATGTAATACTAAATGCTAATTAGGCTTCTAACAATAATTAGAATCTCTTGCTAGACTTAGAAATAGGAACACCAATTGAATTTACAGAAACAAAGACCTTTAAGCTATGCCAGGAACAGTGTCTGTAGCAGCAGTACCAACTTTGTGAAGTTGTGGGGGTTTTTGTTTGTGTTTGGGTTTTTAGTTGGATTTTTTCTCCCCTTTCCCTGCTTTATATATTTCATTTACAGGACTGTAAATGTATTTTAACGGTGAACATTATGATCTCATTATGTTCTCGATAAGGTTGTTTTTTTAATGAAAGGGTAGGAAAAAAAAAGTAAATATTGGACAACTGCAGATAAATTCGACATGAAAAACTGGGAAGACAGATTTGTAGAATGGCTGGTATTACCAAGTATAATGTCCTATTTCTTTTAATAATTTTGCAATTTGAAAAAGAAATAACAAAACTCAAATCCATCAAAAGTTACTCTTCTTAAGCCTCTCCCCTTAAAATCCAATAATTTTTTTATTTTTTCATCAACAGGACTTTAAAGCTGTATGCAACTATTTTCAAATGTGACAGTAAAGATGAGCTGCAGTTCTGAATAATTTAGTTCTTTGCAATGTAAACTTTCTTTACATTTTGGAGGTAAATGTAATTTTTATTTTATTGTCAGTGGGTATTTTGTTGGAAACAGTAATGTGTCAGGATGCTAACGAATTCAATTGCCAGGGAAAGTGCATGGCATACACATTTTGATCCTGTTTGCTGATAATTTTGTTGTTACTAGATATATTCATATATTTGCAAGGGTAAATGTACAGAAGATAAAGGTCTTTAACCTGTATCACTGCTTAAAGACAAAAGTCTATTTTCCATCTAAACCACAGGTTTACTGTGGATATGTTGAGAAGAAACTGAGCTCAGGTTCCTGTTTTGAAAACCTCTTTTGTGATAATGAATACAGGACCTAAGATTCTTGTTCAAAACTTGCTTTTAAAGGACTAATGTAGATATGCTGAGTTTTAGTCATTTTTCAGCCATTCCTGAATAGGAAAATAAGTGGGCTTTGGAAAAACACTGACAGTGGTTTTAGCATCAAAATACTGGAAGAATCTTAAATACAGAGCTGCTGATGTGACCCAGAGCTCAGCCATACCGTGAGCAGGTTGTTAACCAGTACAGGGGCTCTAGCTGTATTGAGCATTTTTGCCACGTTTGTGGAACTTGTTACACTTCCTCATGTTCATTGTTCCACATTTCACCAAAATATATACCCAAAAATAGTCACAGCCTGCTCTTGTTGTTTTACCTATCTTTCTAAGACTTCCACCCTTGTGAATTTATCTAGTGCTACTGACAGTGGTGAGCATCTTTCCTCTGGAGTAACTTTGTGGCACACCTTGTCCAAGTTTGGGGTTTTTCAAGAAGGTTTAATGAATAAAATGAAGTTTCCCAGAACTTTTCAAGGATGGAAAGAACACTCAAAAGCAAACCTGTGGTTTAGTATTTTCAGTGACATGCCTTTGGCATTTGCACACTCCTTTTGAATTTATGAATACATTTTCATGTTGCAATTTTCCCTTAACCCCAAGCCATGCGTGAGAATTGCACAGTGAAAATTTAGTTGTGTGCTTTTCCCCCCACTTAAAATAAAAAATCCAGTCTGAGACTTATTGATCATTCATTGCATTAAATAATTAACGAGTGTTTTTTTAAGTTCATCACAAATTATTGTAATGACTACTTTAATTATGGATATTTACCTGTACAGTTCTGGCCTCTGTTCGTGGTTACAAATTCTGTTCTTCAACTTTTGACAATGTCTGTTTATAGAAATTTGATCTTTAGCTAATAAGATTTTCTTAAATGTGCTATCTTTATGACATCTTACTATCTTTGGAGTGACCTGTGTTTTTCTTTAAGGCTTTAGCAGTCATCTGGAAAAGATTTAACTTGAGCGAGACAGATTATTCTGTTTAATTTTCCATTAGCATTTTTCCTTGCACAAGTCAGTGTCACCTGCAAAGAGAAGGTTTGCTGAGATATGACACCCTGCTGATTAGCAAGTTTTGCTCCCCTCAGACGCTGACCATTACCTTCCCATTATGTTATAGGTGTGCTCACGCTCTGGAGGCGGTCGGGGTCAATCCGGCGTGGCTGACGCGTTACGTGTTTGCCTTGTCGCGTGTCACATGCACAGTCTGTGACAAACTGCTGCTGTGTGACCTGGTAGTCTTGGGTCAGAGTGAGAGAAATTGGTGTTGTACAAAGATGTATGTTAATACATATATTATTTATATAGGCATTAGTGAATGCTATTGTTGTCTCAGCACAAATCAAGGTCCAGGCCATGGCCTTGGGGCTTTCAGGGGCTCACTTTATCTTGTGTTGTGATTTTTTTATTTTTTTTTTCCTTCTTCTCCTACTTATGAATAATTAAAAACTTAAATTACTTGCCATGTTCAAAATTCATATGCTGGGGAAAATAGCTACATGAAAATTAATTTTCTGTTCTGTGAGACTGATGGGAAATCAATTAATCTTGATGTATTATTTTATGCAGAACAGGGTGCAGGAACCAGCAGAGAGAATGGCTACAGCTGTTCTTGTTGGTCGGGCCATATATTATTGTTGGCGGGTTTGACAGCTTCTGAAGGAAATGGCTGAAGGGTATCAGGCAGGTGAATCAACTGTAAAAATTTATTGGAGGATACAAACTGTTTCCAGGGGACTGATATAAAACTCACACTTGAGAACTGAAGTATTGAATGTTTTTGTGACTGAAGCAGCTTGTTGTCAATATTTATAGCTTTTTTCTTTGTTATATGTCCTATTTGTTTGATTAACTAGTCAGATGTTAGTGTCTGTTTGTAATTTATTTGTTGTGCCTTCTGTAGCATTTTTTGATACATAAAGATTTACCACTAGGTAAATAAAGCAGCTCATGCAATGCAATATGCTAAATAAAATGACAGAGCTGTTTACAGCGTGTTACAAGTTTTATAACTTGCTGGGTAGATCAGTAACTTTTGTTTACCTGTGTCACTGTTAAGCTGAAACATGTCACAGTTTATTAAGTGCTGTGGGGTAAACAGGTCTCCTTTTAAATAACTGGAGATTATAATCAATATGCACCTTAATGGTAAATCATTTCAGTCTATAAAGCTCTCCGTGTAAACTTGTACATAATGCAAACATTTCCAAAATAAAATGAAATACCTTCATCCTCTTTTAGAATGAGTTTTGTATTCACCTTCCTTTCCAATGATTGTGCACCAGGACTCTTTATAAATAACAGAAGGGAGAGACACTAAAGAAGCCACTATAACAAATAGTGTGTTAAGTGTTGCTCCCAGTTTGGATGTGGGGCTCCGAGGTCCTGGAGCAAAGCTGAGTCTCACAACGGCCTGTTATTGTAATTAACTGTTAGAGAAAGAGGCTGAGGCTCCCTGGCATCACTTGATGGGTTGGGAGCAGTGTGCTCTGAATTCTCCTTAAAGATCAAAGCTATTACTGGGTCAGGGAGTGTGGCTGTAGCGCTGCAGAATGTACAGAGTGGGATGATCTCAGTACAACTTGTAGGCTTGGGAAAGAGAGAATAGTTCCCACCTATCCTTATCAAAGCTTCCTCTCTGGTCCTCTGAAATAGAAGTGTATAGCAACATGCTATTAAAATGGCACTTAGTGGAGTGTGGAGACTTATAATGATACAGTGAAAACCAAACATTCCTGCTGGAGAAAGGAATAAGAGATGACAATATAACTAAAACTTGTAAAAAAATCAAGAGCAGGTCTCTGACAGGTTGTTTCCTTTATTTCCTTCAAAAAGGCTACAGCAAGAAATGTGGAGTTTATGTGATGAGGGAAAAAAATTTTGGTTTTTGTAGGGTTAATTGATAATTAATTAATTTTGTAGGGATAATGTGGGCAATGCTGAGAATATCAGCGGTGTCTCCTCTCATCTATTTTCAAATTACTGAGGTTTTTTGATCTTCAAAAGAGATTCTGTATCTTTGCCTTTTAACCATGCTCTCCTGTATTTATGCTAATACTCAAAAGATCCTTTCTTTTTCCTATGAGCTATGCACATTTAAGAATGTATTATGTTCATTTAAGGGTTAGGTAGTCATACACCTTACAGCTCTGGACCTGCACCAAAATTCAATCCCTAGAAAATTCCTACATCCTGGAGTTTTCTGCTCTCCAGGTTCCCACTGAGGTGTCCAACCCCATAGTGAAAATCTTTGTTTAGAACCCTATGGCAAAAGGGTTAAAGCTTTGTCATATGCTAAAGGTATGAAGGTGGTAGAAAAATTCAAAACTCTCTGAATGGAGTTTTCAAGCTACAATAGTTCATGATTATAGAATTAGCATATATCCGCAGCAATAAGGAATTCTGCAATTAAATTATAAATAAATTATAAAATTATAAATTCACATATAAATATATGTGAAATTTGTGGATGGGTTGAGGGAAAGAAGCATAACAAAGTTAAAAGGAAGTAAGAGCTGGGAGATTCTGACCCTGTTCTGAAAATGTGCTTAATTTTTAAGACCTGATCAGAAGTTTTGTTTCCCTGTGTTAAAGTAATGGGTGAACTAAATGAGATCCAAATTTTGGGGGAAGGAAAATAAAGTTCCAAAAGTTTATAAATATTCTAAAGATGAATAATATATGAGTTTAAAATAAACTTAACAGTTTAACTAAGGTGAACTTTACTTGTCCTTCCTGAATTAAAAAGCTATAAAGAAAACTGAAGTTTGAAGTAATTGTTAATGAAAGCTGGCCAGCATGACCTCCTGAAAATATGAGCATTTGTTGGTCCAATTTTCACAGATGTTAAACATTTGGTGATGTTACTTGGGGCTGCTTGAACCACATTAAAGTCCAGCCACTAGAGTGTTGAAACAGTTGGGCGCTATAATAAAATATACATAAAAAGAAATTGTGAGACATTAGGTGTTGTTTGGTGATGACATTTAGGAAATTGCAATTTTTCTATACATCGTATTCACGTCTACATAAGTTGTTTAGGTATTTAAAGTAAAAGTGGTGTATATATCATTTTTAATTGCTACTACAGTTCTGGCAGGTGCACATAATCTAACAATATGTCAAATATGACAAATTATTGTTGAGTTACAATATAGCCTTAATAAGAACACATCTGTTCCCACTATACAGTGTAGTGGATGCCTGATTTAAAGACTTTACTTACTGATATTGTATTGTTGTTTAAATATTTAACAGGATCTTAGACACGAATCGTAAAAAATACACAGTAGTGTATAAAAATGAAGAATCTTACTTGCAGTAATGTTTTTGCTTCTGTTAAATCTATTCATCCCATCAGGAAAGGTTCCTACATTCCTTAAACTGTCATCTGCAGATGCACATATCATGGGGGTGTCTATGCAGAGAAAGAGTGAGGAACAAAACCCAGCACCACAGAAACACCAACACTTGGTGGGAACTGATAAACAGCATATTTTTGCTGGCATTTGGAGATGGGACAAACCAGTGCTCTGTGTCAGTGCTGTGGGCCTTGTGCTGCCTGTTCCTTGCCTTGCTTGTCCTATTGAGCGTGCCCTAAATGATGCTCCAAAGGGAACTGCAGGCATGCCTCATGTTTGTGAGGGGAAAATATCCTCACTGTGTGAGCTCCTTTCAGCTTTGGAGTTCAACTCAGATCTAATGCAAGTGACAAACAGGTTTGTGTTCTCAGCTCACGCTTGCTGCAGTGATTCTGTGATCCCATACAATCATAGGATATGCTGAGTTGGAGGGACACACGAGGATGATGGGATCCAACTCCTGGCCCTGTTATGTCTAACATAAATACATGGTCATGAAATTAGGTGGAATTTAGTTTCATAAGGAAATAGTTTTGTTTACACTTCAATGCAAGTTTATTGTTTATAAGTTGGTTTATATGTTTTCCATGAAATTTCTAAAGTTTTTTTTTTTAGTTAAAGGTAAAAGTTACTTTTGTTAACTTTCAGTGAGTTGTTAAACAATGTTGGCAATAAAATCATTTGGGGTACTCATAGCTGCCAGAATCAACTGGTTATTTTAGTTATGTAATTGTCAAATCTTGTAGGGCCTAAATGACATAATTTTTCCAATAAGCTTAATTATTTTATAAATCACTAAGGAAAAGATGGTTGTGCTTGCAAGTGCTACTCATTTACAGCTTTTCTAATTTCTTGACAAATAGTAGTATTTTTAAAATTCACTTCTGAAATGTGGTTATTAATTGTTTGAAGAATATTATCTTTTTTTTTTCCTGTTGCTCTTAATTTTTGCATTGAACATAAAATACTATATGCTTCTCTCAAGGGGCACAGTAGCTCATAACTGTATGCCCTTCATGCTTTATTATGCAATTTAGTTTTTCAGGTTTTTCATTTATTAGAAATAAAATGACTTCAGAAAAAAATAATTCAATTAAGAGGCTAAAATCACTGTTAGGATGAAAATTTTAGTTAATTAAAGTAAGTTTTCTGGTTTTGTAAGCTGGATTTAGTTGTATAACTTGTGTCAATTTTGAATACTTAAAGGAAACTCCTCTGTTTCTTCTCCAAAGCTTAGCAACCTTCAGAATTCCTGGAAAAATATACATTCCCTCTTTGGTAACAACTTTTGGAATCACCTTAGAAAAATTTTTCACATGTGAGATCAACTAGTATGTTCTGTAACTGCTCAGTAGGATTTTTCACCAGATAATATACCCATTTGCTTATTCTTTCAGAGGTAATAATTTTTAAGATCTAATATATAAATTTAGGTTCAGTGGCTTGATTAAATATATGCTTTGGATATTATTTTTTACTTTTATCAGACCAGCTTCATTCTCATGAACTTCTTTTAAGCTTTTCTTTGTCTAGGAGGAATCTGACCTTGCTCATTCTGAAAATTAGAGTATTGCAATATTCCTAAACATACAAAGCATGAATTTTATCAGAAAAAGTGTATTTAAATTTGTAACTTTGTATGGAAAATAAATAACTTTTGAGTAGGCTCAAACACATGTCAATTAAAATTAACTGAAAATAAATCATGGTTGATTTGTGATTATTTTTCTTACTTTAACTGCAAGTTAATAGAGGCAGTTGAGGATTCTCTCATTAGTCACCAATTTGAAAGTTGAAACGTTTTTATAAAACTACTTTGCATTTTGTCATACCTTGTTTTTCAAGGAAAAAGCCCTCTAATCTCAGTGTTGATTCATTTAGATACATTTCATAATTTGAAAAACACTCTGTATCCTAATAGGTTTGAGGAGTTATTGGACATGATAATCACTGGTATCTAAGTTTATTTCACAAAAGTTAAAACATGAAACACAAATAAGGTTTTAAATACCTTAATTAAATGAAGATTTTTATTTTTTTAATTTTTTAGTTCTGAGACCAGTACTCTGAACATTTTAATAAATAAATCCTGTATTGTTTAAGACATTGCAAGTGTAGTTTTAATAGTATTGTCTAGAGATACGGTGTATGTTTGATGCTTTATTTTTGTAGGGATTGTACTAATAGTGATAAAACCTGTGTGTGATTGACATGGAAAAATAATATAGCAAAGCAGTTTAGTGGTGTTCTCCTTCTTGGTTCCATGACTCTTCACTGCCTCACCTGCATGAAGATTGAATTACTTGAGCAAACAGCTGACATGGATAATGGATACAGGAAACCTGAATTGGGGTCCCTTATATATTTAGGAGATAAGACTTTAAGTTACAGTATCCAAGGATGATGTACTATTGCAACATCAGTACGTTTATCTGAAAGGCTACATTAATTATAATACCCACAGGTATCAGTCCAAAGCATTAAACAAGTTCCTATGACTTCATGCTTTATGTCATGTTTTCTATTTTTCCTGTTAAAGTTTGGTATGAGGAAAAGTTCTTGCTGTTTGTTTCATCTCTAAACATGTAATGGAGCTTATCTTGGAACAGATAGTAAGCCTAAGTGCTTTTTCATCTAAAACATTGAATGTGTTCTCTTTTTACCTAACTGCATAGAACAGCTATTTTATATTTTTATGGGCTTTTTTGGTTTTGCTTGTCACTGCTACTGGTATTAGTTCACTTGTAAATAATGACTTCTCGTTATTAAGACAGACAGATGACTTATTACACATCACAAGCGATCAGAAATCTTTTTAGAGTCATATTTTTAATGCAAGCATTCCCTTTGATGTTTTTTCTTTTCTGTTTGCTTTGTGTGTCCAATGAGCTATACAGCCAAGTCTTGTAGGTTAACTCATTCATCAGCTGCGATCTGACACTGACAGCTCCGTTCTCTTCTTTCCTTTCCCTGTAGAACTCTTGACCAACTTAAATGCAAGCCCACCTACACCTGTGATGAATATTATTTTCATGCAAAGATGTGTTATTGAAGTCATTGCTCCTTGAGTTGCAAGCGGTGCTGGCTGTTCCTGAGTGGTTCTCAGTAAAGGAACAATTGAATGCCCTGGTCCTGGGTGAGATCTCAGAACAGTGATCAGCCTCCTCCTATTTCAAAGCTTGCAGACCAGCTCTGTCCATGCTGGGTTTGCATTCAGGTTTGCTCAGCTCTGAGCTGTTCCACGGACTGAAGGCTGTTCCTGGAGGTTCCTGGAGATGCAGTTGGCAAAAAATCCCTCCAAAAGAACAAACCAAACCAGCAGGAAAAACCATCATGTACATCAATAAGAGAAACATTGGCATTTCCTGAAAACATTGTTGCTGCTTTTCAGCTCTTTAATGTCAATATTAAAAACAAAGAAAATGTGTTACCATCTGTGTTAGGAAAGGTCCCTTGTTCAGAGCATTAGAAATTGAATGGATAACGATCCATTATACCAACTGGTTGTACAGTCCAGTAAATTACGTGATCAATAATGCACATACTGCTTATCCATAATATCTTTTAACAGTTTCTAATAATTTATTAATGCTTTATCTAATATATCCAGTATTTTATCTTTTTACGCTAATAAAACAAATTATACTGGTGATTTTGCATCTTGCCTTGTAATTCTGGGTTTCAGTAGTTCCCATAATTGGAAATGTTGCTTTACACTAATTAAAATATGACTCTTAAAGCGTTCAGGGGGATTTAGTTTTTTGTCTCTTTGTGAAATTGGACATTATCAAAATATGTCCCTGGCTAGTCATCAAAACCATTGCTGATACTTAAACTGTGTTTGCATATTTTTAATCTCTGCCCTTGCACTTGTGTTCTCCCTCGATTAAAGAATGCAACCCCCTGCCATGCACATTGGTTTTGAATGCAGGTAGATCTGATATGGGATTCAGGGAAAAGCATGTGCTTTACAAGACTGCTCAGACAGGGCTGATGAAGGTGATAGGGAAAACAATATGATCAAAGAATTCTGCAGACAGGCTCTCGTGTTGTATGTTATGGCCTGCTATGGCAACCTGCTGCTCTGCATTAAGATTTTTATAATGATAATCAATTGTAGATTGTTGAGGTTAAATATTAGCATAAAAACTATTAAAATGTGCTATATATTGTTTATTTAGTTGATGAAGTTGAAAAACAGTGTTAGGAGAGCCTGCAAAGCTTGCTTTTTTATTTTCTGCAGTTTTATCAGCTGGCCTGATAAAAAGTATAAAATTCACTTTGCATTTATTTGTATGTAATTTCCTTTGATAAACCAGTGTCCTCTGGTGGCAAATTAACCTATTGAAAGTGTATGGGAAATCTGTATGAATTAATAGGCCAAGAAGGCATGTGTAAGTTACTGTACCCCCTCTTCAAAGTTCTGGGAAGGAAGTGAGCAGTGCAACTTAAGTACTCACTGGGCTAATGCTAGTACTTTTTAGCTTTTCCTCATAGGTGCTGCTGCTTTTCTTCATGGATTGTGGTGCTGTGATTACCCATACTTGTGTTCCTATATAAGATGTGAGACTCTACCCCTTTGCAGTTTATTGTGATTGCACCAGGAGGGCTCTCAGTGCCTTTTCTGAGTGGAAAACAAAACTATTTTGTAATAAAGCAATGTCCTTCTTAGGTGTATACCTTCCATCTCTGTTAGCTGCTTAGTGTAGCAATACATTTATTTTGCATTTTTTTAGTTTTTTGTTCTAGTGGAGTCTGATACTCTTTTCTTTAATTTTTATTTGCCTTAGGCAGTGACTCTTGAATGAGGAGAGGTACAGATTTTGCATCTTTTCAAAGCCCTGGAATTCTATCATTCTATGAAATGACACATTCCCCTGACGATGACATTTTAAGACTGCTGCCCCATTCTTACAGAAGGGGATGTATCTGGCAATCTAGAGCCATCAGTCCTGCTGTCTGCCTGTGTCCAGCCCCCTCGTGATTGTGCAGCTACAGCATGTGGAAACTTCCCAGCACCATGGTGCATGGCTACTCACTTGCATCTTTCCCAAAGACCTGTTCTTGCAACCCCAGTGTTATGGTAGAGGCTTTATCCAGATTGTGTCCTATATATTACATAGGAAATGAGCAGAAATGGATTAAAGTGACAAAGTTGAGGTTGATGGATATAAAGATGTCTGTTGCTGTGAGGACTGGAAAGCAGGTTCTGCTCTGAGCTGTTGAAGGGTAGCACGTTAAGCTGGATCCCATAGTCACATACTTGATTGCAGACGGTGACTTCTGCAGTTGGTGATGTTTAGTTTTATGTCTCTGAATTACTGCCTCTCTAACAGCTACTGGCTCTTTTGATTCATGCTGATTTGAAGAAATATTTGAGATAAAATTGGTGTGCCATTATAGATTGTTAACTTTAGCTGGTGTTGGGGCTGAAACGTTAGCTTGGCGTTTTTTAATATGACTTCTTTTGAACTTACAATATATTTATATTTTATTTTTAAATGAACTTAAGCTTCTTAAATTAATTCCAAAGCCAAATGCCATCAAGTCTCATCACCAGTCACTTAGATTCCTAATTAACTTATACTCCACAGACCCATTTCTTTGCTTATATTTCTTTCAAGTTTCTCTAATGTGCTGTGAGTTACACTGGAAGGAACAATAAGATTTAAAGGAAGAATTAATTTAGAAAGTTGGGAATAGAACAGATAAGGGAAAATGAGAAAAAGCAGCTTAGTATTTTGTCTTGTAAATGGCCTTGCTCTGGTAGACCCAAGAACCCATTTATTCAAAGAAAGGAGGAGTGTTAATGAAATAGATCATGAGCATAGCTATTACGGTAATGAATTTTAACACTCACTTTGTTATATGATATTTTATTTATGAGCTTCCTGATTATTCAGATAAAGACAAGAAGTTTATAGCACTAGATTATGTCTTGTTTTCATAAACATATTCAGTAGTTTAATAAACATAATTTATATTTTCTCCTTAAAAATCAGCAAAATTTATGAGAGATTATCTTAGGGTTAATGAAGTCTAACATTAAGGAAATATTACCCTATAATATTGGAGCCTTCAGTGCTAGAGTAGTAATTGCTTAATGCTTTTTTCTACAGGCTATTTTTATATAGTACATGCTTTGTGCCATTAATCCTATTTTAACATGTTACTCTTAAGCCAATTCATTGGAAAATAGATATCAATGTTTATATTTTTCACTCACCGCCTTCATTAGAAGATATAATACAATTTTGATAAAAGAGTTTTATAAGAAGTGCAGCATGTATCTTTTCAAGTGCATTGTTATATTGGGAGGTTACTATCCTGTCTTTAAAAACACTGGGATATCTAGGAACTCCTGTACTCCTGCAGTTAAATTTCTTTGAGATCCTGTCAGTAACCACTTAGAAATTTATACTTACAATGTAATCTACAGTAGAAAAAAAAAAAATCCCTAGTATAAATAAAGTCTTAGAGATGTTAGTGTATGAATCTTGCTAATTAGCAGCACAGTATTTATCTTAATGATATCTTCAAAATGTAAGATTGAAGGCATGTGCAGAAAAGAGAGCACCCCACCGATGCTTTTCTTAAAAGAACCCTCCTAAGGAAAAAGTAAAATACATTTTTTTATTTCATTAAATAAAAATGCTTATTGTGAACAGCTCAACCATTGAAAAGAGTTAATATTTTAAGAGATTAATGTTTTTTCTATGTAAAAAGCTTATTTTAATTTGTAAGAACAAAACAGCATATGCAACATACTGACTAATCCTACTCTATGGATTAACATGGCAGAATTGTTTGTGGAGTTGTATCAGTAAGGCATTACATGAATTGCAGTTATTACCTATGACTCAGAGCAATAATATAGGTTTATCTGAGCAGATAGTTCATCCTCTGGTTTTTAAATAGATACATTTTTCAGACTATGAATATGATGAAAAGTATATTTTACAATTTGAATCAGTTATGAAGGTAAATATTAAGTTAGTATATTTCGATAAATTACGTCAGTGTCCACTGAATGACAATTTAATTTGCTCTGACTGGTAACCTTGTTCTTTCATGCCTTGTGTGGCATGTTAGGGAGAAGGTACACAAAGGAATAGTGGAAAGTTGGGAAGCAACTGGCAGGTAGGTTTGCATTTTTTCAGGTTAATTCACTTGATGAAAAGCTGCTGTATGTGATGTGTCATATATCAAAGGCAGGGCATCAGTAATCTTTGCTCAAGGGCACGGGTAACAGACAGAAAGACATGTGAATGAGATGGAAAAAAGCAACTCATCCTTTTCTGCTAACACCACGAAGGAGATAAAGGAAGATTTATGAGTCATCTTGGACCACATACCAGCCAGAAGCATACAGTATTTTTCACATGTTCCAAAAATTGGTGGTAGAAGGTAATCAGACTGTCACGATGTCCATCAGGTACTTTAAGAAGAAATTGGATCCTTTGGGCTTTTGATTGCATAGTCAGCTTTTTCTTTATGCTGTAGTAGTTGTATTTTTTTTTCTATGACAAGTAATTTTTAAGTAAAAGAATGCTACCTGTGTGTTTAAATGTTTTTAGTTGTTAGCATTACTAATGTCAACCAAAATAGTAACAAGCCAATGATCTGCTATGGGCTGATGCACTGCTTTAGCTTCAGACTTTGAGGCACCCTATTTCACAGAACCATACATTATGGGGATTTCCCAGTGTACAAAAATATATCCAAAAGTAGTTATAGCTAATAGGAGGAAAAGAGTTTTCATACTGTGAAAGTTGGAAAGTCATCTAATGCTTTCACGTAAGACTGAGTATTGATGTGTGGTGTTTTGTTAATAATTAATATATTCTAAAAAAGAAAATGAGAAAACCAGTATGGGTGGAAAACTTTATTTTATTTTTGTTATTTCACAACAAAGGATGCCAATGTGATTTAATACTTGGCCATCAGAACCATTTGTTATCAGGACTTGATAGCTAAAAATATAATCCTTTTAAAACTGATGGCAAACTCCTTCCTGAGTACGGACCCTGTGCATTACACTGGTCTGACTCAATCAGCTGGACTATTTTTGCAGAGGAGCAAAGGGGGAATGGGATTGAGCTGGCAAGCCAACACTTTGTGTGTGCAGATTTTAAAATGCAGATATTCATTTGCATTCAGCTTTCAATTAAGCAGTATTTTTGGAATATTTCACTTTTTCCTAATGACTTTTCTTATGCTCCTGTGTTGTTTTTTTCCCCCATTTCTGATGAGTTTGTCATTTCTGAGTAACTGTTAGTGTTCTTGTCATTATTCACATAGCTCACATTTCAATTTGAAGTAACTTTCATTGTTTCATCTATTTTTCTACTTCCCATGGTGGGCGCTGTGGGCCCCTGCAGAAGCTGTTTGCTGTGGTGGAGCTCACCCCTGCCTTTCCCACTGCTCTGGGTGCTCCTTGGGGTGCCCATAGCCTTCCTGTCTGCCAGCCCTGCAGTCAGTGGGCAGGAGCTAAGCTGAATTTGAAGCCCTGCAATGCCTTTTGCAGTGCTTTCTCTGGTCTAGCAACTGACCTCTGGGACCACTGCCAACCCTTCCTGCTCTCCTGCAGTTTGAACACAGCCTTCCCAGAACTGCAGCTGTTCTTGATGCTCTGGGTCAATAGTTAACTCCTCAGAGGTAGATGTTAATAGAAACAAGCAGACCAACTTTGTACAGTACTGTAAAACATGATTGCTCCCTAATTAGTGATGTTGGAGGTGTGTTTTCTAGAAAAAATGATATAGTCAACACACATTATTGAGCTTCAATCTCATAAGTGCTGATTTAGACTTAGAACAGTGACTTCTGGAGAACTGGAATTTTATTAATGGTTTCCCTAGAGCTTCTTGAGTCAGTTTATTGTCCTGTTCTGGTCCCACAGTCATGATAGACATAGTCGTCAATTCTGACAAAATGCTCTTCTGTGTTTTGGGTTTTCTTCCTCTCTTTTTCAGAACAAAGAAAAACCCTCTGTCCTTTCTTAAATCATGTCACTTCATTTGGGTGGTGAAGTGAGGGACTATTTCCTCTTTATGGCATTGTGGGAAAGGAGGTGTGTCTTGTCTCTATCCAGCTCCGTCCATCTTTCTTGTTATCCCTTTTGTTTTGTCACTGTACTTGAGAATAAGTAAACACATCTATTTCCACCTTCTTTTAATGGAAACACTTTACTGCTTTTTTTCATCTTTCCTCTCTCATTGTTCTGCCAGAAGTCAAAAACTAAATGTCTATTGCAACTCTATGATATCTTGGAGATTCGGTGTAAGATATGTGTAAAACAAGGGAAAATAATTTACAGCATCTGTATCTGAACAGCTCAGAGCAAGAACTGCATGTGAACAAACTTGCAGTACAGAAATACAGAGAGCCAAGGCACTTTCATAGTTAATGGTACTGGACTGACAATCATGTACTTGAGATTCTCCTTGTTGCTCTCCAATTGACTAACATTTCCATGACTGTTCTCCAAAGCACTTCAGCTGTATGAGCCCTGAAATCTATGGAATGGGGAGCTCTGATTCTTAATAGTCAATAATATCTCCAGAGACTCAAGCATAAATGATTCACCAACTTCAGGTTCTGAATTGGCCAGTGATATTTTTTAACAGCTACAAGACTCTGATAGCATCCTTATGGTCTTTGAAAGATGCTTCAGCCAACTCTGTTAAACACTTCATCAGGTTAATTCAGCATTGGCTTCTTTCTATGGACTCTGAGTTGCCTACCACTACCAATTTTTTAATTAATTTTTTTTACTTTAGTTAAAGGAAGTCTCTTCTGAGACCAAAGCTATAAGAATTTGCTGACCCTTCATGATGTAGTTATTATTTTAGTTCACTGTTTTGAGTTACTGGTATATCATAATGGGAAAGCAGCTGTTTAAAAACCATCTCATGCTAGATTTTCTTAGGCCTTCTTGCTGGAGAGAAACTCAGTCCCAGGAAGAGTTCTACTCAGATTGTGTATGTACTCCTTGGTTAGGTGTCTCACTATCTTTCCTGTTCTATGGCCATTTGAGGGTGTGGATGTATGTGAAATACTACCTGCTTTAATTCCTTACTTGTGGATCAAGGTTCAATAATATTTCAAATTTAAAATTTCGTTTTTAAAACTGAGGCTTCTGAACAGAGTGTGTAGGTCTCATCACAATTTTTATATGTGGAATAACTGCTTTCCTGGAAGCCCAGACAGGTGTATGTTTTTTTCTTAAAGGTGCAATGAAAGAGATTAGAAAATAATTATTTAATCAATTTTAGCTGAGTTTTGTTTAGCTTTGATGAAAGGTTGATGAAAGAATGCATTGCAATACAGTATATTCTGATTACTCATCATCATAACTCACTAATGGCTAAGACAAATTAAAGAATCCTTTTTAGTTTGATGAACTTAAGGAGGGAGATTTTTCTTTGACTGGGCTCACCTTATTTATGGGTTTATGTATGTGCAGTGCAGAATAGCAGTGGTTGTGTGCATACTTGGGGCAGGTGATTTGTGGTCAGATGATCGCTCTTGTGATGGTGAAGAGGTGCAGAAGGGCTGCAGTGTAGGTGCCATTTTTATGTCAGGGAATTAGGGAGATGGGTGAATGTGGAGAGGAGAAGCTAGTTCTGGACCTGAATTGATTCAGCCCATTTGTGGGTACATGTATGGGGTATTTTCCAAATTGTCCAGGGCTATTCCTAAAACTGCGGAATATGTACTCTCTTGTGAAGGTTTTATATTGAATCAGTAGGAGAGGTCTGTGAAATGGCATTTGTGTGACTTCATGCCAAATCACTCCTTGTTTGAGGAATGTTCCCAGATTTTCTATGTGGGAATGGAGCTCAGAGTTGCTCTAGGCTGGGCTCTGAATTTATCTGCTAGACCACCTTGTGTGGTATAGCAGGGAAACCCATAGGGAAAGCCAGTGCTTTCTGAAGGATGTTCCCCTAGTGATTAGGTGGGTGACCTCTTCTCTTAGAAGAATGTTTTGGTGGGCTTTGGAGGACAGCTTTTTTTTTTCTTTTAAGCCATATTCTGAGTAATCACTTTTAGAATATGTCACTCTTCAAAAAAGCTATCAAAAACCCATGGGTGTTTTGATTAAATACCCTGAGCAAATACATAAATCATACCTACTTAAGCACTTTCCATACAGTCAGTTTTAATTTCCTGAGTCTCCCATTTCATCCCCCATGTGTGCTACTCTACTATTGCATACACTCTACTAGCTGTAGTGTTGTTGCATCTTCTAGAAGTAGATGAAATTTTCCCATTCCTTTTGAAATAAGTAATATATTTTGAGATATTCTAGAGTGGAATAAGTAAAGATAATGAAGACACAGTTTTGCAATTGCACTTTTAGAATACTGCCAGATTAGTGCTTCTTCACTAGTCAAGATGTACAGTTTTCTGGCCTTAGATTTTTATTTTTTCTTAGAAATTGAACCGTTTCGAGGGGAAAAAAAAACCCCATAGCATATTTTTTTTTGGTAAAATAGCCTGCAACTTTAAATATGTTTCTGAAGGTCGTGAGGGATTACTGTAGCATAAAGCATCTCATTAAAAAGATTTTCCACAAATATGCTGTAAGGTTTATTGTTGCTATTGGCTGTCAGATGTACCAGCAGCAACATACTAATGCAGCAAGCATCACTAGAACAATGTTAACCTAGGTTTCTCACTGGAAATAGATTTGGTGGTTTCATTCCATTTCATAGACAGCAAATTTGAAAAAAAGGAACTGAATATGATTGATGCAATTGAATTTTTAAGACACCCTTGTAAGTCACAGAATTATAAAGAAATGAGAAAATCCCTTAATTGCAACAAGTTCCCCAATGTGTAAAAGGACTGTCTGGCAGAGAAAATTGGCAGTGTGCTGGTGATCAGATGTAACAGCTGGAACAGTTCTAGTCAAAGTACTTTAGGAGTAATAAACCTAATAATTTATCCACAAACTGCTGTGATAGCTGTAATTCTGCTTTGTTAAAAATCTCTCTTCTCTATACTTACATGTTATATATATTTCTATTTTGGCCTAACTTTCTTGCAAATATGAAAGAGGTTAATGCTATTTTTGAATACACATTACAAGCTTTTGTGTCAAAATATTTTCTCCAAAGTTTAGGATAGTTAGTGTATTTTTATGATACTGAGAATTCCTTTATGAACTGCTGTTTGTTGCTAGTTCATTTCCATGTTAATTTTCTGTCTTTCAATCCCTTACAGTGTTGCTTGGTATGGTACATCTTGGAAAAGGGAAGTGTGATGACACTTCACTGATTATGTAAATGCAATGACTGTAGATTTGATTTTCTTCTCTTGATCTTTTTTTAGAGGTGACATCTACAAAGTATTGCTTACATTTTTCCATGTGTATTCAGTATGTAAACCAAATCTTCTGGTAAAGAGCAGGACTCATTACTGAGTTATATAGAAATTGATTTCTTTCTCTGTAGATCTCTTATGAAAAAAAAATCTAAGCTGCTCTTTTTTTAGACCTCTCAGGGAAATAGTT
Organism: Parus major; assembly: GCF_001522545.3. NCBI lineage: Eukaryota > Metazoa > Chordata > Aves > Passeriformes > Paridae > Parus > Parus major. The sequence goes on along the minus strand of NC_031775.1, from coordinate 9,683,760 downwards.
TTAAATGTAAATGGTTGATCTTGAAGTGCATTATAAATCAGTATTGTTCAACATGGCAGCTCATTGATGGTAGTATTTAATTATGTCCATGCTGTCAACCTTTGCAGTCCTTATTGCTTTGTTGTAGATCAGATACGAAGTATGAAGTTTTCAAAGCTGTAGAGATGAAAGAGTAAACATATTCAAACAGTTCATTCAAATATGCTTAAGGAAAAAAAAAGATACTACTAGAGCATGTGAAGAAGCCTATGAAAACCTGAAAGCATTTTTTCTTTTGATTACAGTGGCAGCCTTAGAGTTCTATCACAGATTAATCTTTATTTAAAATGGAAGAATGCCAGAGAAAGCATCTGATCAAGTAGTTTATTAAATAAAGTTCAAGACTGTAAATCTGTGTTTATTTACCATTATTAGATACATGAACAAAACCATAATTTTTTTATGAGTAAGTGCACGTGAAATTGAAGAAGCTACAGTACAAGGCCTGGTTTTGTTTTGTTTGTTTGGGGTTTTTTGTTTGTTTGTTTTTTGTTATGGACAATTAGCTCCAAACTGATTTAGCTTGTTCCTATATTCATTCCGGGACATACCCTTTTGGCTACTTTTGGACAACAGGTGCTGGACTACAGAGACTTTTACTCTGACCCAGTAAAGCTATTCTTACACCACAGTTTTTTTCTTGTATGGGATAGGAAGGCAGAGTGAATCAGATCATCAACCAAACCCTCATGAGTTGTTAATGCTAGATTTTTTCCCTGTATAGGTGGTTTGCTTTTGATGTTAGGTTGTTCCTAATAGTTAGAACAAACTATTTAAAAATCAAAAAACAGCTAACAGTCCATTTAGAAATTAACAAGTGTGCTGGTTTTATTCTTTTCCACAACCACAGAATCTTTTCCATAACGATGAAATTTGCTGACTTAGTAAACAACTAAAATGAAATATTAGATGACAGTTACAGTCTTGATGATATTACAGATATGCCATAAATATATACCCACCTCCACCTTTGAGACATTAGGAGGGGGTGCACTTCTGCCCTTCCTCCTGCTGTTTCTTTCCTTTCTTTTGCATGCAGAGTCAAATGAGTTTGTCTTTTTACCCTGTAATGCTGTTGGCACTCTGGATTTGCAAAGCTTCCTCATTTTTCTCCTGGTAGCGATAGCTTCTGTTTCTGTGCCACCAATCTTGTGCTCTGGGTTTCAGAAATGGGAAGAAACTGGGAAACAAATTATTTGGACAGTAGAAAAGAAAAGATTGCTACCCCTAGCCATGCTTTTCTTCAAAAGTAATGCTGGCTCTGTGTCCTCTCCAGCCTCGCTAACTGAATGGTGTGTTTCTGTGAAGGTACATGGCAGGGCTGCCTTGTTGGAAAACTACAGAGTTTATTGCTGTGAAGAATCTTTTTTTGAATGGCTTAATATGGCTGCCTAATACAATGTTAAGCAGAAGTTCTGTGATACTCCAGAAGAGTAAATTGAGTTTCAATATCAGGAAAATTAATGTACATTATGCAGCAGAATATTAATTCCCAAGGCCACACCCTAGGCAAAAAGAAATTGGGGAGGAATGCTGCTCTGGCAGGGAGAATTGTTCATATTATTCATTAGCTGAGTTTAATTGTATTGTCCCTGTATGCATTACTGCTTCTACTAGAGAAATTGGGGAGCTCTCATCAAGTAGCATCAAAAATATCTTTTTGTAAGTGATATGCATCTGTGCACTGAATCTGATTAAGATCTGTGAAATATGCATAAGGAAATAAATGCTTCATCGTATGATAGTTTTATTTTTGAAAACATTTAGCATTGAAAGCTGTGACCTGGTGTACATATTTTACCGTGATTTTTAATTTTTATTTGGAAAAATAAATTAATGAGTATTTTTTTAGAGTACTTGTGGTTGTAAATTCTGTTCAAAACAGGATCTGAACATTCACTACTTACCGCCCATTATCAGGCAGCTGCTTTTGGCCAGCTTTCATCTCCTCTTTCCCTCTCTCACTCCTTTTTTATTTTTTATAAAGTAATAAAGTAGAAAGTGACAGAGGGATCAGCTTAAAGTAACAAACATATTGGCTTTGATTTTGTATGTGATACTGCAAATGCAACTTCCATTTCACATTACTGTCAACAGAAATCACATTAGTGCGGAAGCTGCAGCCCTTGCTTTGGGATTTCCCTGACTGGTGTTTGGGGATGTTGTGTAAGGGAGGACGCCCTTCTCAACCAAAGGGTCACTTTGCTGCTGAGTTCTCTTTATTTTTAGTAATAACATCCAATACAATTGAAAGTGGGGTCAAGGTGAGGCTAGGACACTTTCAAGAAGAGGACTAGAGAGAAACAACAAACAGATGTTCTTTGATGATAACTGTTGAAGAGAGAGGATTTGGCTGAGAGATCTGTAGCTTTCACTTGTTGAGAGCCTTTAACTTGAGCCAGTGGTGCTGTTTTTCACCCCCCAGAGTAGTAGTGTACCTGCTGTTGCTATCAAACCACTTGCCAACAGTGGCATCTGTTCAGTGTAGACATCAAGAATTTGAATGTCAATATCTTTTCCTTGAAATGAATGGGAAAGTATTTGTCACTCAGCAGCAATCATTCTTCAAATAAAAGGTTAGCCAGACAGAGCCCTTAATCAAAGAGTCGGTCTTTTCTGTCAGCAGTGCCTTTTAAATAGCAATGATGAAGGCTGGCTGTCAGTGAATGACTTGATGAGCTAGGTGATTGATCTGCATAAATCATTTTCTTTTAACATTGTCAGTGAAAAGTAAATTGGTGGGATTTTGGGGGGTATTAGCTATATTGACATTAATATATAATATTTTAGTTGTGTTCTTAGTCTCAGAGTTTCCATTAAAAAGTGAAAATTACATAGGATCTTAGCCTATATTATCCTAATGATGAAGTATTATTGTTATTGCAATTACCATGCAAATTAAATTCAAAAGTTGAATATGTAACAGATTTTATGAGCTGCAAGAGAAATACTGTTAGTAAAGGAATTAGGAGAAAGCTGTATCATTTAGTTAAATTTGCAGAAGCTTTTGATTTGAAAGGCAAAAATCAGCAGTGTGGTTTAGAAGTCTAAGTTTGAGATCTTAATTATGTTACCTGCTTCAAAAACAGCAATAGATGCAATTTCCCAAATATTGGAGAATCTTATACATTGAGGGCTTTATTGTGACAATAAAGTGCATTCTCTGTCAGCTTCTCTGCCTTAATTTCACTGCTTTTGATGTAGCAATGCTACATCATTTGGTTTCCTTTTGTTTTTAGGAGTGTCTGGGACATACATTACTGACTATTGTGATGTTGCCCAGCGTGGGCTGCTCCTATTAATAGCAGTAGAAGTTCAGTGCCTGTCGCTAGCTCTTATTTCAACTAAAGCTCTAAAGCTGTGGAGTGAGGGGACTTCAAATGATGCAAATCATACCTAGCTATTCTGTGTGCTTCAGAAATCTCTTCCTAAATACCACTTTGGGTTAGTAAGAACTTGTTCTATTTGAGGCTAGGAAATGCTGGTTACTTTAGACACCTTTCAAACCATCACTTATTCGCTCTTTTCCCCTGTCTTCAGATTAGTTTTTATTTTTGGAGTGGGTGTTCAGAAACCTGTGAAGTAACACTCACATGCACACCTCCCCACCTCCACCCTGTCCCCGAAGGCCCAGAATGATCAGTTGGATGACATCCCTGTGTGTGAAGACTTATTCAAGGTATACATAGACACTCTGCAAAATGCAGAGAAATCTGCATTCATGAGGCTAATGGATGATTTTTCAGCTTTTTAATCTGTTTTTTTATAAAGATTTATTTATATTATGTGAATTGCTGCTGCCACCCTCCTCCAACACCATTATACAGGATCTGAGCCAGCAGGACTGAGAAATACAATAAACACAAAAGAGGGTTCTGTCCTTCCCCTCCTCCCCTCCCCTACCCATTTGAAAGCATAATGTTATTGATTAAGTGTCAGAGTGTTTGAAAATGTACTTTATCTGTCTTCATGCACTTCCTGTCTACCTAGTATATCAAATTGTGTAAAAGGACCTATTTAAGTTGCAGCTTTTATATTTTTTGGAGGTAATTCCCAGCTAGCATTCTTGGATACCTAAATATACATCTCTCTAGGTAGGAATGGAATTTGGATGTGTTGGAATAGGTAAGAGTGAGCAAATACAGGATTTGCCAGTTTGAACTTGGCTGAAGAGAATTGATTCTGTGATGTTGCTTTATTTATGGTTTAGTTGGTGTGTTGTTTTGTTTTCCCCCAGAACTGATGTATTAAGATACAGTTCAGAGTGATTGTCACTAAAGAGTACTGAATAAGTAGTTGCAAAATGACTGTTGAAACTTATTTTTTTCATGTTGTTTTTAATTTAACTTTTTTTTAAGTCTCTTAGCACATGTGACAAAAGCTTGATCTTCTTGATTATATCCATAAGTCTTCTGTCTGCTTACTGTGTGTGGTGTTACAAGTCAGAAGTGTCCACTTTTGGTTGCAGATCTTGCTGTTGTGAATAAACTGCTGACCCAAATGACAGGAACAATCTTGTTGTTCTGTGATTTATCTTTGTTTGCAAGCCCTCAATGGACAGACTCCTGATACACCAAACTTTATCTGAGTTTTCTTTTTTATCTCCAGCAAACAATGCAATAGTTTGCTATTTATTAGATTACCAAAGTCCTTAAGTTCCATAGCCTTTGTTTATAGTATATCAGTTGTTTGTCCCTTTAATTAATAGCTTGGCAGTATTCTGCTAAGTGTTGCTCAAGCTTTTAATCCTATCACCTCTCTCTTATCAGTTATTTGTTGAACCTTTGATTGTATGCCTTCATCTAAAATCAATGAGCTCTATGACAAAAGGTAAAATTTAGGGCTTCTTGTTATTAATCACAGTTTGTCCACAGCTCCTTTTTTCCCAGTCTCGCTCCTGCAAGTCTTTCTTTGACTTACTTGAGAAATAAAGGTGGTGGTAAATATAATTTCTTAATTCCGTTACTCTCTTCAACCTTTTTGTTCAGTGTTGCTGTGGAGTTTATGCAGTATTCCCTACCTCTATATCAAGTTTACTGTTATTCCTTGTGGATATATTGCCATTAGCTATTGGATTTCATTAACCACTTAAAGCAGTGAAATTGCTGAATATCCTCTCTCTTAGAACCAAAGAACTGAAGGGGAAAAAAATTCAAAATGAATGGAGATGGTGAGGGTATTTAGGAGGAGAGCATTGCACAGCACCTTGGCCAGGATGTAGGAATAAGTATCCAGGGAGAATGGAGGTGTGGGTTTTGAGAAATAAATTCAGTGCAGTAGCTCAGGGTGCAGCTGCAGTGGGAGCTGCAGGTCCAGCTCTGGGTGGGAGCCCAATCAAGAGGTCGTGAGCTGCCAACACTTTGCATAATGAAGGTCTCAGGGAGCTGTGTCCCAGCCAGGGGACCAAGGATTTATGGAATGAGAGTCCTGAGATTCTGCAAAGGGAAACCTGGGGTTGAACTGGTAGGAAACCTGGTCTGATTGTATGTGGGACATGTAGGGAGTCAAGCAGGGACCCATCAGCTCACTGGAGCTGTCCCTGCCTCTTCCATGGTCAGACAGGGAAGTTTCTCTAACATAAAAATGCTCATTGAGCTCCTCCTCTGGTGAAATCTGTCTGTAGTAGAGTCTTTGATGTTACTGCACTACCTAAGAGATACTTCACATCTAATGGCAATGCATAGACTGCTTTTGGTGGATGTGAAACAGCAGTGCCTCATAAAGGTTTTCAGTTTCATTATTAGTATCTTTCATACTGTCTTCATATAAACACTTGTATTACCATGGCTTGGTTTTTAAAAAAGAAACTTGTCTTCACAGCATTGTGTTTTACACATTTAGCAAGAAAAACAGCTGCTAACTTTAAATACTGATAACTTTGTGTAACACGGTGCAATTATTTTTTAGAACCTTTGCATTCCCATTTCTTAGTGATGTAAACCATAACTGCACACCAGTGTAGGCACCTGTACTGTAAGGAAAAATTTGGGTATGGTATATATTGTATAGGATGGTTCACATTAAAACAATATTTTAGTATTTTGAAGCAATATTCAATTAATTGATCCCTGCGTTGTAACAAATTAAATAGTGGGAATTTGCTTACACTATAGCTTCTGTGGATGTATTTTTAAGAAAGTAATTGTAGGTATTCTGTTGGAACATCTTTCTGTGTGTGCATGTCATGATCTCAAAACAGTTTTTCCTTTATAAATTGAGCGTATAATTATTGGATATTTTTAGAAGCCAACCTGTTGTTTAAGTATCATAGCACATGCAATGCTGACTTTGCTTATTTTTTTTTAACAGATGAATTATAAGCAATAATCTGTAACACCTTATCAAATTTCTGTTCACTAATGATCCCCTGATTTTAAGGGAGTTTTGGCCTAACTCTCTGGTCAGTTCAGTCAGTAATTCATCACATGGCTTCTTATAAACTATTTTAAATCATGTTGAAAACCAACTGATAAGCTTGCTGTTATTCAGCCTAGAAAAGGTTGAGTAATATTTGCTGGAAGTTGGCAAAGTCCTCTTTAAAGATAATTTCCTACCACAAAAACCTAAAGGGTTGCACAGATGTGTAGTTAAGTATTCATTATGAACATGCAAATAATGCTTTCCCAAAGGAACATTCTTTGATTTTTGAAACTGCTGTTCCTTTTTTTGGTAGCTGTCATGAAACATGCCTTTGCATTGATAAAGTGTCTTTCAGCAGATCTCTCACAGAGAAGCAGAGGAGGCCATAGGAACAGATTTCTGTTTCGTGTAGACATGACTTTAGGTTTTAGACAAAATTACGAACACCCAAGAAATTAAATAAAGCTAAGGAATATTTATTTTACTTGATTTCAAGATGGTTAAAATGCTGAGTTATCTGCTTGTTTATACTATGTCTTTAATTTTGATTTCTACTGACATAAAAATGTATGAGAAACAAAAAGTAACAGGAACATTAATAGTACTGGATTCACAAGCTTGTACCAAGACTTGTCACTGGACTCTAGTTAATCTTAACAATTGGAGAAATTTCTATCTGAAGGTTACTTTGAGAAAAAAATGCTATCTCTATGTAATATATCCCAAGTTACAAAGTTGGTTTTATTTGATTCATTTTTATTTTTGGAGGGCAGGGAGGAAGAGATTGTATTGTTTTCTGAGTTGTGGGTAAAATGCTGAATCTTCTCCAATTAATGTTCTGCAAAAAATTGCAAAGAAGGTGAAGTGAAGGGTTAGACTGGAAATAAAGGTTGGGGGAAAGGTGGAGGAAATTCATAAGCAGATTTCCTAACAGAAATATTGCACCCCTGTAACTATTCCCTAAATTCTCATAGCTTTTAGTGCCTTCCTGACAGTCAAGCTTCTGTAGCAGGTGCTCTTTGAAATTCTTTGATCTACACCCTTGTTCATTGCTTAGTGTATTAAGCATTGGTTACTGCTTTTCCACATCCTTGGCGGTTCAATTGTTTTGTTAAAAACACATCTGCGTTCATAATTATAAAAGCACTGCTTGAAGACTTGTAGATGTAACCAGAGGAAAAAAAAATTATCAGTGGTTTCAAAATCCATGAAAATGAACTAAATCATTCTTGCTACATGGTGAAGTTGTGGTATATTTTTTTTTATGTTTGCTTGGTTTGGGCTTGAATTTTCTCTCTTTTCTTGGAACACTTGCACAAAGATTTGAACAAGATTACTCATATTGTTAGAATAGCTGAAATTGTCAGCTATTTTGTCCTTCTAGTCTGTTACCAGTTTTAGAAGGCACTGTGAAAATGCCTAAAAAAACAGGGGATTCCTTAGCTGCATTTTTATAAGGTGTGTAGCTGCATGTTGCAGAAATGACTTAGCCATTGTCAATGTCTTGGTCAAGGCTTATAAAAGTGTGTGAGGGAAAAGTTTCTAAATCATCCACATTAAGGAGAAATCTTATATTTTTGAACTTCATAACAGATATTTCCCTAAGATTACATTCTATTTGAAGCATAAGGCCCTCTCCTTGATTCCTAGGGTGCTTGTCTGGCTAGTCTAATGTAATAAGGAAGGCTTAGTAATTCAAGTAAGCTTGCTAGGATGAGGTAATATAAGACATTCAAAGGGTTAACACTTAAAATTGTGTTTTCAGCAGATGAGAGGTGGTCATATTCTGTGTATGACAGGATTTCTTGAATACTGATCATGTAAAAGAGCAATTCTATTTTTTTTTCCTGACTGTGAAGTGCTATTCCTACTGTTGGTGGCATTCTCTTCCCTACTAGAACCTCCATGATGAGACACTTCATTTCATGTTGAACTTCAGTTTCTCACACAGAAATTTGTTAGGGGGAGGAGGGAAAAAAACAGGTTTATATTTTATTCAGTGCAGGATCTTCCAACTCAAGAAAGGCAGAAGAATACCTGCTTTATTTTGGTTCTGTCAACAAGTCTTAAGATTCATATCGTGGCTTTATATTTTGTGTATTTCTGGTTCACATACTGAAGGAAACACACTGGTAACAAAAAGCACTTGTGGAAGGGTGAGTGTAAAAATGGCACTTTCTTATTCAACAAATCTGTTCCCTCATTGAGTCATGAGCATGCCCTGTTCTGGCTTCAGTGGGGAGATAATGTGGCTCCCAAGTCCCAGTTATGTGGAGCTCCAGAAGCACAGAAGAGCATGGGCTAGATTCTAACCTAAATTATGACTGGTTTTGTACTTCAGCTGATCTGGGAGCAGAATTGATCTTGACTTTCACAATTTAGAATAACTTTGTATAGCTGTCAATTACTGAAGAAACCGATCTGGCAATTAGTGAAGCAATGAGAAGTGTGGAATGCCACAGGACCACTTAGCATTTGCTTTTCAGGGGACATTTATACTTTCATAGAAACATTCCCTGGGGTAAAAAATGCACTGAGTGTCCTAAGATGGGTATCATATAAAGTGTTGGCTTCACAACTACTAAGGCGCCACCTTTTAAAAGACATTTTCCTTTAGGGTATAAAGGAAGAGAAGAAAAAAACCCATTTGTGTCTATTTTGAAATTCTTCACCTGCTTGGTTTTGTTCTGATTTCCCCCTTCTGTCCTGCCAGCACTGTAGTTCTTGTTTGTGGTTTCATTTCTAACCACTTCAGCTAACCATGGTACAGGGGCTGTGCTTACTTCACAGCTGCAGTTATAAACCAGGCCTTGTAAAAGATGTGCTGATTCTCAGAGCACGCTTTGCTCTGGGAGTCCTTTGTCTCTCCATGCCAACTAAAATGTTTAGTTGAAAGAGTTCAGAGTGAATGAAAATGGCTTCTTGTCACTACTCTTCCAGTATTTAGAAGAGTACATATATCTTAGAAAGATATATGCAAGTGGTATTCCAAGATCATTTTTAGTCTGGTACATTTTTTTGGTAGGAATATGTCAACAAAAAGTTATGTATTAAAAGGTTCAGCTTTATATCTTCCTTGGACTTCAGCTGAAAATTATATACATAAAACAATTTAAAAAAAGAAAGCAAGACTGGCTTTAAAAACTGTTGTGAGGGGAGGGGGCATACTGTACATATAATCCTGTTCATGCATACATACATATTTGATATGGACAGGCAGTCATATTTCCTTCTACACAGATCAATCATTGTCTTTCAATTCCTGTCTTGTCTGGCATCTGCTGACCCATGCTTTAATTCTGTCAGGTCAGAGATATACGGGCCTTTGTAGTGTGCTTGTACTTCATGTCATGTCCCAGCATTGTTGTACATCTTGTTTCAGAGATATTTTGCTGTAATGTTCTGTGACCTTTTCCATTGAGTGAGGCAGTTGGAGAGCCACTCACTGAAGGAAAATTGAGCTGTTTTATTCCTCCCTGAGGAGCCTCGTGTTTCCTTTCCGCCATTCATTTGAAAGCTATCATTTTCTTGATTTTATAGCTGAAAAAACACCATTGATTCACTGGATGCTAGATGCTAAGAGTCCTCCTATTGACATGCCTATTGACAGTTTTCAGTATATTCTGTGTCTAATTATCACTCTTGGCTAAATGATACACCTTGTGGACTTGAGAGATGGAGTCAATAGCGCTCACTGTATTGTTCTAGCAGCCCCTATTGAGGTTGGTGTCAAAGCACTGTGATTTATGCAATCAGAAAGAACATTTCTGTTGGTGTACTGCATAATTAAACAAAGTACAGAGTGACTGGTGACAAAATCAGCTCTGCCAAAGTCATCAGCAAATGAGAAAAGATCTCTTCAGTAAATGGCTGAGACATTGAAGAATCTCTTTTGGCATCTTGCGTTTTTCAATTTTCAAGCGTTCGATTTTTGTTGGAGAGGTTGTTTGGTTTTTTTTTTTTCTGCTTTCCATCTCTTCCATTAGATAGTATTAAAAAATAAGCATATTAATTTATGTCTATGTTAGTAAAGTTATGCAGCTAATGCTGTTATAGATGGGAGTGCTGGTACGTTTTACATGATTACTTTTAAATAAAGAATCTAATTATGTGGTTTGCACACTGAGTCAGGAAGCAAAGTGGCTGCTCTTGGGTTTTGGAAAGTGAAGTTGTTATCATTTTATGTGCATCCAGTTGTTGGTCATGAATGTGCACAAATACTCTTTTTATTTAATGTGATTTAATATTTTGGTTTGCTCTCAAGTGTTAGATCTTCAGAGAGAGAATGTGAAACAGCTGTATACCAAGTGGGAATCTCTTTGGTATGTTCAGGTTTGCTTGAAATCTAGACATGTATATTCAAATATGTGTTCAGTGTGTCAATACATTGAAATCTTAAGAATAGAGATAGTTTTTTTACATAAATGGCGTCAAATAATATGGCTCAACATTATGAGCTGCCATCTAGTTGTGGGTTTTTTTGGTTTGGTTTGTTGGAGGTTTTATTAGAGTGTATTGGCAGATGTAGGAAATTTGTGAAGCACCTATAGCAGAGCTGTGTTTTATTTGTTGTTGGTTAGTGGAAGTAAGAAGAAATCTCATACATCAATAGCCAAATAGCCAGACTCTCCCCAGAAGAGAGTTTGTACATTATTAGTCATTACTAACCAATTTCATGTGATACTTTTGAGTATCACAAGATACATACAAGTGTGATACATTTGAAATATTTTTGAGAGACTGAAGCATCTTATTCAGGGCTTTTCCAGTAAATATGAAAAACAGCATACTTGGTGTTTCTTTCCTCATCACTGTTATACTCTCCACTAGTATTCATTGTGGAAGAAGGAAATTGAAGGCAACAAGACATCTCTGGAACCATCCAGGTACGAGTTCCAGGGCTGGCTTTCCCCTCCTTCCCAGTAGTACACTTACTGCCAAGGAATAGGTGAATAGGTAAGGGGGAGTGGTGTGGGGGTGAGGAAGTTGAAATAGTGTTGGTTTAATGTATGCTTTTAAATGCCCTCAATTTTCACTTTCATTACTTTTATCATGGTAATAGAATTGAATGAAATATGTCAACAGAGTACTGAAAATATCTGAAGTTATTAAAAATACAACAATAAAGACATTCAATTACCCAGTATGAAGAGAAGTATGGACAAACGACCCAAGGGCTGTTGCTTTTGCTTTCCTTTTTCTCTCAAACATGTGAACTCGTACTGAATTACATAGTGCCAGATCAAGCTGCTGCTTGATTCCTTATGTTGTCAGTATATTTTTAACAAGATTAAAGTAGGTATTTTCACTAAAACCACCTTACACTGCTACAACTATCATTTTTTTTAAGGAATACAGATATTAGATATATTCCGGAATAGATTCATATCACTTTTGAAACCTTTGCAATATATGTTCTGTCTCAGCAGATCTGGGTACAGATGAGTTGAAACACAGATCTGATTGACAGTCACTATCCACCGACTTTTACCTTCTTTCTTACCTATTGATGTTTGTCTCTTGACTGTTTGTATTATAAAGTAAATATTAACTATATTTTGGCCCCTTTAAAATATGATACCCAGACAGACCAATACAAAACTGTGCTCCATTCTTGTTTTCACCATATGTATTAATACCACGTAGAAGAATTACTGTTTCTGTAGTTCTCATTTCTCTTGTAATGTGTGTGGTTTTTATTTTATTTTATTTTATTTTTATATATATTAAATTCACAACTTCAAGCTGAAGAATCCTGCAGCTGTCGTTATTACACAAACAAGCTTGTGGAAAAACAGTGCAAGGCTGAACTAGCAGCAAGCATATGGAGTGTTCGTTTTGGAGTGGTAGAAGGGGAAGAATGCAAGGCTGCATTTTCCCTCTGGGATTGTCAAGAAAGGTAGAGCCCTCTGAGAGAGAATCCAAAAGCACAGCAGATCAAAGTGTGTTTGTGACTGGAATGCCCTAGGGTTAGTGCAGTGTGAGGTGTAGCTTGGCAAATCACCATGCTTACAAACAAAAGAGTGTACTATATTCAAATCTTCCTCCAAGCGTTTCAGCATTTCAAAATGACAAATTATTGTTTTTGTTATTTCTGCATTTGGAATTGTTTATGCATTTCAAATGATCTGTAAAGTGAATTGTGTGCACTCAACAAACTTCTTCTTTAAAGTAGGCGGGTTGGAAAAAGTGATGCAGTCACATTAAATGCCAACTACTCTGTTCTTCATTCGGTTAGACAAACAGTAGCCTAAAAAATGGCAGTGGATTAAATTGATATAATGACAAGAATTCACATAGTATACTGTGGATGGGAAGAGGAATAATGCAGTGTCTTTGAACTAATGTAATGCACTTTGATCTGCTATACTTGAAAAATCTAATATACCTGTATTTGTGATGATTCCAAACAGGTTCACAATATGGTAAATGCAGTTTTTACAACCCGCTGTTTAATTTTAAAGACTGATCTATTTCATCTAGGCAACATTTCATAAAAATAAGCATAAAAACATGTTTGTTTGTTTGAATTAAACCTCTACTGAAGATTTCACAACAATGTCTCATTGCTAATATGTGTATTGAACAGAAAGATTAATGGAATATATGATGACTTGAAGGTTTTAAATTATTCATTTGATGAAGGCATGTTCTTTTATAAAGAGGAAAACCCTAATTTTTCTATGTTTAAAAAGCATTCAGATCTTTAAAACTGTAGCAATCTCAAGGTTGTGTTTTCAGCACAAGGGAATCATACAGGAAACTAAAAATATAAAATTCTCCAATGTATTAAATAAAGGGACTTAGTTGTCTTCGTGTGCTGATGAATTAATGAGAATTTGAAAATTTTTTTTCAGAGTCAGTTAATCTGCTGTTTTTGGAGATGTCTTTCCCTCTTGAAATGTTCCAAAATGCAGTATTATTAGGATTGAATTGTAATACTTCAATATTTGCTAGTACCTAATTTTACAAGTGATTTCACTTGAAATCAGCAGATTCTAAAAGGAGGATAAGATATTACTACTTGGGGTTGTTCACATTATAATCACAATTCTGCCCAAAAGTTAGTCCTGGCTTTAAGACCCTGACTCTCCCTGCCTTTTTTTTCTTTAGTCTCTAATTAGACCAGCTACAGATCTTTTCATAAAGTGTTTCAAAAAAACTTCATGAATAGTATCAGACCCTGTTAATATTGTTGAACACACCTGGATTGATAAAATAAATGTAGCATAGAACATCACTTTTCATTTGCTCTTAAGTTAAAGGAAGACTATTAATGGATAGGAAATGTGTTTCGTGGTAATTTTTTACTACAGAATTAGCAGCTGTATTCATTTTAACAAGTTTTATGATAATATTTGAAATTCACCATTAAAATAGGAAACAGTAAGGGAGATAAATGTCAGGAGATATTATCTCAAGCAAAATCTTACTCTGTTCTTGTTTTGCACAGCAGACAAAGTGTGACCTCCATACTTGAAACTTACAGCCGCTTTTACTAGCATTTTTGCCACCTTTAAAAGTCCATCTGAGTAGAGCAGTGGTGACAGTGTGGCCTCACTTGATGTCCTGTGGAGTAAATGAACTCTGAAAGTGTTGGACAGAAGGAATGAAGCTTATGAATTAATAATTATCTTAATTAGTTTTGCTTCGATCATGTCATATGAACAATCAAGTGTATTCTGTCAGTGATACAAATATTGTTTGTGAAATGACCGATTTTTCCATTCTTGAGGAAGATGGTAAATCATAACATGGAAATTTAATCTATCAGAACCACAGTAACTACATAGGAGTGCCTTGTGTTTTCCTTATGTCTGTGAGGTGCCTCTCACTGTCCTTGTGAGCAGGTAGCCAGCAGAGAAATGGAGAATTGTGCATTTCCAACTAGCTTCCAAACTAAAAAACTACGTAAATTTCCAGACCCAGTTTGTTTGTGTGGAGGTTTTTTGTCGTTTTTTTGTGGAGGCTTTTTGTTTCCAGCAGCTCTGCTGTTCAGCATACAGAGCAAATTTTGCACTGGCAGTATCTGTTTGTGAGGAAGACCTTTCGTAGTTTTGGTGATGAGGATTGGCTCAGTTGAATTCTTTTGAACTAAGCAGTAGTGGTTTCAGCTATGATATTCACTTCATGGTTAACCTTAGTACTTGTGTACCAAAGTCATAATTTACCAGTGATGAAGCTGGACTAAGGTGTCAAATCTCATCACCAGTCCTTGTTGCAGTTATGCTGTTTTGATTTGTAGTTTATCCTCTCTCAATATTTACTGAACCAGTTTTAGATCATGATTTTGAAAAAAAAAGAAAAAAAGCATCAATTGCTGGAAAAGAAAAGACTGACCTGTGGCAAGACACTGAATAATTGGGAACTGGGAAAATGAGAAATGGTGTCATGAAATCTAATCTAATGAGTCTATCATTTCTCCAGCCATTTAAGTTGTCCAGCAGCGTGTTGGTCATTCAGTTTCATCTTTACTCGCATAATATTAGCAAAGGACTGCTTGTACTATAGATACTGGGGACTCTTGGGAACTGTGATGTTTAGAGTATGCCTTTTGAAAGACCTCTGGAATCACTGTGTACAGAAGTTTATATTTATGACTGGATCATTTTCTTACCAGATTTACTTAGTCCATATGGGAACCTTGTATTATTTCCAGTAGTGAAAGTATATATATTTATGTAAATTTGAGATGGTAGGTCCTAATTGTGAATCTGTGGAAAGAAAGAATAATTCTTGCCCCATATGGCACCCACTTTGAGGTGCAGGGGAATGAAGGATTTAAGCACACACAAACCCAGTCTTTGTACTGCTGAGAGTTACTGCTTTGGCAAAGGTGAGAGAAATAAATTTGATGTTGGCAGTGCCTCAAAATGACTGTAAATGTTTGATTTCCTCAGCATTATCTAAGGTCAGTAAAGTCAGAGTCACAGCTTTCATGTTGTCTGGATTCATAATTGTTACGGTTACAGCTGGGATATCTACTGCCATATATGATTTTACTACAACTCTGTTAAGGCTCATGTGCTACTGAGAGTGGGGAAGACCAGTGGGTTGGCCAAGGTTTTAGAAACTTTCTTTGTGTAATATCTGGCCTAGCCTAGCAGCAGTAACTCAGTGGTGGGTTTGGCTTGTCATCAGGGCAAGCATCCTGGCATATTTAGGTGTACAGTGTAGCACCTCTTAGATGGAATCTGGGAGATAACAACCCACTAGCCAGTCTTCTGCTCCATTTGCTGCAATTCGGCATGCTCAAGAGAGACCCTGTCGTGTCAGCAATCTGCTGTTTTGTTCTGAGCAAAACTGTTAGCTACTTCAGCTTTAAGTCTTTCTTCTAATATTTCCTTGATTAAATACTGCTGATTCTCACACTTCAGGCTGCAGACAACTTGTTGTCCATATGCATCTGGCAACTTGCACACTCCTGGCTCTATCACTTTGCTGCCTACTGCTTCTACAGATGTCTGGTGCTTTCACTGCAGAAATGAGTCTCGGTGTCTGTAACAGCAGTTGGAAAAGAGGAGGAGATGCCAGGTTGCATGCTTTTACTGATAGGCACTGATACTGTACCAAGCAGAAATGGGAATAGAAGCCACCAGCAGAACACCTAATGGCTGAACAATTCCACAGATTAACTAACCTTTTAAAGTAATTGTGTAGGCACTGGTGGAGGGTTTTATTAAATAATAAATAATTTATTTAAAATTGGGTTTGCCCCACTTCATATGAGATTTGTATGTATGAGATTTGTATGTGGTGACCTCCATAAAACCCTTACAATATCATTCTGTGGCTGCTGATAGTGAACTGAGTCCAAAATATTCTTTGTATGATAAAAATCCTAGTGTTCAATGCATATGCATTTAATGAAACTAAGCTGTATGCTGTCTCTTTGGCACAGAGATGTTTTTAAAATGTTCTTAAAATGTTCTAAATTTAGATTGAAATGTATTTACAGGTTCACACTAAGGTTCCTGGTAGGCAGGATGGTAAAGTAACAATAGTATTTTTTTTTTCACTATTTCTCTGTTCCTGACTTTTGAAGATGATATTTAGAAAACCATCCTAAACAAGAATAGTCACATTTTGACTAAAGAGAGATTACCAACTGAGAACACATAGAGTTTTGACAGAACCAGATCAAAATGCTTTGAATTTTGGAAAGTACTTTTCTCCAGCTATTGAGTACTCTGATGAAAGAGGAACTGTTGGCATTTTGAAGGCAATTCTCTGTACATAGTGGGGATTTCCAATTAGCACATTTAAAGATTTGTATGAGATGATGCTTAAAAATGGGACATTACAAAATGAAATTTTGTCATGGCACTTTCTAATAGAGCTCTGAGAAAAGTCATTGTATGGCAGTGCATTTCATGTGCTTGTCTGAAGTCAGTGATTCTTGTTTTCCCTTTTCAATTACAGCAAGCCTTTCATAATTATCTAAAAGTTGCATGTAAAGAGTACTGCAGATCATATAACAGGTATATTACATGCTGTATGACATGTATGGGGAAAGCCTTGTTTGAAATACAAACATTAGGAAGAGTAGCCTGAAAATAAATATTGGGTAATTGCTCTTCTAAATGGCAATTGTACCAGCTATATGGTATATGTCTGAGGGTAAAGTGTCACTGTCCTCCCAATGTGGTGGTGCCCAGACAAAGGCAGAATGTTAAGGAAGTGCCAGAGGATAAATTATAGTTACATAATGACAAATCTGTAGGTGACTGACTATGGATCATAAGCAAACTTAGTACAGGCAATGCCTGCAAGCAGACCTGGACCTAACTTGTTTAATGGTTGAAGAAATAACTGTGGAGATCCTGAAGGGGAAATGCTATCATTTTATTCCCTAGGTAATTAGGAAGGATCGTAGAGACTCTAATTATGCAGCCCATACTGACATTGCTGTATAATTCTTAGGGCAGATCTTCTGGACTTCAGTGGGATTATTTCTGTGAGTAGTCTAACAAACAGTGATTTTAATGATTCATTAAAGTGTCCAGGTACAAACCTGTTTTCTATTATAGACAGTATTTCTCAGCTGAAGATAGTTAAAAGCCTTATCATTCATTCTAAAAGCAGTATGGATGGTAAGTGCAAATGAGATTTTATAACTAGTTGTCACTCTTTTGCACGCTAAGTTTAATTATCAGAAAAAGAAATATCATTTACAATATTTACACCAAAGGTTAAAGACATGAAGTACTTTATTATGCAAACAATGACATTTTAACAACAGGATGCATCCTGAAGGGAGCAGTTTTTTACCTTTAGCTTTGTTGGCTGGTCTCTGACAAGTCACCTTTGAGCAGAGGATATTAGATGGTTGATGTACTCAAAGCTAGCTTTTGCTTCCAGATCTTAAAAAAAGCCTTGTACAAATTGCATTCTACATTGGGAGAAGTAAGGAATATCTCTTCATCTTTAACTTACTTTTCCCATAAATGATATTTAACAAAAACAAATGAGTAGTATAAACCCAGCTTGGACTGCAAGTCTGTCATAAAACCATATGGCACTGTCAGGTTAACTTTTCCCTTAATGGTGCCTTGATTTTCTGTTTGGCTTTTTGGTAGCAGAAATACGTAATGAAACAGTGTCTATTAAAAAGATCATTGGCTTCATACTACCTTCCTGTCAGAGCTGGTTTTGGCTGGCCTGGGGAAAGCAGGGGCTGTATACCCTGTCAATTCAATGTGTCTTGTTTGTACTGGGGTGACTTAGGCTGCCTGGTTTGTGTTGGAGCATGAGGGGACTCTCCTGGGTGCTCTGTTGGGATGCCCAGCTGCAGCTGACAGAGTTCAGGGAGGAGCAGCTGCTGCCTGTAATCTTTGCCCCAGGAAAGGCAGCTTAGCAGTGTTTGAGCAGGGACTGCTGCATGCCTGTAGTGGCAAGACCCTTTCTGAGCCACAGTGACTTGCTAAGAGTTTGTAATGCAAATAAGACACAGTCTCCCAGGGTGAAGAACATGATATAAAGTTAGAGCAGAGCGGAATTGTTACAAAAATTGTGGTTTAGTCATGCAAAACAAGTTGGATATTTGTGTGATATGGTGTTCTCTCTTGTCTGTGTATTTTAGCAGGTTTAGGTTGAGGAGATTCCATCCTAGCCTTTACTGATGCTGTGGGTAATTGTACTCACAGGGTTTGAATTGTCTTGATCACTATTTGGGAATTAAGAGAAACACATCTGTTTGTGTTGCAAAATGTTCTTTGGCAAGTTACATGTCTTAACCCACAGGAGTTTGAAGGAGTAACCCAGCCCTGCCTTGTTTATTTGGGATGTTTTCCTTTTATCTTCTCTGATGTTGTCTGTTTTGTTTTGAATATGAATACAAAGAAAGAGCTTCTGTCTTTAGTAGTCTTTGACTTTGATCCTGTTGTTGTTTCCTTGTGAAAGAAAGAAGAAGTCTGAACCCATGGGTGTGCTTATAGAATCAGGGCTATCAGTTGGAATCCAGATCTTTGCATTAGAAATTTGCTCCCTTTTTCTCCCGCTGTTTGTGTGCTTTGCTCCTAGGGTTTTGTGATCCTAATTTTGGTTCTGAGGGCTTGATGTTCTTTCTGATACTTCACAAATCATACTCAGAAGTTAAAAAGCAAATAAAAATAAATGCTAATGGATTCTTCCAGAAATAAAGATGACCTGGAATCTTCAGAAGCATGACATCTGTATGGTCATGGTTGGTTTTTCTCATATAGGAAGAAGCTACAAGAGTCTGGGGAGATTTTCCCTGCTGTAACAGGGATAATTTGCAACTTGGAACTCAAAAAGAAAACTGTTGCTAGTGTCTTATACTCTGTCTCACTACTGAACAGGTTGCTAACTAGGGGCTCTTTGTGTTCATGTGATTATATTGTAAAAGAAAATACTGCAAAAGGATATGTAATGTAATTTTTGACAGGTTTTAAAAAAACCAAAACACTGAGATATTACTCTGGGGATGATTTGTCTGTTGAGTATGCATATGCTTAGGGCTGTGGTGGTTTCACAGTAGGCCAAGCTCATTATACAGGCAGCTCTATGCATATTTCTGTCCACACCTGACAGTTTGTTAATTTTTTAAACCCGTTGAACCATCTTTTCCTGTGCCAGGAGATCTTTCTGACTTTATTCCTCTTTCTTAGCACTCTGGGTGTTCTCTGGACCTTTTTTTTACCTCATACCAAGAGCTGAGTTGTTTGTGCCTCATGTTCTTCTCATGCCAGTACTTTTCCTTTTTTAGTCTCTTGCTAGAAGTTCCAAGAGCAATCTCACCCTTTCCCAATTTTTTCTGTTGGTTTCAACCTCATGTTCTGTTCTCTTTCTATGCCCTTTTCTCTATCTTACTTTAGCTCAAGGAGCTCCAAGGAGCTTCTCAAGTGTTGGGGTTGACTAAGTGAGAGCCAAGAGCAGATGTTAAAGCCAGAGCTGGGCCTCAAGAAAGAACTTTGTGTTTGTAACATTCCCTAGTGGCAATATTCCTTGTGTGTATGGCTGCTTTAGTATGTGAATCCAAAGTACTTTACTAATATTAATACAGCCATATAACAGCTCTTTGGAGCGGGTGATAGCTGTGTGTCCTCCTTACTTCTTGGTTCTGTAATTTAGTTTTCTAAACTCAATATGATGTGTAAGATTGAAGGCTACATGTGATGCTGTGAGCAAATGAGATGAGGTAATTTTTCTTCTCTGAGAAGTTTAACTAGAATAAATAGTTTGATTTATTTGAAATAAATTACTGAAACACATTTAAGCAGATTTTGAGTCTGGTGCAAACTGAGATGGGAACACCTTCACACTTATTTGTTTAGTGCTCTAAATTTTTGCTGCACAAAATTTATTTAGATAATAGTAAAATGCATTTCTTAAATAGTTGTATTTATATAATTATATTCTTGACTGGTTTTGCTATGAGTGTTCTTACTCCATAATGAATGTCTTTTCCAGTTTCTGTTTTTTTCCAAGTGTAGTGACTTACATTGACCAGGAAATAGCTTTGTTATGATAAAATAATGGTTTTGAAGAATTGCAGGTACAGATCAGAGTTGTGTTACATCTCAGTAGCCAGGAGTAGACCAAGCCTTATATTTAATAAGGCTTTCTGCTTTTTGTCTGAAATTTCTCAAAAAGAAACAAATGTGTATCTGCTCTGTGTGGTTCTTGAGAAAGTGAGCTAATGCTTATGGAAATCAGATAACATAACGAGTGTGCAGAGAACAGATTCTGCACTTTTGTGGAGGTGTCTCTGAGATTTATGGATTTGCTGAAAGCTGCCCATGGTTCTGCTCAGGTGCTCACTAAAAGCCAAAAGTCCTCAAATTCTCTCTCAGCAAAATGTCCCAATGGAAATGGAGGACGTGCAGGGCAGCTGGACATAGAATGCTTTACTTGCTATATGGAGTGGATGAATTACAATTTGTGAAAGGGAAAAAAGTAAACACAGTGTCTAAAGTGCATGTGTACCTGGGAGGCAAAGTATGAGACACTGATGATTTGAGATATTTTTATTATGAAGAAAAGCCTTTTGTGCAAAATCCATCTTAAGAGAATGTGTTGTACTTGTGCCATATATACTCAGAAGATGGATGCAGCATTGCCAAGGTTTAGGTTTCATACCCTAGAAATTATTCTAGAGGAAAGCTGTACAGTATAACTCTTCACGCAATGCAGCAGCAGCACTAAAAATTGTAAATTCTTGCCAATTCATTTATTGCAGTAATGAAAATCATTTGCTCTCTATCCTCGACTAATAAAATAAAAAAGGATTTGAAAGTATAAAATTATTGTAGAAGAAATTAGATTTAGGTGTTCAAGTGGTTTTCTCAAATATATTTATACTTTAGCACTTCAAAAGAATAAAGAGATGGACCAACATGGCAAAAGGTCTGTGCTAAACTTCATTCTTTGAGTGTAATTTTCTTGTTGCTAAATAACAGCATTTCTGGCTGAAGTTCTGAGCACCAGTTATGTTTCTTGCCCAGTTAAGTCAATTACAGGTGTGTGGTCTGTCTGAATTCATCAAGATTACACAGTGCTGACATGTCCTATTTAGGAGATGTGAACTCGGTTGTGTCTAAAGTGGAGGCTGGTTCTAGCACACGCAATATTTATTCTTTTTATGTCAACCTTTTATTAGTCAGTGTAAAATATTTATGTGTGTCAGTCTAGATTCATGTGGTGACATTTTTTTAAAAACAGGCTTGTATAATATAACTGGATCAGAATGAAATTCCTCTGAATGCTGCTATCAAACACAATGTTTTTGGAGATCTATTTTTTAAAGACATCAGTGTTGTGAGGATTCTTTTGAGTCTCTGCTGGAGGGATGTCTGGTATAATTTTTATAAGGGGGTATTCTCTGGTGCTTCTCAAATCTGTAAAGTGTTGCATAACTTGAAAGTATTGTGAAATTTGGATCTAAATATATTTTAAGATTAACTTAAATTAATCACATTGGAAATTTTGTTGAACATGTTAAGAATGGTTGGTTTCTTTCCATAGAACACATGAAAAGTTACTGCATTTCTCATCTAAGAATGTGGCATGGCAATCAATGAAAGTATTTTCAAATATATTGTTAAAAATATATTTGTATGAACAGATTTTGATTCAAGATGACATTATTCAATATTTTTTTTCTTCTCTTGTCAGGTCCTGAAGGCTGCTAGGGCAATCCTGCCAAATGTTGAGCCTAGGCAAGGCAAGCCTGGAGTTGTGGAAAAGTAGAACTTAAGTTGTTAGTTCAATGGGATTATTTTGATGGACGTTGTTCTATGGCTGTATGTCAACAAGAAAATGGGGAGAATTAACTGCACTGTTATCTTCAACTAACCCAAGTAGAGACTAGTTCTCTTGGGTTTATCTTCCCCTTAGAAACTTCCTGTTGTCTGTCTTTTACTTGGTTGTTAAGCTGGATGGAGCAGGTTGACCCCTTTTTCACTTGGTTCTGGATATTAGGTGATTCATGGGCAGCGGTACTGATCAAGGTAACATCATACTACTCATCAGTTTTGGCCTTCATTTTGTTATTTTTATTTCCTGGACCATATGTTGTGAGGTCTTCTGACTCAGCAGTCAGACCTCTGTGATTTTTTAGCTCTGGTTGGGAAATCTGATAGACAGTACATCTGAAAAATGTGGTCACGTTCCCTGCATTTTGTCCTAATTTTTATGGAGGAGTTGGGATAAGTTGATATTCAAGTCTTCTCTTCATATTCTTAGTCTTCTCCTCAGGTTTTTATCACTGCCTGGACATTTTGGTTGTCAGCTGTGAGATCTCTTTCACTGTTTCACTTACATATCCATATTCTTCATTCTACATGTGTGTCCTCTCATCCCATATTCTTACTTGGCAGATGATTTTTAGAGAACTGGGGAATGTCAGAATGACATGATTATGTTATTGCAGTATTTTGCATGTATAGTAAGAGACTACATTGAAGTTGCACAGCAAGGCCTTAACTTGGCACTCCCTAAATTTCTTAATAGAAGTCATTTGTAGTTTCAACATTTCTTTGGGTCAGCCAGGAACTCATGAGCTTAAGGAGAGAAACACTCAATACTGGATGGACAAACCTTCCATAAAGCCAGGTTTGTCTTTTGTCACTAGGACACAACACTTGATCTCAGAGCCTCAGACTTTCTGCAGTCTTTGTTCCCTTCTATATTGTCTGAACTATCCAAAACTATTTGCTATATATTCTCCTACTATGAAATTTCCCACTATGAAATCCCAATACCAAAGATTTATTTGTTTTATTTATTGCTTTTTTCATAGTTGTAAATAAATGGAATTGGTCCAGGTTCTTCAACATGTCTGGGCACCTTTGACAAAGCTACCTGTACACCTTGGTGTGGAAGGAAGCAGCACACTGTTTAAAAGATACAAAACTGGAGGAATCCTGGTCACTTGTGGAGGTAGGGAAGTGACACAAAGAGATTGGTAGAGACTAAAATGAACCTGGGAAAAGACCAGAAGATTGGTGAAAGTTCATTTATCACATCAGAGGGAGGGCTTCTAAACTGTGTCCCTAGCGCAGTCTGGACAGAGGTAAGAGGCTTAAGAAGGAGCTGTGGGGGGGAAGTGATTGGTCAGGGACATACATTTAGATAGAATCTGTAGTGTACAGTGACATTTTGGGAACCTTATACAGCGAATTGTACTTGGTATTTTTTTCCTCTGTTGCCATATCCAGTATTGCTTTGTTTATGACACTTCTGAAAATGGAGCTCTAGAGTGTTTGGGGGTCTGTGGAGGAAATGGGGAAGGCACAGTTGTGAATATAAGGGAGGAATGTTTTTAAAGGATAACACAAAAGTATGAAAAGCAACATTTGGATTGAAATGATATCTGGCTATAAGGAGGAGAAAGGCTTAAAGGATCTGTTTTAAGATATAGAATTGTATCAGCAATAAGTTTTTTGGATATATAAACTGCTTTTTGAAGTGTATATTAAAGAATTCTCAGATATCCTGTCAGCAGTTCCTTACCTCCTGCCTTACAGCCTCCTGTCCCCATTCATATTTCTGTTTTCTCCGTGTAAGATGATTATGTGTCAGCTTGATTATGCAGACAAATTAAAACAATGAGCTGCCTTCCTTGCTGGATAAGATAATATGTAAGATTGGAAAAAGGTAAAAAGAGACAATACTTGTATAGAACCTCTGATTCAATCCATAGGAAAGTTAGACTTAGGACAAGAACTGTTTTAAAGAATTTAGATCTTATCCTAGGTGCTGTCTTTAGCATTTTATGAATGACTTAGCATTGTCTTCAGCTGATATCATCATATTAATAGGGGTGTAGAATACACTAACCCTTTTTACTTCCATGAGGAGAAAAATGAAGTACAAATCCCATACCTGTTTTATCAATGTTGATACCATGGAAAAGCATGAACTCAAACTGCAGTAGAGGAAGAAATGATTTGATGTTCTTGTAGATAGCAGAAACAGTGTTCTTCATGTGCTTTGAATTGTTGTATCATTTACATTTTATTGCTTTGTGATGCTTTTCATAATTTTCATAAAGTATACCACATTTGATGCTATTGAGAAGAAATAAAATTTATGTAAGATGAAAAGAAGTGCTGCCAGCATGCAGCTTTTAGCCTTGATTTGTTGTAAAGCTAAGAGACAATTTAACATTCGGGATGGGGAGAGAAGGGGGATTACCTAAGGGATACTGTTGTTGAGGAGAGTGTAATTTTACTGTCAGATATGCTTGGACTTATTTTTGTCAGAGTAATTTGCAGTAATCTATGGGTTATTTGTGCTCCGATTTTCTCAAAAGTACAGCGATGTGTTTCTGGAGACCTATTGTTTGGTTTGAGTTAGGGTTTGTCTGGAACAGCACCTGCCCTGCGAGTTTGTCACCTCCCCTGCCACTCATGGGAGGGCTCAGTGACATGTGTGGGCTGGCTGGGGGCACCTGCAGAGTTGGATGTTCCAGTTTGGTTGTGGAGGATGAGCGCTCCCAGCACTCGCTGCCGCTCTGCACGGGCCAGAGAGTGGGGCCAGCCGGGCTTTCGGGGTCGCTTGTTTCCCCAGCTGTGGAATTGCACTTGGTGCTTTCAGCGCTGCTCTTTTGCTCCCCCTGATTCTTTTTTCTGTCAAGTGAGTCATTCTGTCTGTGGATTTATTTCAGGAAGTCTAATAAACTATCAGCGCTCTCTGCGTACATAACTCATGAGAGTAAATGATGGTTGTGTACCTACATCCTACAAAAGACATTTATCCATTTTAATATTGCTCTAATTTTAAATTACTTTAAGGTGTGTTTCCCCTTCTCCCAGGAACTTTGTCACTTAAATAAAGATACCATTTAAATTATTGCAGTTGTATTGAATCTAATTCATTTGTATGTTTTATGTATTTTGTATTTTTAAACATCTACTGCAAATGCACTTTACAATTCTAGTAGAAAATTACTTTTTGTATTTCTGTAATGATGCCCTTGAGGATATTTTTGCATAAATCCTTTTTTCTATTTTCAGATACAGATCTGTTTTATAGTAGAGAAAAAGCATTTTTAACAAAAAATAGGAATTAATTTTTTATATTAAAAAACATCCTCTATGGGCCCTAATTTCTGAAACACGATGATCAGAGGCACTCTTTTTACGGCGCTATAATTTGTATATTTTTTATAATTACAAATTCCTTTTTATAACAAAAATACACCACTGTTACCAGTACTGTTGCATTGTTCATTGTACTTATTTGAAGAGGAATGTTTTGTATATAGTTTATAAATTTGTCATGGACAATTTCCTATTAAGCCTAGTAATGGATTCCTTGAGTACTTGAACCTCAGAGGAACCTGAATAGACTTGGTTGCAATTTCTTATAAATTTTAGTGATTCTGTTTTTATGTATTGCATTTAACTTACTTTATAGTTTTCCTATGCCTGTGTTTTTTAATCTGTGTTGAGAGATCTCAAGAAGTTCTTGCTACATTTTGCCAAGGAAATTGTTTTTTGAACTTCATGATCTTCTTTTCTCGTTGTACTAATTTGTGAAGGGTACAATATTGTTGCTGATTTTTAACAACTTCTGTTGAATTTGGGTATGTCTTCATGTGTATTCCATAATATCACACATTTTTGTTATGGAACATGGCTTGATACAAATTATGCTTTGTGGCAAGTTTACTGGTTAATATCTCTGACTTAATGACTTCAGATGAGGTGGAAGTGAGCTGATACTAGTTTTTGCTTTAAAATATTAGTAAAACAGAATATAATTATTAGAGGTTTCAATTACCTTTTTTTATTTTAATAATGTTTTGATGCCTTCTAAGTTATATGAAGTTATATGTGCAGAATAAAGTAGCATTTCACTGCCCAACCACACCGTTAGTGTGTTATTTACTTTTATAGAGTTTGTCTATCACCAAAATGCTATGCTGTCATTTCCAAGTTGGAGTGGAAGTCTGAATTCTGATGATTAGTTCCTCTCATTGCCTAGTTGAGTCTTAGCCATTCTCTAAGTTTATGGAATTGATATAATTTGGCATATAAGTTTAAGACTATATTTTTTAGAAGAAATGCTAATTTCAGTGACTTTATTAGTATATGCCAATATAATATATTTAAGAGAGATGTTTTAATGGAGGATTTTTGTCTGATTTAGTAAGTAATTATTTGGGTAATTGTATCTGTTGGTTTTCTTAAAAAAATCTTAGGCACTACATAATTTTTTAAATAGCTTCAGTATCTCAGAAGTTCTACTTCTTTGATCCCTGAGTTATAACTTCTTATTGAATTGTCATGCCTTTTCTTGGCCTGGATATAATGATTTTTGGATTGGGGTGGAATTATTTTTTTTATTATCAATAAAGGGTTTTTTCAAAATTGAAAATTTTTCAATATAAAAAATGTTCTCCTTCTTTTCTTTTGGTCCATAATTTTTTCATTGAGAACTATCACAAAGTTTGTTATTCAACACAAATTGTTGTAGAACTTCTCATAAGGCAACCTTTTGCAGACTTTTTTAGGATCCACTTTTACAAGATCCACTTTCCCCCCCCCGACTTAGTTATTATAAAGGTAGCATGAAAACCAGAACCACAATATTATATATAGAACTGTGTCTTAGATGCCTGTTTTACAATAAACAATTAAATATTGTTCATAGCAAAGTTCATTGATGTTTCAGAATGTAACTTGCTTCATCCAATGCCTCCTGGATGTTACAAATACAGAATACAGATGAGTGCAGACAACATGTACAGACCCAAAGGGGCTCTCAAAGACTCAGTCCATAAGCCAAGAAATAGCATTAAGCTGCAGAAAACAGCCCCTCATTTAATCTGTATAATTTCTGCAAACACAGAAAATACTACCAGAAGTTGATCCTGAGAAGCTTCCACTATATACTCCATCAGTAACCTCCTAAAGACATGCTTCAGAAAGTGGATTTTGGGATGGACATTTTAATTTTTCTGCGTACTAGTGGAAATAAGAATTGTGAGTTGTTCTAAATTCTGGAAGATGATTTCCAAGGATGTTCCACATTTAAAATTTTCTGAGCACTTTTTTTTTTGTATTAGATTCTTTTGCTCTGATTGCTCACTAGTATTATTTAGGGTGGTTGTTTTTTTTCTTTTTCTTGGAAAAAGAAGAAATATTGGAAATATTGGATTAGAAAAAATATCATAGATTTGACATACATTGCTATTTATAATTGATTTCTAGGGTGACATTTACAGCGAGCACATTTTCTGGGAAACATGTCTTTAAAAATTTGCTTGGTTTAAAGGAGGAAAGCTGGAAAATGGAAGGTGGATGCCCACTGTGATCTATTGCTGGCCTGGCACAAAAAGATGCCAAGTGTCTTGTGCTAAGGCATTGTGAACATCACAGAATCAGTCCCCAAGCTGATCAGAGTGAGAAATACATCACCTTCATAAAAAGATGGAACTACCCCTGTTGGTGTGGGATAGAATGCTGGTCTGTTATGCTACACTGTATTCTGCTGTGTAGTACTTTTAAAATGCTATCCATCTGTATGCACCATTTAGATTTGTGCATGTGAACTTGGATGCAGTTTAAATGCACGTTGTATTCCATTTTCCAGTAAAGTTAACAGAGGAGTAAAAGAAAAATTTGCTGGGCCTATTCTTCACTTAGCTTTTTATTTTTAACAAATGAAAAATACGTAGAGCAGTTGTCATTTGTTAAAGTGTAGCAGAAAGAGCGAAACAGGCCAGTGGATGCTTCATCAAGAACGCTCATTCAGAATGATGAATGTGGCTAAACACACATTTGTTCGTAAAACTTGCAGAGTGGATGAGCATCATTAAGCATGAGGAATAGGTGCAGCACACTGAGAAGAGAGTGGAGCAAACAGATGTTGTGAATTTTCACAGACATCCTTCATCCACCAGTCCATCATTAATATGGTTGAAGGTGATCCTTTCTTTTTATTTAATAAGCACAAACAAAGTGTGTGTGCTCTAATATTGCTGAACACACTTTTTCCAGAGGGAGTGGGGTTTAGCTAGAGGGCTACTAAAATATGCAGATAGATTTCCTGTTTACACATGGTGATGGCATGTCATCTTTGGGAGCTTGCACGTATGGTTTGACACAGCTACTTTTTTCCTTTCAGTGTGCCTTTATATGACAACCTTTTAAATAAAGGTCTCAATGAGCAAAGAATGCCCTGAAAAGCCATTTGATCCGTGGAATTACCTTTTTGAAGATTTAACTTAATGCTGATTTTTTGCTTGTCTGTTTATGTGAGAAAATGCCTTTATGTATTGTCACCTTTCCAGGAATTTCTTAAATTTTCAGTCTTGAATGTTAATTGTAATCTTTATCTCTGCATAAAATTTTAATTCCTGACGTCCTAAAGGTTTGGAGGAGTGCATTTCATCTTTGCCACAAGTTTAAAGTTATTTTGATCTTTTTTTTTATACTTTCTTCAGTGATGATGAACTCTAGAATATCAAGTATACTTTTACAAGTACCTAACAGTCCTCTTTTCATGATAGAGAGCTGCTTTTTTAGGTGACATCTACAACTATATAATGCTTACACTTAGTTTATCAAAGGTTCGGTTTTTTTTGAATTTAATGTGCTAGTTCATGTTAATTATTAGTTGTTTTCATAGAAATCAGTACTTTTACAGCAAGGCATGCTCTTGAAAACAAAATGGTGCTTAAAGGTTTTCCCACATATTTTCATGAGTGAGGCATTCTGCTCCTGATGTTTTTGCGAGGTTTCTGGGAATTTTCCTGTGTGTCCTTAGCCTTGCACAACAAGTATGCTCCAAATATTCATATGCAGGATTTTTTCTAAGTACAGAAAATTTTTTATATCACTGCAGGTTCAGTTAAAGTTGCAGGAAGGTGACCTTGAAACAAGGGGAGGAAAAAGAAGAAAAATAGGGAAAATCTGATTTTGAAATACCATAAAAATGTGAAAGGTGATACAGTGGTCACTAATATACTTCTCTGTGTTAAGGCCTGTATTCCTTGTACAGACACATCCCAGAGGGAAATGATCCTCTTTCATGTATTTCACACCAGCAAATTAATAGTTTGTCAAGCAATCCTAGTTTGTTTCTCCACAAAGCAGAAGAGGAGGAGAAAACCAATCACTTCATAGTGCCACTTATTCTAATTTGTTCATCTTTATGTTTTGTAATATTATTTACCTTTTGCTTGTTATATTTTGTTATATTTTTTGAAGTGTTAGTGAAAATGTTGTGTAGAAACATTATGGAATATTTTGCCAAAAATGTTAAATGTTTCTCCTCTCATTAGGGAGAACTGAGTAACCTTTCATATCTTTTCTGAGGTTCATACAAACAGGTGATTTGTACCAGAGGCAAGGTCTTTAGCAAGAAATCACAAGAGCCCTTCTATGTTCTGCAGACTTTTGAACTTTGCAATGTAAAAGCTTCTAAACCCACTTTCTTCTCTTTTTTTATTCCCCCACATTTTTTTTTCTGCAAACTTTGTCTTAACAAGGTATACAGAATTTGATTTTTCCTTTCTTTGCCTAGTTGTCAAAAAAACAATCATAGATTCTTTTTAACATGAGAACTATTGTAATTAAGGAGAAATCAGCTGGTATACTTGCTAATATCATACGTTTCTGTGCTTCCATTTTATGTAACTGTTACTGCCTAGACAAGTTTCTGGGCTGTTCTAGATGTGCTTAATTGCTTGCCTAAAAGGAGACTGTCCCTGTGGTAAAGCACTGTGGATGTGGCCACTTCTGGTAGTTTATTTTTAGTCTCCTGGATGGGAAGGACAGACAAACTGGTCTTTTACATCTGGGACAAGGAATGCTTGTAGGCTTGGGGACTGATGGATATTCTCTTTGAGTACCAGCCTGTAGCAATGGCCTGAGTGAAAAATCAAGGCTTTTGAATTATGGCTTTTTTCTAAAAGTTTGCTTTAATAGGCAAAACCTTTGGCAAGTGGAGAACATAGGCCTGCTCTTGTAGGCTGCCCATGAATGTGAATGTGGGGCTAGAGATTGAACCCAGCAGGCTAAGTAGAGGCAATACTGATATTCTGAAATTAGAATTTGTTTTCACTGACAGAGTGGTAATATGCAAGATTATTTTTTATTCCAGATACTATTTATGGAGATTTAAGTAAAGAAGGGTGCTGAAAGTGAAAGTCAAAAGACGAGAATTCATTTGGTAGCTATTGTTGCTCTCTCTTTGTCTCTCTCAAACTAAATTACTTGAAGGAACTGATTGGCAGTGGCTTAGTTACATAAATGATTTGAATAATATCAGAACAAAAATCCTGTTAATTTTCCCAATACTCAAAACTTATGTAAAAAAATTTATATTGTCATTTATGGATGAGTGTCCAGTTGTCAGGTCCAGCTCTGCACAGGGATTCCCGTGCGTTTACATAGGAATGTATGTCCTAATAAATTTAGTACTAAGCATATAAACGTATTTTATACAAACTGTTTTAAAGTTGGAATGTATTCTTTCCACTGTGCTGCCTCTTACTTTCCTAAAAGCATTTAACAATCCACCTCATTTTACCTCTTCAAATTTCATTTTGAAATTCTTCTGATACGCAGTGCATACATAATTTGACAGGGGCTTATCATTATGGTTTTGCATTATTTACTTTTACTCTCCCATCTTCCTTTGGTCATTGTTTTTCTCCTGTCCCACAGCTGTACTTGTAATCTTTTTATTCCTCATTAAGTATTTCTCTGTGTGTGTTTTCAGTGAAAATTTAAGTTAGGAAGCAGTAAACTGATGAGCAGTGCTGCTTACATGGTCCTTAACACTTTCTTCTAGAATTTCATTGTTCTTCAGTTGTTTCATTCTTATTATAGTAGGGGCTGAATGGTGGACAGCTTCAGAAACTGATCTATGTCAAAAATGATTTAAGAAAAAGAGAATACCTGGTCATCTCGTTTCTGTATTGCTGCTTGTCATGCAGCTCCACAAAGAGTTGTCCCAATTGAAGGCTTAGTGTGGAAACACAAATGAGCAGCTGAAGGTAGTCAGCCTGTGAATCTCCTAGACAGAACTACATAAATACTACTTCAGCAAAAGCATATAACATAGAAGTTATAAATTTATGGGGTAGTCATTTGTCTAAATCGAAAGGGGATGGATTTCTTTGTCAATTTAAAAGAATATTTAGCAATGTTCCCTTATTCATCATGGCTTTTCCAAGTCGATTTAATCTTAAAAAACATCATATTCAATAATGAGTTCTCAGTTTAAGTGTAAATTAGATATAGCTCTTTCCCCACTGTGCCTCTCCTCAGTCAGTACATCATTTTCATCTGCTAAACTGTTTGGAAACATGTGCTGGGTGGACAGTAAGCAAAAATGTTTTCGGAATTCATCTTGATGTGCTTATACATTAGATTTTACAGTCCCTGTAAACAGTCTGTAGTCTATTCTTTGTTGAGAAACACACAATAGAATCTACATAAACTGAAAAACTTGTTGGCAAATAAAATTGATAATGTGGGAAATTATTTTAGATTTTATTTGGGGCCCACTTGCAGAAGTTCTAGTTAGAATTTATTAGTAACTCAAGAATGGAAGTGTCCAGGTCCAATTAGGATGTTTTCTGACATGCTACATTCCATGTTGCCTTAATTTTATCCCATGATTTTCCTAATATTTGTTGTATGTTCTTTTCAGTGCTTAAATTTACAATTAGATTTAATTTTTATTGGCTTTAGGTTTTGTGCTGCAGCGAGAATAATACAATTCTTGAATTCCATCAAAATTAACACTAAAGTACCACACCGAAACAGTTCTTCAATAAATTTTAAGTACTGAAATAACATATAAATAAGAGCTCCTTGAATACTCTGAGGTGTAAGTATGCCTGTCAAGTCTAAATCCTTTTCCTGATAGATTAACAGTTCCCCCAGTAACCTGAACCTTTATCAGTAATGTGCAAATTTACAAGGAAATGATTGGATCAGCAGCCTGTATAGGTTGACACCAGTCTCAGCGTGTCATGCCAGCTCCAACATTTGTGATACAAAACGTTGTGTGTGCATGGGTAGAGATAATCGTCCTGTGTGGGGGTATTGTGGATGGTTCAGCAGCTCTCTTTTCAGCTGATGGGCTGAGTGCTGGCATGTGTGCATGTGTTGATACCAAACTAATCACATCCTTCCCACCCTGAAGAAAACACCAGCATGGAAGTTTCAGTTCCTAATTCTAGAGCTGTTATTTTTACCCCATAGGGAAAGTATTTGAACTTTCCATGCAGGATACTTTTCTTCTTGTTAAGAGGGAAATAATGATACTGCCTGACTTGAGAAGAGGTAAAAGAAGACAGACACATTAACTAGTCTCAACTAATGGGGACCACAAAGTGTTATGGAAATGCAGGTGGGAAGATTACTGCTTAGTAATAAGAAAACCTTTCAAATGACGGTAAAGGGAATCGAGGTATGCACTGTTTCTCTTTCAAAATCAGTATCAGGATATTCAGAGGACAGGCTATCACTATTATGTTAAATTGTGCTACCTACAACGTAAGCTTCTGTCTTTGCTAAAGCTGCCAGTTTTTATAAACAGCTGAAGACAGAAAGGGTTTACTAAGAATAATGTTGAAGCCCAAAAGAATCCTGCAGCCTATAAATCTTAATAGAGGTTCTGAGATTCCAATGGGCTGCATGTGTCTCTTTTACCCAACCTCACTCCATCTTGGCTCCCCTGTGATGACTGCAATTTTCTCGAAACAGAGGCACGGTGACTTGAATTTACTCGTGGCACTATTTGCCTACAAACAGGAATACATGCATATAACCTATGCAAATCAATAAAAGCATGTCAAGACCCCTTAGATCGCAGTGCTCTGCTAAAATGCAATTTATCATGCTGCAAATGAGAGTAAGAGACTAGGTAACAAATAGTGTCTGATCATTTAACTAGCACCTGTTGTCATGCATTTGAAAACTGCATTTTTCATTTGACGTACAGTAAATTGCATTTTCATATATATTGAATGGAAGAGGGGGACTTGGGGATGTACATATGCAGGATTTCATGAACAATGGAAGTTTTACAGCTGCTTGCTTGAAGGGGTCATATCAGAGTCTAAAAATGTGTTCATTCAGTTTTTGGGAGTGCAAAATATCTCTGTTTAGAGGGAAAAATATAGAAAGTGAGGTTTTGATGACAATTCATAGCATCGTTAAATGTATAATTACTAAAAATTGTTTCTAAAAAATATCTAAATCAGCCAGCCATTTAAAATTTATTCTAAGAATGTGCCAAATCAGGTGAAAAATGGCAATATTTTTTGAGAAGCACTATTTAAATTTTGTCTGAGAACACATTCTTCCCCATTGAACCCATTTCTGTAAAAATGTTTGGGTGTTTATTTGGTGTGTTTGTTTTTGTGTTTTTTGTTTTGGTTTTCTTGTTTGTTTTTTTTGGGAGGGTTGGTGTTATTTTGTGCTTTTTTTTTGTGTTTAAGGTTTTGGGGGTTTGGTTGGTTGAGGTATTTTTGGGGGCTGTTTTTGTGCTTTAGTTTTCTCTTTGGGAGTTTTAGGATTTATCACAAGCAATAACTTGAGATATGTACATGTAAGAGAGACCTCTTCAGAGTCTGGTACTAATGTGCAAAGCTAAGACATGAATTTCAGTCTTGAAGGATATCCCTTTCTAAAAGAACTAGGATTTTTTTAGCTAGTTTAAAATTTGTTTCTTGTTCTGAGATTAATCTAGTTATGGTTTGTGGTGCATCTTGTGCATCATAAAGAAATGGTCTTGGAGACATAAAGAAAATATGTACAAAGATTCCTGAGCAATAAATATCTTTTGCACTTGACTAAGGGTTTCGCAAATGTTCATGGATTTTGCTGTCCCAGCTAATGTAAACTAATTTTTGGAACATTTTTCCTATATATTTGTTTTCAATGATGTGTAGTTCAGTTCTTGGCCCTAGTGGACATAGTCATGTAGGTCTCATGATTTTTTCAGAAAAAAAAAAAATTTTTAATTTACTCACTACCTAAGATGTTTCTTATACCTTTGTCTTGTGTTGTTTTTCTCTGTTCATTAAGGAATTTGGTCTTTGGAAAGCTAGTGTGTAGTTGGTTTTTCGAGGTTCATGTGATTATAGATATATAGGTGTTCTTTCCTGAGGTTTCCCTCAGGATTTTCATAAATTATAAATTACCATATTATATTGTCTGTATGAATGAGAAATTCAGGAGGCTTCACTTTCTCAGTACTTGGAGCAGATTAATTAAAATTCTTTTATGTAATAAGCACGTGATGCAAATGCTACAGAGATCCTGATCTTTCACTGTCCTTTCACTTTCACATTCCTACTCGTATCCTCTGTGTTAGCTTCTAGAGATTAAGGGTCTTTTCATGCACTCTGAATGTTGGCCCAGGGCTGGCTATAGAAATGGATTTCTGAAGTGTATAAGCAGTTTTCTAAGTTATACACCATTTATGAATTTTGTCCGCAAGTGGAAAATTTTAAAATAAACAATTGACCACAACAAAAGAACCCAAAACCAAAAAACAATTTCACTTTGACTCCTGCAAGGAGAGATGTGTACACAAAAATGTTTTCCATATTACACAATTTCATGTTTGTATTATGTTTAAGGACTTGGTGCACTGTTGTTAGACTGAAGACTTTTATTTTTTAGATTTGCATTATATAAAAAAACCCCAGATTTCATTGATATACTTCATTATAAAAATACATTTGTTATTAGAAAAAAGAGATTATAGCCTTACTGATATATTGAGGAAATTTAAATAGAAGGTTTAGATGTGCAGTCAATTTTAGCTAACATAGGTGACTTAATTGTGGTAAGTTAGGTGTAACTTCTTGTTTGAGAAAAATCCTTTAAAATCCTCATTAACAGCAAAGAAAATTCAAACCAATGTAAAGGCAAACTGGTTTGAACTGTTTCAGCTTGATTTTGCTAGCAATGAAATGTAAATTGTGTTATGGTGCAGAAAACTATGCCAAGTCATGGGTTTTATTTCAGATCATTAGTATGATGAGCATGTTGTGTTTATGTGAACAAAACTCTGATGAACACTAATCTGAATGGCTACTTAGTCATTTCAATCAGTTGGTAATTATTGTTTGGCAACAGAAATACCAGGTTCGTCCAATAAAGCTGGTAGCCTTACATAATTATTTCCTAATTCTTTCTTTCTAGAGTCCTATCTCAGTGTCATGTGTTAGTATGATTATTCTGATTATTATATTGATATTAACTGATTATTGCATTCTGATTTTCATGTCCCAGTGGCTTGCCCTCAGACTATGAGCAAAAGCATATGGGAATCACCCTTTGCAGGCAGTGGGGCATATGTGCATGCTTGAGGTAAAATCCCCAATTTCAACAGCACAGAATGAAGGGCTTGTTTAAAAAAAAAATAAAAAAGAAAATTACAAGTTAAATAAGGAATTTAGAGAAATTACTGCTAAGCATCTTTTTTCTGTAAATGACAGTCTTTTAGGAGGGAAGAGTCTGCATGTGGATATTGATGATTCATGTAGGTCCCTTCCAATTTAGGATATTTTACTATTCTATGAAGGGTTAAAAACACATATTCTGAAATATCATACTATTAATTTGTTTGTATTTTGGAGTGGGTTTTTGTGTGTGTGTGTGTGTTTGGCTTTTTTTGGTTTTATTTGTGGTTTTATTTTTCCCCTAGGAACATGGCAGTGTTGTGTTTTTCACCCTAAATGCCCCTTTCATTTGGAAGACATGGCAGACCCCTCCAGAGCCCCAGTTAAACTCACGTGGGAAGAGACACCAGGAGCATGAGGGGCTGTGGATTTGGGTGGAAGGTTTCTTTCTGTTACCGCCACCACTGACCCCGTGTGCATTTTGACTCTCAGGGGCCTGGTTCTCAGTGCCGGTGAGCACATGGGGATGGCAGCTGCTCAGGGCTGTTCCACATTCCTGGATAAACAGAGTGGGGAAAATGAATTTCTCCTGGAGTCTCATTGCTTCCTATCTTTTGACACCCTACCTGCTTGCAGAGAGAGAGTCAGGTGCAAAACACTGATGCTGGTCCACTTCTCTGGCTTGAAAGGTGACAGTTTTCCCTTCTTGCCCTAGGGGTGTTTGGATTATAGAGAAGCCTTGGAAGTCTTTAATTTCCCACATTTAAACATCTGATTTGCTTAAGGAGGAGTGGTTGATATTTTCAGGAAGAGTGCTGCAAGTGTGTGTGGAGGCCCCAGTAAATCACTGTTTTTCTATACCTCTCTAGACTCGATGTTTTATTTCCCCTATTTCCCACTCCTTAGCATTTGAAACTTGCATTAAGTAAAGGCTATTTCTCTGTCAGGAGAAGGTCCAAAAGTGTTACATGCACACGGTAACAACTTATTGGCCATGTGCTTCCCCTGTGTTTTAGAAAGGTCGTGCACCTGGTCCCAGAGATGGAACTGTGTTCTGAGTGGTTTGCATGAGGTGGGCTGTACAAAAACCCTGCAGAAAACAGAGGATGAATTTGTGGCAAAATGCAGATACTGAAATGAGGTTTTTGTGCTCTTCTCACCAAGAGCAGAACAGGCAACTATTCTGCACCCCCCCCTCCCCCCCACTACTTATGGGGGAGGTTTTTTCCTCAGATGGTTGATTATGATTTGGTATCATTGCTTGCTGATAAAACTCAATTTTTGTATGTTTAAGTTTCAGTTTGATCTATTTCCTTGTGTATAGAAATATATTCTAAAGGTTTTAAAATGAGAAATATACCAGCTAGGATTGTTTTGGTGCAAAGATTTCCATTTAGTTAACAGAGAGAAGGAGAGAGAATTTTTTAAATAAAGCATCTTTGAATTGCTTGCAAAGGGAACAGAAAACACATATTTTAAATATTTTGACATAGGAGGTCAGAAGGGAAGTGTTTCATTTTATTGTTTAAATGTTTCATATTTGTCTTCTGGCTATACAGTCTGCCTGTTTTAAAACTTGTGTAAAAAGTAGTAGTTCTTGCAAGTAGCCCCTATGACATTCATTTGTAATACCATGCAAATGCTGTGACTTTGCCAGCTGTGCCTCTTCTTAGTGTTTAAGGCCCCAAACTATTCTTGATACTTGTTCTGAAGATAAATTAGTGGCTTCTAAATAATGCAGTGAACCCTAATTCTCTTTGATTAGTAGCGAGTTAGATGATAGCGACCCATTGAAATTGGTCATCAGCATAAATAATGAGTGAATGAACTGATAAAATGCAAAGTCACCGGCCATCATAAATCAAATGAAATCCACTTTCTCTGGAAGTCACTGAAATTAGAAGTCCGTGCTCCTATTAATTATTTTGCCTTCTGAAGACGACAGTGTTATAAATCAGCCTTGAAAGGCACTTCACTTAGGAAGCTGAAAGAGTAAGACTGCCTGCAAATTGTTTTGTATACGCACCTAATTGTTTCTTAAGTAACCCACCTTTTGTAGGATGACTGCTGAAAAGCAGAGAGTGCACCCAAAAGTGTAGATTAATGAAAGCAACAGATATTTCTGTAAGAAAATTATTTGGTCAGAATAATAGCTGTGCCTTATGCGTTGGTCAGTCTGAACCTGAACTTACTGTTCTTGTTGGTCAGGGTTCCTCCAGTCAATTTGAACTTGAGGGGATTCTCATTTATTAGCTAGATATAATTACATGGCAGTAAGAAAATTGTCAATGAAAAAGTCTGGAGCAAGAAAGAAATGGACATGCAGACAAGTTCAGTTTAAAATTGTGCTGTGCATTTCTCTGAACAACATATTGCAAAAAATTTGGAATGACTTGCAAACACTTCCTGGAGAAAGTATGTATGTATTTCTGTTGTAGTTTAGATCTATCTGTACATTCATGGATAATAAGATATGAAAACATACAAGGCTTTAAAAACCCATCATGCTGTTTCTGAAGTTATTGAACACTCCTTGCACAATATCTTAATTTGTCTTTGTTGCGCTGGAACCTCCGTGTGTGTATCATTTGATTATGCCCAAATGTGTCTTTGTTCATATCACCAGTAATTTAATGAAGTAGAAGTAGATTGTGCTTTGAATCAGAGAGGAGATGGTCATAGGACATTCCTTGGAAAATGCAGAACAATGAAATTACTCTTGTGGGTGTTGGAATATAATTTCAGCTTTTCATTTCTCCTATGAGCTAAACTGCTTATAGATGTTGAGATTATATGGGAAACACATTGTAATATGCAGGTGAGAAATGCTGAAAGGAAATGGTTAAAAAAAAGATAAAAGTGTATACAATAGAAAAACAGGGAGTGTGTACATGTTTAAGAAAATATATATAAATAATATATAAAAAACTATAATGTATAAAAGGTTAGATTCAGTACCAGGCTTTTGCTTCATGTATGCTTATCTGATTTTATGTCAATACTTGATCTGTGCACTAGACAACCAATTATGGAGAAAGCAAGACATATAAATATGTATTGTGTGGGACTTTTACCTCTCTGCACAAAAAATATGACTTCATGTTATTTTGTTCTGAAGCATCATAAAACATATGCTATGTTACTTATGCAACTCTGCTTAAATATGTTTGGTTTTCTTCTGAGGAAAAACTGGATAGAAACCAGACTCAATTATTTTCCCAGTTTGCCACAATTGCCTTGGATCTTGCGGAATATGAAAATAATTTTAACTGCAGTCTTCTCTCCTGCACTCCTCGCTTCTGACTTAATTTTTTACCTATATATTTTTTACCTATTTTTGTACAATATGTACCTATATGGTGTAATCTGGGGCTTTTCTTTTCAAGAAACAATGGCAGTTTCAATGGTTATTTTCATTTGCAGTTCAGTGTGGTGGATCTTCCATCTATAAATAGACCTGGGAACTAGATAGGTTCTTGTATGTTTTTTAGCTGTTTTGGAAAAGCCCTAGCAAAATGTAGGGCAATGAAACTGGAATTTGCACCTTTGAATATGCCCATCTCCTTACTTCTGAAAATCAAACTTTCTCATATTATATTTGAACATTATTTCTCTTTTCATAGGCATTGCTACACACTTTTGGTTTATCAGTGCAACTTAAAATGCTAAAATTTTCCTCATTCCAGGAATTTGTTAAATTCTGAAACTGTCCAAATGAGTGTAGAGCTCCCATTCCTGTTGGCTAGTAGATATGACTGTTGTGGAAATTTGAAAATTTTTATTCTATTTAACATTGAAATACCTGTAAAGGTTTGTTTGTGATATGGTAGGGCTTTAATCTTTGATGCCTTTTAATTTGTACAGTTTTTACACTTGAATACCATGGATCAACTGAAAACTTCTGTGTGCCCACTCTGTCCATGAGTGCCCTTTTTATAGAATCTCCACCTCCAAACCAAACAGAGATTAAAGTGTGCAGGCACTTTATGGAAACAGCAGTACCATTAAACTATTGGTACAAATAAAATAATATTTTAAGTTTTGAGCATTGTGATTTGTGGAAGATCTAAAGGGCATAAATCCCTATCTTTGAGCTAACATTGTGAAGGACAATCTGCATTCAATCACCAGGAGTTTGGTCTCACAGAAACTAGAAAGTTTTCACTGTTCTCAGCTAAAACAAAATAAATAGGGTGAAGTCTAGAGAAATAAAGTTATTTTGACACAAAGTAATGCTTTTTGAGTAGTATTGTATGCAGTCTTTGCTTAAGTACATTACACATTGTAAATGAAATAATACTTTTAGAATCTGGATCAGTCAAAATTCAGGTAATTTATGAATTTGTCTGTGAACTATCCTAGCCAGAAAAGGTATCTGAGATGTGAGCTTTCAGTTCTGTTGTCCAATATGTTTCTATTATGATTATTCATAATTCAGTGATGGCCACAGACTGCTAGAGCAAAATGCTTCTTTGTTGAGAAAATGCGAACAACTGTATAAGGGCAATTACTATGGTAATTGAGTTACTTATTTTAAAAATAAACCTGAGTTGCATTAGATTTGCTTGGATAAAGGTGTTTGATCCATATGTCAGTAATAATTAGCAATGGGTGAGTGTAGGGAGCAGTCCAGTAACTGGCTGCAAATGTCAGTTTCAAAACTTCATTGTCAATACCTCTTTCACATCTGCCCTGAAGTGGTCTAGTGTCAGGATTTCTTATTTTTGACTGTCTCGTCATATCTGAGTGCAGTGGCCTGCTATGAAGATTTCCCTTTAGTCAGATGTAGTTTAGATGAATTTGTGTTCATATTTTACAGATTTGTATACAAGTTAACAATCAAAAGAAGCAATGCTGTGTTTTTACTGAAAAAAACCTCTTAGCAGCCATTCTGCTTTAGGAGGTATCTCATTTTAATTGCATTGATCCACTTGGCAAGTCCTATATGTCCTATATGTTAGCTGAGATAGGGTGCTACTGAACAGCCTCCAACTCTGTCTTTTCTCCTTAGGAAAGAGACAATCCTTAGAAAATTACTGTCTTATGCTTTGATACAATATGATGAATTTGATTCTCTTGCTAGCTTCAAGAACAGTTTCTTGACCTGTGTAGTGATTTTTGTTGCCAGGCAAATTTGATAAACGTTTAAGTAGTTCCATTGTGGTCTTTGTAAGGGAAAGGCAGCATGAAGAGAAGTCTAGAAGGTGGCAAGACTTACACAACTCTTCAGGCTGACAAAAGTAAGTCGTGGATGAGAGAGGAAAAGAATTTTTTATTTTTTTTCCTTCATTATAGGAGTAAGTTTAAGCAATTAAGTAATTTCCTGACTGTAGGAGTTAGGTTCACTGTAAGGCTTCCCCACAAGGCACTGTCCAATAAGTAAAGCAGAATCTGGTGGGAAGTGTTTTGTAGTTATATTGAAAAGACACTTTCACAGTGTCCAGACTGGGATAATATCTGATAATAGTTCTACTAACTAGTCTGGGACACAAATGACTGACAGTGCTAATCCTCTTTACATTGCAATAGTGTCACTGAACCACAGAATTCTTGAGAAAGATCTCAAGCAATGCTAGAGAAGCCATAAGGGTCTAATGCAAAGGTCAAGCAGTTGCTTAACTTAGTGTTTAATTCTGGCTGTAATAATTAATGACTAGTTTAGATTAAATGTCTACTTAGACACTTTTAAAAGTCACTATAATATGGAAGCATGGTCTTCCCTACTCAGCTGTTTGAGATACCTGGTTGTCAGAGCACACAGAAATTTTTGTTTATTGTGTGGGATGATGTGTTTGAATGCTTGGTCAGCAGCCATTGGCTATGGTATCATGGTGTGTATTTGATTGCACAGCCCTTCTAGTAAGAACAGTGTTGCAGCTCTATAAATAGGCCATAACCTTGATGAACAACAGAACTGACCATTTTGAGAGTGGTGCTGAAGCTGAATGAAACACTTTTAGTCCCATGCTGAGCTCCCTAAATGGAGGCAAACCAAGGGAAATGTTGTCCTGCTGTACCCCTGTCCCAGCTGTTCTAATGCCATCTTGTGCCTCTCAGCAGCATTACTGGGACGTGTTTCCACTGAGGTGCCACGGGTGTCACTTGGTTGAACAAGATGGTAGGAGAATGTAAAAGATTGAGCAAAAGTCCAGTTCAGAGGAACAGAACAGGTTTTGATTAGTATGTGCTGTAGTATCTTGTAAATCTGGCTGTGTCTTTTGGGCTCTAAGTGGTTTATGTCCTTAAAATGTTTAAATACTCTGTACAACAATACTCAAAACTTGTTGAATTTGAAATTGAATCAGCAATAGGGTTAAAATAAATCTGGCTTATGATGAGTCTGCACAATGCTTTGTTTGTTATTGTAGCTGTTGTGCATGGCGGTTTTCAAAATAACAGATAAAATAGATTTAGTATTGCAACAACTATGTAACCTGTAGTTAAATACCTGATGTAAATTCTCAGATGATCTTGAGGAAATGTGTGCTGTGATAAATCGATTTTCAAAACATCTGGTTTTCTAAAAATTTATACAAAATTCTCCACCTGCTCTTGCAGAGATTCTTTCAAACAGTATTTCTGAATCATCCATTCAAGGGGCTGAACACATACTTTCATTTAACTTCATATGCTAATTAATAATGTAATTTGAATTGTTATTTTTGTGTGGAAAAATTGTTATCTGCTGTCTATAGTTGTAAAGAAAACAAAAATAAAAATAACATCAGAATTTTAATAATGAAGTGAATAAGGAGTTAAGTTTCTTATAATATTTCTTGTTTGATCCTTGATAAAGAAAAACCCAAATAAAAAAATGCCTGCATGTAAATATATTTTTATGTATGCTAAGCGTAAAGATAGCTCTGTCCTACCATATTGATTTATTAGATTCTCTGACATTTTAGTTGTGGTCGTTATGTTATATTTATGAGATGAATGTTGGATTTGCTCATTATGTTATCCTCATTTATTTTACATACTTTTATGGCTGGTTGTGCTCAGCTTTACATTTAAAGCTTTATTGCAGCTGTTAGTGTTGGGGGGAGGGGGAGGAAAGTACTTATTGATCAGAATTTACATGTTTACTGTTGTAATAATGATTTATGTAATCTTTTTCTACATATAAAGTCTTTGAAATAAAAACGTATAGTTCAGGAGATCTCTTTAGCTGAAGGAGGGTTTTACTTAAGAAGTTAGGGACTGGACTTGTCTAGGGTAAAATGGAGAATGCTTCTCAATACTGATGTTGAATTTTTCCCTTATGTAAAATGATGCAAGTGATCTTTATAATTTAACATTTTATTTACCTTTACACTCAAGATGAATAAATGTTAATATTAGAAATTATTAATTATCAGAGACCCTCCTTCATTTAAGGATCATCTGACCACATCAAAACTTCCTTGATTTCGTTTTATGGCACAGCCTAGTCGTGCTGAGTGTCCCTTTTGTAGCAGGGGGGACAGAAACCCTGAGCTTTGCCAAACACAGCTGTAACTGGGCTCCCCTTTGTGAGATGCCTTAGACACATGCAAGCTAGAAGGGTACTGAACACCTATCTGCCCTTCTGAGAGTTTCTCAAGAGTGCTGGGAAAGCCCCCTGTCCCACAGTGGTACCATCCTTCTGGAAACCTGTATTTGAGTAGCTGGAGTAGAGGGAGAAGGTGTCATGGTAGTGGTGGCATTGGCAATGCACCTGAGAACTTCTGCCAGGGCTTTGCCAGTGAAATACATCCAGCTCTGCATCACCTGCTGGGACCTAGCCCACAGTTTGTAAACTCCTGCTTTTGAAGATGGAAAGAATTGATGTGAACGTTAGGGAGCTATTTTTGTGTAAAGCAGGCTTCAGCTCTTGTGCTTTGACTCTGTATTTGATAGTGTAGTTAAAATTTGGCAGCGAGCTTAAGAAATAATTTCTTATATAATCTATACCTTCCTTTTGATTTTCTAGGAATAATTTATTTGGAATTGCTATGTGCTATATAAATTCATCATTGTTTTTACAGACTCTGAATGTGGCGAGCAAATGATTTCTAATCAAGATCTCTAGGTTACTGTTCATAATTAAGCTTAGTATTGTGTATAATTCACTATACCACATTTTCCAGTGACAGCCACGTAAATTAGATATCATCACAA
Organism: Parus major; assembly: GCF_001522545.3. Classification (NCBI taxonomy): domain Eukaryota; kingdom Metazoa; phylum Chordata; class Aves; order Passeriformes; family Paridae; genus Parus; species Parus major. The sequence goes on along the minus strand of NC_031775.1, from coordinate 9,639,875 downwards.
GGGTTCTGAAGATTTATATTGTTATAAGGATGCATTGCAGCCTTTTCCCATAAACTAAAGTGTGTTTTCCTGGCATGTAGAAGTTCTGTAAAAACCCTGTGTTTTGTTGTCCAACTTTGAGCTGATGTATATCTGTTGTGTGGTCTGCAAAAGCTTTTACAGCCTTTCTGTACTCAGTGCTGCTTCTCCCACCAGTATACATTGGATAACATTGAGTAGATAGCACAGTTTGGAGGAATCTTTATCTTGTAAAGCAAGGCATAAATTACTTTGATTAATACATCTTAATATCATTTTTCTGTAAAATTGTATGCACAAGTGCAGGATATACTCTGATGGTAAGTCTTTTATTCTCCAAACAGGCCCCTGCATCTTCTGGCATTTGATTTTCATTGGTATGATTTCTGACTCTTTTTTAAGTGCTCATACTTCTGAAATACAAATTAGGTTTTTTCTAATGAACCATTAGCATGTGCTATCATCAAAGGTTATTCACTAAAAACTTGAGAAAAAGGCAATCAAAACTAATTTTGATTGTTAATGGAAATGTATTTTTGGTCTAAAACAGCTTCCTTCAGCAATAATTATAGTTATGCCTCTTGGGTGTTTTTGGACTTCTAAATTTATATCCAGCAGTTCTTTTTCATTTAGTTAATCTTTTACAGAACACTGCAAATTTATACTTCTACCTAACATTAGGAAAGTCAGGAGAGTGTTTTCATCTATCCATCCTCTTCAAATATAGATGTAAATGTTTTGGGTTTTTTCCCTGTATTGGGAAGAGATATCTGTGTCTATACTGTATGTGAGCTCAAGCATTTATATCATTGCATAGTTGAGTTCTGAGTGTCACTTTTAAATTTGAAAAACATCAATTCAATCAGTTCATATAATTTATAAGAATTAACACCAAGATAATTATGGATCCTTGTGGAAAGAGATTTCTGCTTTTCAGCCACTAAAATAGAAATTCTGTAGAGAAGTTGAAGCATAGAAAGTGTATTAATTTGGGGGTTTAGAAGTTATTACAAGGTACAGGTCATAGTAATAAATAAAGGCTGAATTATTCAAGCAATATTTCACTACTGAAGCAGTTATTAAAAGATGAGGCTTTTTTCCTCCTGCAATATTTTCATGTACAGCTGTTAATCACATGTTTCTGTAAGCCACTGAGGTATAAATCCTCCTCTCCTACTGAAAAAGAGTTCCTTTTGAAAAGGGATTGGTGTGTGCCTTTTTCATCCAAATTCCAGCAAAACTGTCCACTCATGTTAAAGGTCATACAATTCAAATTCTGATCCTCTAATTAAGAGTGGAAATCCAAAACATAGCGCTGATTTGGGTGTCTGATTTTGTTTTTACCTTAAGTTTGCAGTTCCCCAGAGTTTAAGAAATGGTTAAAATTAATCCTGTGTGCAGTTACTGAGAGAAGAAGCAGGCAACAAATGTCAATAAATCTAGATCTGTTTGAAGCAGACGTCACTAAATCTTAGTCTTGACTGCTCTCTGGTAGTGTCAAGAGCTGCTCTGTAAGATGAATTTGAGGGGAGGATGAAAAAGGTACCATATTAAACCACTGCACTGATAAGTTTAGTTAAGAGGCAGAAGATGTGTCCTTGCAGTGACATTCAGTGGCCGATATTTGTTTCCCTTTAAATAATATGCTGTACATCTATGAGAATGATGGCTTGGTGTTTGTGACATTGCATCTTCACCAAGGTTACTGGCTCCAGGACAGGCAGTCTCTCCTCTCTTTCTCTCTCACACCCTGTCAATAAATATCCACTTGTCTGAGGAAGTGAGATACAGATTTTACAGCTGACACCAGAGCATCTTCATTTCCAGAAGCAATGAGTTTCAACACATGTGAACGTGAAGTAGGGGAGAAAAAAAAATTAAAGGAATATATCTTTCAAGTCTTTGTCATAAGAAAGCCGTTACCTCTTCCAGACAACAAACCCCAAGGTTTGGCAATAGTAAAACATTTTAAGTCTTCCCGTGAAACAAAGAAATTTCTATTGTAACATACTGAATTCAATCCAAAGCTTTGTTTAAAACCATATAAATATATTTCCTTTTCCATATTATATATTAATATCTATATATATATATATATTTCCACTTTAAAACAGGAAAGCCATTTAAGAACAATATAATATTTACAGAGTGATTTTCTGCTCCATTAATTCAGGGTGTCCATAATCTGGTATTAGATAAACCCCTTCACTATTTGGTTATACCCAGACATGCAACTTTTACAGCTCTCAGGTGAAAGGGAGGGAGGTGATACTCCATATACACAAATATATGTATGCATAATAAACCAGGAATGTCTAGCACAGGGATTTTTTACTACATGTGGAGATTTTGAGTAGGGAGTTATGTAAAATGTGAACAAATCTCAGCCAATTGAAAAATATCTCAAGTCTTCTAATTTGTAGCCTGGTCCTTCCTTGAAGAGAAAAACAAATAATTCAGTGGAAATAATTCAGTTTGTGGTTTATTTCATCTCCAATTTTAACTTATGGGAGCCTGACATCTATGAATAGAAAGTTTTAAAATAAAAAAAGAGAAGAACGGGAAATAGAGTCTATGTTAAATGTAATTAACAAGTCTGATTTATCATTAGCTGGTACCAAACTGCTGTGTTCTCTCATGCTCTCCCCCTCCTTCTCATGATTCTTCCATTCCCCAGCCTCTCCTCATCCTCCATCTGAGCTGTGATTGTAGTCCAGGTGCTGGTTTCTGACTATGAAGAGTAAAACCTCTCGAGGTGGAACTGAGTTCTTCATAGCGGTTTTCAACTGCTCAGTGTTGTATTTGCATCCATACATTAGGTACCACCTGTCAGTTCTCCCATGAAGGCATGTTCAGCCCTGACAAGAGCAGGGGTGTAATAACCTTATTTACAGTACTTTGCGGTCTTTGCGGTCTGGAAGTGGCTTTTTCTGGCAGACTTTTATAGTGCTTGTGAAAGGAGCTCTGAAGATCTTGTATTCTACAGGTGGGCTGCTCTGAGTGGGACTAAGGCAAGCTGGCCTGAATATCTTTTTCTGAGCCTGTCTTAGTATTTCCTGCTTTGCATCAGCTTCAGGGTATATGGAAATATTTCCATCATATGTTATTGGCTTGTTAAAGGCTCTTAATCTCCACAGAGAAGCCTCTGAGATGCCCAACCTGAAAACACAGGTTGCTCGATACAAAAAATATGGATCTGTTATGAGCTGGTGTTTCCAGTTGAGAATCAAATTCTGGGATCTTTCCACAAAGGTAATAAATCCTGTGCAGAGAGTGTGCTATAGAAGGAATATCTCTGAGATTTAAGATTTAATTTTCAGTGTAATAGATAACTGTATCTCAGGTTGAAATACAAATATGTGATAAAGGTTTCTTTAAGTACCTTGAATGCCCAAATTAGGTTTGCAAATATGATGTGTTAAAAAAGATGTGTCTGTGCCCTCAGTAATTTCTTGTTGCATTATTGTCTTTGCCTGTGTTACACGTTTTTTTTTCCTATAAATATGAGGAATTGTTTGGATTCAGAACTCTAGGAATATCTTGGTGATATGCTTTCTGGTGAAAATTGTCTGCCAAGTTCTCAATTCTAAAGCAAAGGATTTTAAATTTTTTAGAAATGGCTTTGGTAGTTCTGTTATTTTGAATCACAAATATAGTATATATTTGTGATATAATATATATAGTATATATAGTGATATAATATATCACAAGTATAATAAAGCAGCCTGGGTTATCTGTTTAGTTGCAAGAAAATCTGGAAAACAATACTTTTGTCCTATACTTTTAGAGACTGTAAGCTGTATATTTTGAGTCCCAGTTTCTTAGTGAGGAGCTGTCAAAGATGGTGAATTCCTTTTTTCCTTTTGCCTCTCTTCAGAAGGAGAGCTGAAGGTTGGTTCCAGTCTATTGTATGAGGCTTAGGAGATTTGATGTAGGATTGGTAGGTGTCAGCACAATTATGTAAGTTACAGCTCTAATACTCTGCTGGGCTATACAAAATGCTGTTTTATTCTGTGTGGGTACATATGTGGGTTAGTCCTATTCCCTATATAATATGTTGAATGGGTAAAAAGATTAAAGGGGAGCGAATCTCATAATCAGCCCCCAATTTGGGCTTGATCTGTTGTTCTGGAATCAGATTCTAAATGGTGTTACTGTGTGCCTCTTCAATACTTGTATCCATACAAAAGGACAGTATCACTTACTGTCCTAAAACTGTGCCCTAGGAACTTTCACTCTTGGGTTCACAAATGTTGCATGAAAGATATGAACTGAAACATCGAAATTAACCATATTGAATAACATAGATGTATAAAATTGCCCTCAAAATATTAAGCATAGCTAAAGAAGTTCATTCAGTTGTTACAAAACTTACTGTATTTTCAGCCAAGTTAGCTGTACCATAAATTAGGAGCTGTAAATTAATTGTAATATCAATCCATTTCTTTCAGTTTTATTTTACTACTTTGTGATGTTGTAGTTAGCAATTGTGTGTGAAAAATGTAGTAAGAACTTCTTAGCATCTCAACTGAAAACTCCTCTGTGAGTTAAGCATTAATAAATATATATTCTTTCTGTACATTTTAGAGAAGTGAGATTCTGGTTATTCGTGTGGAATATTTTGCCTGAAAGCAAGCCCTACAAAGAGCAATGGGGTCCTCTTGTTAAAGGGTGGAGGGTTGAGGTTTTAATGTTCTTTAATTAAAAAAAACAAAAACCAAAAAATCCCACAGATTTCTTTAGGAGTGCCAAAGAAATTCATGCATCATGGAAGAGCAACAAAATGGAAAGAATACCAAACAACTTCTACAAAATGCTTTGGACATGTATTGAGGAAGATTAATATTGTTACTTTTAAAAATATTTGCAGAGACCTAAAATACCCTTGATTACTTTTATTACTGACTCTAGACTAGTAATTAACAATTCTGGAGGCTACTAAACAGCTTCTGGTGAAAGTAATTGTTCACTTTCAAGAATTCTCTTACAGGCATGTTCAAGTTCATAGCAGATGTTTCTCATTAATTTACTGATGAATATTTTCTTTCCATAGACAAAAGGAAAGGGGAGGGGTGTCTATTGAATTGTATGTTTTTCACTTTGACAAATGGTGAATTTCACAGAGAGTTGTGTTCAGGTGCCTCCTGCAATAAGTTGTAGTTGTATTGTAGTGCTTCCTTCCCTCTGTGCACCTCTTGGAGTGTTCATCCCTGCTCTATTTAAGGCTGTTGATTACTCATCTCTTTTTATGGGTGCAAAACTAAATACACAATTTGAAAAAGGAATGTGACAGGTAATAATTGCTGTATTTTTTGAAACAGATAAAAAGTATCCCCTGAGTCTTGAACCAGTGCTCTCATCATTGAAGTTTTTTAAAAGTGTGATTACCGAGAGATACAGCAATGCCATAGTAACAAATATACCTTATGTTTGCACTATAACTGAATTATTATTGCTAATTATAGTAAGTATTTTTAGTCATTGATATATGCAGCCACTAAAACACTGCATTTATCAGCTGAGTGTTTTTTCTCCTTGGCTTTGATGTTGCCAGTGTATATTTAATCTCAATTTATTTCTACTAGTCATTGTTATATAAAACCTAATGCATGGAAACACAATATTTATCCCAGCAGCTGTTAAAAATCTGTGGATATGGATTAATGTCAGCTTTTAAATGTGTAGTGCTTTAGTTAATTCCATCCAAGGACAGATGATATCATCCACTAGGAAGGAATATATTAAAAGCTGTCAGCCAGAAGGTAGTAAAAGTAGGTGATATGTTATAAAGAGGACTAAAAGGTCATTCAAAGAAGAGATATTGCTAATAAGTCAATTAAAATTTTCAAGCTGACATTTTATAAATTTCTGTGTAAGTCCTAAAACATTTCCAAAGCTAGCAAAATTCACATCTGAGACAGGAAAAATAGGGGTCATGCAGAACCTGCAGTTTCTTCATGGAATGAGCAAATAGGAAACTTGCTGCTTTAGGTTAGAGTCTCAAGGAGATCATGTTGAAAGGGCCATTGTTTTGCCAGGTTTGTGTTGTCTGGGCTGTGTTTTTAAGTACAATATGTTAGTATTTCTTATGTGCATATAAGCAAATTTGTTTCAGGAGATGCTCTCTGTGGTGTCTTGCTGTCCTTCCCAAGGCTCACTTGCATTATATGCAAATAGCTATTTCTGTATGGCTGGATAGGGATTATATTAATTTAGATTACACTTGAAGCACTGGTTTTGCTGTCCAACAAATGGGTAGTTATTGGATAAGACACGTTGTAGCAGTTTATTCAGGGTGTGCCTTGAGACTATTTCTGTCAGGTTTCAAGGCTCAAGATGAAACGCTAGTTGAGGGGGGCACGCAATCTATGTCGAGGAACTAAACTCTCATTCCCAAATTGTGTTCTTCCCTTGTTCTAAGTTCGATAAAGTTTGGGTAAAACACAAAAACCTGAGGCTTAGTCCTGTTAAAGATGTTGGTACATTTAACTGTCTCAGTGGAAGAGAAAAATACTTGAGTACCTTTCAGCACCAGGCTCAAAATTAAGAAAAACCACCATCAGGCCTATTTCTGTTTTGTGTACAAAGAAAGGAAGTCTATTTCTTGCAATTGATCTTATTTAACATTATCTTAATCCCAGAGATTATATTTTTTCTCAGTCCTATGGAAAACATTTTGTACAGTAAATACAAAATGGACATTTAGATTTAATATTGATTAAGGCCCAGATTTATAAAAAAGTTTATACCTTGAAGTAGATCGGATAAAGCATTTGTTTTTCATGCAGTTTAAATTGCTTCTGCATATTTGTTGTTGTGAAGTCTGTAGCCATGTAACCAAAGGGTATTGTATTTTTTGATTTTAAACTCAGAGGCTTACCTCTTTTCAGCTGAAATGTAGTTCTGGCTGCTTTTGACAAGTTTGGGGTTGTTTTTTTTCTGCTCAGATTAGGACAGGTCTTTGTGGGGAGCTGTGAGGGGGATTAGTTTTGTGGTTTTGGGTTTTTATTTCCCGTTTATGAATTTTTTCACAGCTGATATTTAAGTATCTTGGTTGTCAACTGTTCTTAGGATACCTTTTTCTAAATTAATCTGAGGGCTTGGACTATCTGCATCTGCTTCTTATTGGTTACTCTACTTATCAGTCTACAGGTTATCAAATGAGCAAGTATTTCAATGATAAATGATCAGACAGCTGCAGTCATATTCCACTCTCATGTCTGAGCTAGACATGTTTTTGTTTTGCATGATAAAATCGCTTTTTTTCTGTGACCTTCTTACACAAGGTCTGTTGTCTTCAGATGGTCTCACTTTTTAGAATTTTTTGAGCTTAGTATCAGAATATACCTGGCTGTATATTTAAATCAGAAGATTCGTCTGTGTTCTAGAAAAGGTAGCTGAATCAATTTCACTCTAGATTTGTAAAACAAATTGTTTAGTTCGGTATAACAATATAAAAAGAAAACTAATGGATTAGGACTCCAGAAAATAGGTAGAAGGTCTATTGCAAAGTCTTGAAATTCCATGAACATTACTTGCACATAATTACAGAAGTAAAAGGGGAAAAATCCCCACCCCAATCCCTCAGGCTTTGTTTCAGAGTTTGATAATAATATACTTTCTCTGATACGTAGCAGTATTTGAAAGATATGTTTATATTCCTGTGATTCTGTGCATGCACACTCTTCATGCATATCTATAACACAAAAATATTGTATCATCTCTGTATCCGCTAATCTAACATGATTAGGTTGGCCCTGCTTGTTTCACTTGACAGGCAGGCAGTGACATTAATCAAAATTTCTGCCATTCATGTTGCTTTTCACAGTGCCAGTGAGAGTCCTGACAGGTTTCTTTAAAGTGGGATAGCAATAACATTGGGATTTTGGTTTTCACAAGGTGAAGGGACAGTCATTCATCTATATGGAGCATTTCCGTATTTAAGCTGTGTCCATTTAAGTTTTTACTTCAATGCTATGATAGTGTACATTAAGAGTTACCCAGGTGCTCTAAGTAATCTCAATAGTTTTATATTCTGAACCAAAGGGTGATTTGTTTAAAGATTGCAGAAGCAATTTTTGCATGTGGCTACAACATGCCACATGGAAAACATCTGTGGGTTTTTTGGGGGGATGAGCATTTCTGATTATTAACAAATAACATTTAGTATTTTTTTTCCTTATATTTTCTCATAGTCCCTATTTCATATTTACCCTGAAGTTACTGCAAAGTATTGCATTGGTCAAAGCAGTTGTATCAGAAGTTAAATCATGGGTGACATAGATGGCAACAAGATACTTAATAGATATATTCTGATGGATATTGATGCTTTGAGACTTTAACAAGCATTTCAGTTCAGTGTATTGATGAGCTTAGAATTGTTTTCTGCTGCTGATGCACTTGATGGAGAGTTACTTCTGTCTTAAATTCTGAACTCAGATTGGTTTTTCAGTTGGACAGTATTTTCTGTCCTCTTGGACTTCATTCAAAATGCTATTTAGAAAGGCATCTAATCTTTATTGGTGGGGATTTTTTTATCACTTCTGTGTGTGTGTGATCTACCCAGCAGACATTTTTAGAGAGAAAGAAGAAGCTAGCGCAGAGTTCATTTCAGATACTTCATTGCTGCACCTTGCAAATGCATTGAATAAACACTGATAGCATAGATCTGTTAACACACACAAAAGAAAGAAACTAAAAAAGGTAGGCTGTTGGAGTATCCATTCAGTAATGGATGCAGTCCGGTGACTGAAGTATCTATTTTTAAGTGCCTGTTGTGCAGTACCAAATGCTAATGTAGGTGCCAAATGGGAATACCCTCTACCATATATAAGATGAATGAGGCACTTCAGAGTGGGATCCAGAACAGCTGGCAAACTGAAAAGTGCATGATTGTAAAGCTAGTTCACATTAGAACTAATCAAAATAAGGTGCTGCAGATGGGTGTATCCTAAATGAAACTGTCATTTAATTGAAATTTCTCCACCTGTGCTCTTTCTTTAGAAACCAACCTGACAATCAAGAAATGCTCATCATAGAAAAGACTGTAATAAATTGTAGAAATACTACAAGTTTTTGCCCTTCCCATCCTCTCATGTGACTGCTTTTCACTTTTTCTCACTGCCTTTCTTCCATTGCTGTTGTGGCACAGCAAACTGGGGGTTTAGTCCCCACAGCCTCTCTTCCTTCTCAGGACAGTAGCAGGATTAGAAAAGGAGGAATGAAAAGTGCATTGTAGTCTTAGGAAGACCCCCACCAGCTAGCACTCAGTCCAGAAAGGTAAATCATGAGTTTTGAACCATGCTGGTCACTTCCAGTCTAGTAATATTGATGCAGTCTTGGCAACTCTCCTTAATTCTTTTTCCTAAAGACTGTGTGATAAAGAGTAGCTGTAATATTTATCTGGTCCTTGGGAATGAGTCCTTTGTCCTGGAAGCACTTTTGGCTTCTGCTGAACAGGAGTGAAAATGCAGTTTCTCTAAATAGTATGTCCAGTCCACAGAGGTCTCACATCTCTTTGAGCAGTATGAATTCACTGGAGGGACTCTAAGAGGTCATTCTCTGGATGTCAAGGTTGATGAGATAGCCATATCTCATATTGATAGAAGGTTGATGAGAAATCCATGGAGGTAAAATCCTAAAATAAATTTGCAGAGGGCTGAAGAAAATGTTGGACTCAAAAAAAGACATAGTGTTTGGAAAGAGTATGAAAAGAATTTGATAAAGTTGTTTTGGGGGTAAGTTCTGAGAGAAATTACTTTAAGACAACACTGGGGAAATGATTCTCGAGGATGACCTTGCTTGAGTACAGAGGTTGGACCAGATGATCCACTGTGGTCTCTTCCAACCTGATCCATTCAGTGATTCTGTGATCACTCTAACTCTGTAATGGGGGAGAGGGTAGATATGATAGCTGCAAAGTATGATTTTATTTCTGAACATTTTAATTGATACTGTTAAACTTGCCTGTATTTCTTCTGTAGGATACTTTTTTTTTTTCTTCATTAAAGTATTGGGAGGTGTCACTACGATGTTTGAACATTATTTGTGTTAAGGTACTGTGTGTGTATTGAGATTTGCTCTGCTTTTTGCTTTCTGGTATTTGATTTTAACTCTCTATGTGATTCTATTTCCTGTCTAAACTGTGTAAGTTGAAGCCTCAACTGCAGATGTGAATTGCCATGGGAAAATTTGCAAGATTCTCATCGTGTATAGAGTGATTTTCCCAAATTTAAACATGGAATCAATAATATAATGGTACTTAATGGCCTGCGTTTCTGGCCTTCTGCATTAATCAGTAATTGTATTCCAAATAGTGTATCATTTTTGTAAATCAATGCATGTCTTAGCTATTGACATAGTGATGACATATACATGTAACATAAGAAAAATCTGTCTCAGCACAAACCAATTCAATCCCTTTTAAATCAAACAAAGTTTGGATTGGATTAAATGATACAAACAATTTCCTAGGATGAGTTCCTAAAAGTTGTCCTCAATATTGATCTTCTTAATGTGGTGTGCTACCTTTTTACATGTTTTGATGTGTTAAATCAATTCAATTTTTATGATGATGGAAGACTTATCTTTTACAAGGGAGGTAAATTTCATTTCAAATATTCAAATAGCATTTGAGAGTGCTTTAACTGTTATACTGAATTCTCTGATTCTTACATTGGTTGCATAATGGTCTTGAAAACCACTGAAAAATTCCCACTTTCAACACCAAAAAAAAAAGGAATTGTTTTTATTATTTTTCTTCCTTTTTTGCCTTTAATAGACCAATAAATAAGGCTGACTAGTCTTGATTTCACTGCTATGTAAAAGCTATTTTAAAACATCTAACTGTCTGCTTAATGGCTGGTAATATGTTTCTAATGGTCACTCTTGATAAGATACTTTCAATTTGCTCCAGTTGTAGTAATCAAACAGCCCAGCACATTCTGCAGTGATGGGGCCGAGATAGTTCACCACTTTCCTGTCAGTGAGAGGGTTGTCACAGTCTTGCCTAGCAAAAGAACAGCAGCTTTGAAAGTTTTGTGTTTTAACAGCATATTTTCGGGATGATGAATATGGGTCAGAGTGGTGAGCTCATCAGATGTTACACAAATGGGTAATTTTCAGTGTTTATATGTCCAGGTGTTGTGGCTACTGTGGTTGTAACAGGTCAGTTTAATTAATGATTGTTCTTTTTTTCCCTGGATTACATATACTGAATTGCTGTCATCTAGGGCCTTGAATTCTTTTGTGTGATCCTGGCAGCTGGTGACGGCTCTGCAAATTATGAGTTTCTTGGCTTAAAACAGATTAAATTGCAGACAAAACAAGCTATCAGCTGAGTAAATACTGCACCTCTGTTTGGCTTCAGTGAGAAGAAGGAGATTAGCGTGAGTACTTAGTGTTCATAATTACTAGTAAGAGGCAAATAGTAGGCTCAGGCTGACTGGAGATTGTTCCATTATATCCAATTAACACCCACTTGATTATTGTTAATTACTTGTGTTGGATGACAGAGGAGTATAGATGTCATACTTCAAACATACAAATACCATCTGGGTCATCAGTATGCTGACACTGATAATATCGTGCTCAGCCTCAGATGCTACGAGATATTTTCTCTGTACAGTTTTTAGACTTCACTGTTTTTATCACTTTTTAAAATTCTCCTTAAATATACTGCCTAAATAAAGATTCTTTTTCCTAAAAACAAACAAAAAAGCTGTATTTTTCCTACTGAATTCTTAAAGATAAAAAACATAAATCTCTCAACACCACAAGGTTTCTGTTGATGATAACTTTTTTGAAAAATCCTTTTTATAAGGTAACCAGCTGAGGTTGAGACCCAGAACGTGTTATGGTTATGAGTAGAATGTGATGTGTTATGCCAGTCAGAGTTACAATTCCCAAATTTAATATGTTGGGATACCAAACTCTCTTAGACTTCTAAACCTGAAAAGTTCAAGTATAGTGATCTACATAAATATTATTGTCACTTTCCTTGGTTGCTGGTAAAGCATTGTGATTAATGACTGAAACTAATATCATAAAAAGGTGAGTTCCCCTAGTGCAATGTGTTAATGAAGACCTTTATCTTTTTACATTGTAATATATATTTAAACAGTAAAGGAACAGGCATTAGAAAGACCATTGAAATAAGGAATTCCTAAGTATATTTAAAGATTTAAACAGGGAATTGAATATCTTGACTAGTCATTTGGAATCTATAATGTTAAAATAGTCTCCTTTTAAAGGGCATTCACAGCATTAAAAATCACCTTCCAAATACTGTAAATATATATATTTTATAATGAATAGATATCAGTGAAATTGAATATTGTCATAGGATAATAGGTTTTGGCTGATGAATGCTGAAGCAGAGCCAAAATGCTCAGTTTTAAAGTATGAGGCATTGATCCTGTGACAATCTTTTATTACAATTTACTTTTATTTCTCTTTGCTACTTGGCCATTGTGGATACCATCATCTTGTTGGAATGGGACACTTAGAATTGTAACATGTAGAAAACTGTACCCACCAGAGTCTTCATGTTACTTTGTGGCTCTACTTAGAGCCACAGATTATGTAAGGAACACCTGTCAGACTTGCTTCTTACTGTCCAGAATAATTTCTGCCACTTATGATGAGGAAATGCATTATCAGTGTTGGGTCTGTGAAGTGATGAAGAATGATTCAGCATGCTTCTAAAAAGCAGCATCTAAAGATGTGCTCTCCAGCTTTGTGATGTAGCAAGCAAATAGGACAGCATATGTCTGTATTTTTTCTTAAAAATGCTGTACTTCCCTTTTGTGAATGTTACTTGAGTTTTTTTTGTTGCAGCATTGTTTGTATGTCAAGTGACAGTTATTCTTTCCTGTACTCTGATAGTTGGACACATCTCACTTTAGGTTTTTCTTACTGTAACCTTTTGGACTCAAGATTTTTTAATGTCCCTTGTTTTTCTGTTGTGGTGGTTATACAGTTCTGAGCAGAGTGTGTTCCTGAGCCTTAGTTGTACTGGTTTCTAATTTTATTTACACACAACTAACCTGAATGCTTATTTCAGCTTGTATGGAACCAAACTATGATTATCTGTGTTCCTGCAAGAAACAGCCTGAATTTGCAAACAAGAAAGTTAATGTCAAAGCCTCCTGCAATTCACCTCTTTTAACAGGAGAAAAAAAGCAAAAAAAAAGGAAGAAAAAAAAAAAAAAGCATGATGAATTAGGTAGTTCCTCCTGTTATTTTCAAGTGTTCTTTAAGGGACTGCTAAGGATGTTTTACTTGATTTAACTTGGACATAAGTAATTCTCAATTCAGAGCAATGGTTTAGAACTTGACTGAATGTCCTTTTTGTGAAGTAATTATCCTGATTTTCTTGCTAAATGTTATTTTATGCATTACATTTAATAGCCTCTATTTCTTTGGTATGGTAGAATAATGATGATGCCTTCTAACACTTAGGAACAGAGAATGTCCTCTGTTTTTTTTCACAGTTTAGCATTCAGGCGTTAGAGCAATGTGTTTCTCTTTTTGCATATCCTCACAACTGATATATTAGAACAAACTGTGAGTAAGCTTTTTAGCTTGGAGGCATTTTTTTCTTCTGTAAGCAGTGTTCTTGTATCTTTTTGGATAATGTTGTGTAGATTGCCTGTATGGGGATATAAGGTACTTTGTGAACAACCAAAGGCACTTCTGTGCAGTATCAGGTTTGTAGTATTCAAAACCTATGTCTATGTAGGCTGCTTTCCTGTTTGTAAATGTTTGGTGTGTACACTCCTTGTCTTTGAGTGCATGGATGTATGAAGGTGCTGGTTTCACCCTGAGTAAAGTTAATTTCCATCATAGTGGTTGGTCTGGGGTGGTGTTTTTAATTTGTTGATCTTGGAATTTGTTGACTTTTGCTGAACACAGAGTTGATAACAGAGAGATGTTTTCGTTGTTGCTGAGCAGGGCTTGCACAGAGCCAAGGCCTTTCTGCTTTTTGCACTGCCACGCTGGTGAGGAGACATGGGAAGCTGGGAGGAGACAGCCAGGACAGGTGATCCAAAGTGACCCAAGGGATATTGCAGATCGTGGGACATCATGCTCTGTAGATAAAGTGTTGGGAAGAAGAAGGAAGGGTGGATGTTCTGGTGTTTGTCCTCCCAAGTCACTGTTACATGTGGTGGAGCCCTGCTCTCCTGGGGATGGTTGAACACCTCTCTGCCCATTGGAAACAGGGAATCCATTCCTTGTTTCGCTTTGCACATCTTTTGTTTACCTGATTAAACTATATCAGCATATATTCTAATCAGCATATGTTCTAACAGTGTATATTTTACTAAACCGTTGGGCATCTTAATTCTCAGGTATTCTTATTGTTTGTTTCTGAGTCACAGACAAGGGCAGTATGGCATGGATTGTGCTTTCTGATAAATGGATTGGCTTTTCATTATGTATTTCCTTCTGCAGTCTTCTATGACATAACTACAGTTTCAGTGCTTCTTTCCCCTCCCCCTCAGCTGTTTTTATGAGAAAAAAATGAAAGACAAAGCAATGTTTGTTGCAAAGTTTGAGTTCTGTGACAGTTGTCTTATAAATTCTAGAAATTTAAGTTTTGCATTAGAAAAACTGAAATGTATTCATCCCATAGCAAATTGGTATTACAGTAAATGTAAGGCAATTCTTATAATGATTAATACTACACTGAGATTTAGAGAGGTTCATCGTGCCAGGAAGATAAAAAACATTTTTAAGCAAAATATGAAGTGGGATCCAAACTATATTTTATCTTTGCAGTCAATGTGTTTTATGCATGGAAGAGCAATTATTTTTTTAATAGTGGCATACATGATTACATCAATTGCAGAGGAGATGCTATGGCAGCAATTGTGGTGACAAAGAAGAGTTGTGCAGTTGTGTCACTGCCCACTTCACAGGACATGATGCCAACTGGCAGTACGTTTCAGTGACTAGACTTCAGCCCTCTGTGCTGGAATCCTTTTGAAATTTGAAAAATATTTATTGAGCATATTTTGTCTCTGACCACACACTCCTGTGAGAGGTTTTACTGCAGTGGACTCCAAAACTTAAATCTCTGTCCTTTGCCTGACTGCCACTTAAAGTCATGGCAGATGTTTCAAATCTAAGGGAAAGAAGAGCCCTGCCCTTGTATCAGGTGTTTTCAGAGAGGATTAAGAAGTACAAATTCATGATGGAGAATATTCCTGTTGAAACACACAAGCCTTAAATTCCACTCTAAGAAATATTGAAAAGGTTGGTTTAATTTTACCTCCAGACAGGTGGGTGAGGTGTGGAATTTCTCTTGCCTCTTTCATTTTGTTTAAATGTTTTTAATGTAGGAGTATTTAGTCATTTTCATTAGTTTAATCTTGGAAATTAGAAAAAAACCCAGTCCTCTTTAAAAAAATAAGTATTGTTGTACTGATTTCACTACTTTCTATGCCTACTGAATCACTGTTTGCTTGGAAGAATATTATGTATAAAATTACTTACAAATTTTATAATCCCTTCTCACTTTAGAAAGCTTAATGCATGCTAATGATGCATTGATATCACAAAATTATTTTTCAAGGCTAGCTGAAAATGGAATTTCTGATAAAAAAAAAGAACCACATCATCTTGATTCTTTTTCACCCTTTCTCTTTCTCCAAAGCTTTTCAGATTAGTATGTTATAAAGTTTAGAAAATTTTGAATATTTCTGGCATTTGGAGGTTTGCCAAGGGGTCTGAATGTGAACGTTAGTTTTTATGGTCCCCAGTGAACCCAACTGAAATCTTTGTAAGAGGATAGCATGTGTTCCCCTGCATTTTTTAATGCAGCTGTGGTGATGTAGGATTTATATTACTAATAAAGATCCCATAAATGTCCATTCAAAGCATCTGTGTGATTGTACACAGTGCCTGGCAAAGAGGGTCATTGATATGACATAGATGACGCTTTATATGCAATTATTGTTGCAGGACAGTTAGTTTTCTGTATGCACATAGGACATTTTGAACATTAAAGTCTATTTCAGGTCCTTAACCTGACCAAGTTAAATAGAAATGTCCCTCCCCCTGCTACCTTGCTCACTTATTGGTTAATACAAAAATAGCTTTCTAAAGCTTGTGTTTATATTGCAGTCTTTTGCTTGCCATAGTTAGGAGGCACGTGGCTTGCAATAATTGACCTGGACACATCCACATGATGATCTGCACAGAAGCATGAGCTTCACGGGCCTGGTTATGAGAGAAAAGTGCCTGCCTTTATCATCCTACCTGCTCTGGCAGCACAGGGCAGGTACCAGCCTGAGGAGCCCTCCCGGGAGTCAAGGCTTGTGAGCTTGGGCTCTAACACCGGTGTGACCTGGGGGAGCAGAGAGAGTTTGATTGTAAGAGCTGTGGGCACAGGGGAGGCTTCCATCAGTCTGTAAATCCCTACTCACACCAGCAGAGACAGGAGCCAAAAAAGCTCTCCTTGCTACCTGCACTGTGTTTAAAGTTCAGGAAAACAGTGTATAACTGAATACTGCATTATAATTAGAACATCCTGAATATGGCTCTAAAGCATCTGACATAGATGGATTTAGTACTAAACTTTTAATTTGCTTTTAAGTTAAGCAAAACCATCAATGTTTTATTGAAAAGTTCTTATTTGTATATATTCATTACTGTGTGCATGACTCCAGTTCATTTTGAGCAATCCTTAAATTAGGGCTTAATCACTTGGGGGAAGACGACATGGGTTGAACATTGTCACATCTTTCATCGTTATTGCCTCTTTCTTAAATAATATAATTTGTGACAAATGTGAACATTAATTACATTTAACAAAGAAATGTAACTTGAAGTGATTGTATTTTAAAAAACATCCAATCAGTGAGATTATATCTTACACCAAGCTTTAGCTCAAAGTTCAAAAGTCAGAAATCAAATACCATCAGTTATCAAATTATGTTAATGGTTCTAATGAAAGCTTCTGGTATTTTGCTCAACACTATGTTGCTATTATGGTAACTAATAGGACAAGAAAAGCTGATGGCCATGAAAAAATTAGAACTGACTGCTAGAGGTTTTTTTTTGGGTTTTTGTTTTTTTTTTAATATATTTGTCAATCTGTTTAGTCACCCAGAGTTATCATGTGGTACACCCAGCTTTTTCGTCTGGCATAAATTGTATTTAATAACCATCTTAGACCACTTTAATTCCCCCTCTTTAAAAAACACTTTGATATTATAAGTTTGAGTTGCAAACCAATAAAACAAAGAAAATTAAAGACTGACATTTTGTCACAAATCTTCACAAGAAACTCTGCAGCACTTACTACATACATTAACCTGAAACATCTGTGTATATTTTACAGAGTTGAAAAGTAATAATCGATGACAATTTCTTGTTATATCAATTAGATTCGAATGTTTGGAACTTCAAGTTGTTTAGGGCAGATTTATTTTGGTGTGTAAGGTTGCAGTTGCAGTATTCAACTTGTAAGGTTGAATACTGCAACTGAGAAATTAAAATAATTCTAAACTGCCTTGTGTACTAAAATGCTCTAGCATTAGCTGAAGCTTTGCAAAGTTTCCTTAGAAATCAAAAGGATTTAATTTTATTAAAATAAGACACTCTCTTTATTTTCCCTTTTGTTATTGGTAGCTCTGGAAGATCAATTCCTAATTTTCTTGACTAAAATTATTTCATAATATTTTGTGAAGTAAATTATATAGCATTTTGTTAGGAATCCCTAAATGTCTTGAGAAACTTACACATTTTATTTACATTCTTAATTTACTGATGGGACTTGGAGCATTGATAATATATACTTGTAGTTATCAAGTACTAGATTAGAGATGTACCTCTTAGTTTAGATCCTTTACTTTTAAAAAGCCCAAAACCTGAATCTGTAATCCAAAATAATACAAGTAGAGAATATTCAAAGGCTATAAATAACAATTATTACGATTGACAAATACCAAATGCTGAGGGAAGCAATGATTTGTCTGGGTCCAGATTTGAAGGCATTTCCTTGTAAACATATATATACACACACACACACACATATATACATATATACATACATATATACATATATATATATATATATATATTAAAGTCATGTTGTGTGGTGGGAATGCTGTGGAACTGGGACTGAGTGAGGGGATGTTAGGTAATCAGCACCTGAGGGTTGAAAACTTTCATGTAGCTATCACATGGTTTTCAGATTATACATACAAAGTCTTAATCGTGCTCAGTCACCAAATTTTGATTTTGTTTTCCTTTTATGTGTAGAACTTTCTCAGTGTGTTCTGCTAGTGGGTAATGTTGATGGAATTGCAGTTACTGAGTACAGAGAGTGACCTTTTGCTCACTCACTGGACTTGAGTATTTTGAAAGAACAGTGTGCTAATTTGACACCTCCCTCCCCAGGATTTTTTTTTACTTAGAAGAGATGCAATAAATATTTTTAAAGAAGAGAGCATTGGACAAAGGGAGAGAAAATGTCAGAGGGTTTATTTTCTTGTTGTCAAACCCGGAGTGAGTAAATCTTGGACTTCTGTTTTTTCCTCCATAGACAGAAGTGCTTCTGAGTTTTGAAGCAGAGGATTCCTCTTTTAATGATTTTTAACCTGGAAGCTAAAGCAGGCAGGATTCCTGAAAATGTGATTGGTATGAAAAATCTGTGTACAGAAACTTTTGATTATGTCCAGTGCAGAGGTTTCAGACACATATTTTGAGCTCTCTCTGATGATGATCTGACTCTAAATTCACTTGTTGCAGTCCAGAGTGATGTTCTTGTAATGGTTAATTAGTGAATTGTAAAAGCTTCAGGAAATTAACAAGAGCCTTAAAGCTAACAAATAACTTTCATTATATTTAAAGTGAAGGAAACAAATTTTATCTGATAGAGAAGACAGAAGGAGCACCTTCTAATTTCAAAGTGATAAACATAATGCTGCAGACATTAATGTTAGAGCATGCTACTGTCAGTAGACCTGAACTAACATCACACTTGTGATGTGAGTTCTTAAATTTTAATGCAAAGTGTGCAGTATGCTGTATTTTGCTATGAACACAGTGCAATCAAAGCTGTATTCTTAAAGCTTTAACTACACTAGCTCTTTTGGGTTTCGGCTGTTAAAATCCATTGCAAAACTGCGGTCAAAAACTGTAAGAGATTCTTCAACTACATTAAATACTTTTTGTTTCTTGTGCATTTAATAAATGTAGGGAGTTGTGTGCACATCTGGGTACAAACATATACCAAATTTATTTCATCCACTATTTACTCAAACAGAAACTGATAAATAATACTTTCACATTTTTGTTGTGTTTTATTTCTGCCACACTAGGGGCTCAAAAAATGAATGTGTCAGTAAAGGATTTGACAGTGTGTTACGACAGTCATCAATCCAGCAAGCCCTGTAGCCATAAATAAGCTTCATACAGTGCCACACTAAAGAGGACAGTTTTTCTTCTGCAGGACATTGAAAATGTCACGGCAAGGGAATTGTTTGTCCCTGTCTCCACGACAACGCCACCAGCACTTATCATTAAGTTTCACACCAAGATTTTAATCAGTGGTCTTTGTGGCATAAGACCGAGTCAACATCAGCCCAAATTTTCAAAGCCGTTATTCTAATTATGACGAGAAGCTATAGATTGATGAGCTTAGTTTTCTGCAAGGACTGGTGGCAGTTAATTCCTGTGACCTGTGTGCCTCCGGTAGTCTCTTTTCGAGATGGAGTCTTGAAAGTTCGATTATTAGTGACAGGTTGTAAGTGAGAAGAAGCTTATCTCTCCAGAGAGTGTTGATAACTTGAGACAAGGTTTAACTAGGAAGTAGTGCGACAGTAGATGGCAAAAAAAAAAAAGAAAAAAAAAAAAGGGAAAAAAAAAAACCCACCTTCTCTATCTCTAGCAACCACACTGTAATGAGAAAATACAGACAGCCACAATTTCACAAGTTGTAAATTCTGGTAGTCTTCAACTGTAAATTCTGGTGGAGCCAGTTTCACTCAGCTATCTGAAAATGTGTGAAAATATTTGTCCTGCTGCTTCTCCTGCATGAACACATAGTGCTTTTCAGCAAAAGCATTAAACATTCAGAGCCTTGGTATGTGCAGTTCTATTAGGTTTGTAAGTCCCTGAAAAATGAGAAGAAATATGACATTGCCTTATGTGGAAAAGAAAAATAGAAGCACTTGCTGCCTCATTTTCATGTGTATTGAGACTGGCCAAACCAGTATTATATTGGTGTTAATATTATTTATGTGCAAACCGTGTGCTCAGAGCTGTACAAGTCAAACAAGACAATGTGTCCTTGCTCTGAGGGGCTTGTAATCTAAGTAGACAGACAATGCAAACTGCACTAGGAAAACCTAGAGGAGAATTATGTCTGAGTTAATTCATTTATTTGTTCTCAGTGATGGGTAGGCAATGTTATTTTTGCTGACTAGAATGTGTGTTTGCAGAAAGAGTGGTGTCAGAAAGGTGAGGGCTCTGCATGTGGATTGAACAGGAAATATGGGAGCAAAAATGTGCAAATATTCAGTAGAAGGATTTATTAGTGGAGGGGAAAAAAAAGGTTGTTGGGTAAGTTAAGCATCAATAGAGTTCTTTCTGGGAGAATAAATGGGGAGACAAAGAAGCAGAGTAGTTACTGAAGATTATATAGTTAGGCAGTGGCAGAATCACAGCAGTATCTCAGTTGTTAGGAAGCTCTAACCAGAGATGGATACTATTCTTCTGATTAATCACCCTTTGTCTCTGATTTTTCTGTTAGGGATTAAGTAACTTGTGGAGCTGTACCAACAACATGGAGAAATAATTCTGGAAATCACTCACTCAGTCCCTACTATTTTTTCTTTTTTTTTTTTTTTTGCTTTGCATTTCTCAAAGCATTCTGAGGAGACGGATGTATAGGAATGAAGTCTTGCTGAGCTGCATGACAGAGGCTTTCCTTCAAGTGGTCCGAAAGCATTTGAGCTTCTTCTAGGATATCCAGATCTCATTTAGTCAGCATGGGCAGATATGTTCATTCTTAAGTGTGCTCAAAAAATTATGAGTATAGCCAGGCACTAAATACCTAGGAGAGCAGGCAGAGCAGTGGAGAAAAATAAAATAATAGAAGTATGTAGGTGGTTTGAGGAAAAGCAAGGACTGCAAGAAGCACCCAAACATGTTTATTATAATTAACAGTAGTAGCAGAAATTGCCTGTTGTATCCCTAATTCTACTGCTCATTAAATCATTTCACTCTTTAAATGCTGAGTGCTGTAAATATGGAAGCTGTTGACCTAATTTTCTGTGGGAATTAATAGAATTCCTAAAGCTGCTTCCTAGTGGGAGAAGCTTTCAGTTTCTCTTAGCTTCATCCTTTTATTTCCCCAGTTGTTTCATTTCTGTGAAGAGCGAGCAATGGGACTTCACAGTGCGCAATGGGACTTCACAGTTGTCTTGAAGGTTCAGCAAATTGCATGAAGAAGACTCTTCTTTGTAATAAGGATTTTGAAAGATCCATCTGCTTTTGGAGTATGAATAGTACTAGGGACCTGAATGAAAGCAAGTTTTAAAAACCTTGAGTATTTGAGAATGCTTTCTGTAATCTGTTGTATGCCCTATCTTGAGCTTTCGATGAGACTTAAGTCTGAAAATGTTCAATTCTTCACTGCACCCATACACATGTTAATTGCTGTTGGGGTTTGGCCACATTTTCCATGTGAGTGCCATTTAGTTGTGCATGGCCTTTCCTAGCTGGGGGCTTGCCTGTGTTAGAGCACTGTCTTACCAGTTGTGCTAGTATAATTCTGCTGGCAGACTCCTGGGGGAGAGCAAGGTATACCAGAAGAAGGAACATTTTCAACTACTGTTGTTGAAACTCCTTGACCAAATGCACGTTCATGCCATTGTGACCATCTCTGTACCACAGATTTTTCCAGCATAGCTGTCATGCTATTTTTTTCCTCTTACTCTTCCAGCTCTGCTAACAGAACTTTGTGCCTGCTTACAGGAATGCAGCTGCTTCTGTCTCTAAACTTCACATTCACTGCTGTAAGACCCATTTATTTTTTTTTTTTAATAAGTCAAATTTTTCTATATAGAAATGAATAGAAAAAGTAACTGGAGCATATGAGTATTAGGAGATGGGGAAAAGAATCTTCTTCACATTCTTGGAAGAAACTGGAAATAAGTAAAAAGGAATATCATAAATGAGGGACTATAATTAATATTAAATTAGATAATAAATAAGATATTCTTTTGTCAAGAAGCACTGTTTTGTATGGTAACAGCTCTAGACCGTAGTGACAATAAGAGTAAGAAACTGTATAAATGGAGCATTACGAAGTTATGACTAAGAATTTGTTTCAAAACTGTTGCTTCTTTTACAGAAACCTAACCCAGATTTCAAATTGCCCCTTAGACATTGCTGCAGCTCAGTTCTCTTCTAGCTGCACATGGTATTCAAAGGGATGACTTTGAAATTAAATGTGATTTGCAGAAGCTGTGGTTTGCTGCAGTGTTCTAAGTTTCTGGCCTCTGAATTTAATCTGTTGAAAGTTGATGTAACCAATGGAGCTATTCAGCAGGTTTTGGTGTGTTTTTCTTTCCTTTTTTTTTTTTTTTTAAGGCCTGTCTGTCCTTGTTAATTAGAAGTGTACATATTGGGAAATTAACTATGAAATACTAAAAATGATAAATTATTTCTTATTTGAAAGTATAAATTAAAGGTTTAGTGTATATAAAATTTGTCATGTTTAATTGCAAGTTCAATTAAAATTCAGGATAATGATGATTTATACAGGATTCTCTGTAATTTGAGATTCATTAGCTTAGCCAGACACATGCTGATATTAGCTCGTTAATTATGTTTCCTTTTGTTGAAAGCAGCCTTGTGAAAGCAATCTGCTCAAAGTTTTTTAAACTCATTCTGCTAAATGAATATTTGGCAGCTGTTCATGTTATTGAGATGGTCACTGTGGCTACACTTCACTCACATAGCATCAATCATACCTACTGAATGACAAACAAGGGTTTCTCGTTACAAACCCATTTACGAAGGTTATGGTTGACATTAAAGAGCTATTGCATGGCAGCATGATATTGCTTTACAGTAATGTTAGAGTGTAACTACAGCTAGAACTGGCCTCTCCCACACAACCAGAACAAATAGAGTTTAATGTGGGACAGGGGGAGGAAGAAACCTCCTGTTTCAGATGCACGTAATATAATCTGCATATGAAGTGCTGAGCTGCTTTCACATCTCTGGAATGTGGAAGGGAACACTGTAAAAGTTGTGAGACATTAATGCATAAAAAAGCAATGTGTGTAGCCTTCTGGGGTGTTAGGTCTGTGCTCTTCAGGTGTTCTTAACACTCTCTTCTAAGTGGAACTGACCTGAATAATTGTAGAGATGGATGTCATGAAGTAGTTCCCAGAGAGAACTGCATCCAGCTGGGGAGGGGAGTTATCCTTCGGGAGGAATCAGCTGTGCTCTCGAGGCCTCTAGCCTTTGCATTAAGTAATTTTGCAGAATTGTCAGGGCTATGGGGGATTGAGCAGCTTAACATTTCAGGATCACTAGAGATTTTTATCTGAAAATATTTGAAGTAAATGCATTTACTGTTTAATGAAAAGACAAGTATAGCTTTGAAGGATTGATGGCATGAAATCTAATTCTTTTGTTTCTACTAAAAATAAAACGCAACAAATGTACTGAGGGTTATGGCACTCAAAAGGAGTTATCGTTTCTCTGAGTGTTTCCAACAGGAATATACAGGTATCTGTATCTTGGAGGGCTGTCTAGTCTCTGTACTTCCCATTAGCAGCAAGTAGATTCATGGACCTGTTGAGATTCCCTTTCTTGGATCTGAAGAAGTCTTCCCTGTGGAGTTCCTTATTTGCTGGAGTAAGCTCATGGACTTCAGGGGCAGAAGAGGTTCTGGATTGGTGTATGTATTTTTTGCCCAAGTGCTTGAATATTAAGGCTCAGGATTAGAGTGTTGGACTGAGAAAAGCCTTTTTTTTTTTTTTTGTTAATGTTGCTTTCAGAACTCGCTCTTGTGATGTGCTCCTCATTTTCCTGTGTGCTATGACACCATCCAATAATGATAAACCAGTATGATGATAAACAGCTTTCGAGGAAGGAGCAACAGCCAGAATCAATAGATTCTTGTCCCACCCACCTATATCCTCTAAACTTTTGAGAAATGCTAGCTCTGAAGTTTAAACTAACAGTTTAAAACTCCTCTGAAAAGGGAGATTACAGTATTAAATCAAATGGAAGTTTACCTATTTAGACTGGAAACAAGAAGCAAAGATTACCTTTGCTTGAACCAAGACACTACACAGTGACTGAGTTGTGCTGTCAGCCAGAAGAGTTTCACTTATCTGAGTTTGGTTCACACTGAAGTTACTCTTATACCTGTGTGTTACCTTTCTTGCATAGCAGTGTGGGGCTAATAAAGACTTTTTGACTAGGTAGCTGATCATAGTTAATTCTCTTGGAGGTACAGCTCTTGGGTTTGAGAGCCAGGTGTTGTTTCTGTAGGCAATGTGATAGTAGCTACTGTAGGCTCGGAAGAAGAGCTTAATATGAGAAGTAGATGTGATAGGACAGAATTGCAAATCAAGTTATTAGAATACTTTCAAAAAACTTTAGAGACAATAAAAATTTGGCAGGCATAATAGAAACTTCTTAACCTTCCTTCTCTGACCTTGTAAAGTGCCTGGCTTCATGGTTTTTTGTTTCACTTTCTAGGTATCAAACATCTGCTTTGAAAATGCAAGTAATTTGTTCTCTGTAATCGTCCCAAGTTATTTTGATTGTTTTTTGGACATTGTTTCAAGGATCAATTGGCTAAAAGCATTCATGGAATATGGTTCTAATGTTCAGACTGTGAGGGCAAATTTAAATGCAAGCAGCTGTTTGAGGGTCATTGTTTTTTAGGTGGGAACTTTGGAAGTTTCCCCTGTTCAGTTATAGAAGTGAATATTTAAAATTAAATGTATATAACATAGGAATGTGGTTAAAATACTAAATATTTTCCCTTCATTATCTCACTATGAAACAAGATTGTAAAGTCTCTTTTGTTATGAAATCTTAGACATGGATCCTCTAAATGTTGTATTCTTTATGAAGAAGAAGTAAATTTTTGATATTTTTTTTAATGCTTTATTTGTTCACCATTTAATTTGGTATTTCTCAGATTAAAAATGTCCATGAGGGACCAAGAACAAAGAAATGAAAGGAAGTACTGGTAGAAGACCTATTGAATGAACCTACCATTTTTTCCCTAGTTATTTTTCATAGAGTTGCACTTAAAATTTTCCTTAATAACATTTTGATTAGAAAAAATAGAATTTCCAAATCAAGAAGTGCACAATATTTTATGAAGTGTTCTGGTATAATCTTTGAAAGCTTCTCCTTTTGCTGAATAAGCTCATTTGTGCTGTATAATAGTAATGTGTTTAAAGTATGGAAGAGTCTGATTATGGTAATTG
Source organism: Parus major (assembly GCF_001522545.3). Lineage (NCBI taxonomy): Eukaryota > Metazoa > Chordata > Aves > Passeriformes > Paridae > Parus > Parus major. Next base: position 9,614,376 of record NC_031775.1, on the reverse strand, counting down.
TTTCTATTTTGATTCTCAAGATTTTATTAATTTTAACTTTTAACAGAAGGAAGGATCTACTGATTGTAAGTGACAGTGATGTGTTTATAGAAGCACCTGAAAAGTCACTGTAGGCATTTAGAAAAGAAAAATCTTTTTAGAAAGAAAATCTTAATTCCCTAGTAGCAAAACCATGCTGCTTATTGAGCAAGACCTTGTCAGCTCTTTATCGCAATACATTGTTGGGTAATAGTTTAAGAATTATTTATAGGATGGAATCCCAGCTGTGCTGAAAATACTATCATTTAATATGTTGCCTGTGATTGTCATTAGTTTTTTTTTTTTTTCCTAAGGATTATGAAGAGAACAAAGGTTTGGCTGTATGTCTAAGATTGAGCACTATATGAAATTTTTGTCAGGGGACGTTTTGACCTTATGTAAAGTTGCCTCTTTGAGAAGCTCTTTATATTCTGGCTGCAGTTGCTATGGCAGTTGGATAAACCTAACAACAGCCAGCATGTCCTGGTGCAATGTAATTCAGAGGCTTGGCCTCCAAATGGGTATATTTGCTTACTGCAAAGTTTACAGCCAATGTAGAAATAACAACCAATCTAGTGAACTATGTATTTAAAAAGTATAGGCTGATTTTTATTTTTTTTTAATGTATGTAATGTGTGCCTGCATATATGCAATGCAAGAAATCCCTTACTCCTCACAGGATCATACATTCTCTATTGCTTGCTATTAAAAATGGCAGACCTCTATCAAAATAATTTATTTATCAATATTCACAACTTGTCTGGAACTTGAGGTAGAATATTGCAGTAAATTTAAGTACACTTGGATTAGGTTGATTGGTTGTTTTGGTTTGTTTTTCTAGAGTAGCCTTTCCAGCTCTTTCACTTTAAACTATAATATTCTGCTGTTAGAAAAATACCGGGTTGGTCTCCTAATATATTCAACCCAGAACATCACTTCAGTGACATTAGTTGTTATTTTGTGTCCAGCTGTGCTCCTGGGAAAGGTACACTTGATCAAGGAGGTTATGATTGCCTTCTGCTTGCAGGTATGGCTGACTCAGCAGCAGTATGTGGTTAGTCTGACTTAAAGGAAAAGACAAAATCCTACTATTACCCTTCTCCTCAGGGACCACTGCCATTCTCCATCAAGAAGACAACCATTCAGCCAGAAAGACTGACTCCTAGAAATTCACCACAATCAATTTAGTATTTTAAATTTCAGGTGGGACTAGAATTGATAGTGGTAAGGGCAGAGGCTCAGAGCTTCGAATCTTTATTCTTAAGTGAGTTAAGCAAAACTGCTAGCTCTGAAGAAGTCTGTATTTCTTTTTAACAGTTAGAAAATAGGATAAATGAGGAAGGAACAATGCAGTCACTGTTTGAAGGTGGGGAAAAAGACATTTAAACCCTTTTGATGATGATGAGAAATAGAATCCTAAATTATTATTTAATCCTATTTGGATGTCTGTGTTGAATGGTTAAAAAAATACAGTAAACATATAGATTCTATAGTAAGTAAAATTGTTGAAAATAGCTTTATATCTAAGGCTTAATCTACTGTCATGTTGATAGTAAAGACCATCATACATAGTAAGCTGAAGTTGCACCTTTTGGTAAAAAATAAAAATGAATAAAATATGAAAAAAAAGTTAAGTGAGATCAAAAGAAATAGGGCAAAACCAAACTAGTGCTTGGTTCATGACTGACTCATAGTGCTGCTTCAGTGTATTTGCTATCTGAAAAAGTTCCCATTCAATTGGGGTAGCAACATTTATACAGAATCTTCCTTTAATGTTCTTTGAGGTATCACAGACTTCAGGATGCTGAGTATTATTTGCATTTTAAAATTGCAGTAATATTTTTTTTTAATGTTCTACAAACAATGCATATCATACAACGAAAGAATGCCAGCAGAATGCCAACATCTTGTTTTTTATTAATAAATATATTCTATAAAAATGCAGTATTTTTTCAGACTACTCTGTGTGTGTATTCCCATTTCTGCTCCTTTCCCTACATGCATTTTACCTGGAAGCTGGGAAAGGTTAACAGAGGAAACAAATATTGTCATTCAGTCACTTTGAAGTAAGACATTTAGAAAACTGTGACAAGTTCCAATGAGAATGTTGGGGTAACTGGAGGTCTCGTTTGCACTTGATCAGTTAATTCAGGGCTCTTGAAAATGTAAAGTGTTTGAAGTAGAGCATGGCTTCTCTATGAGCAGAAAAGTAGATTTATTTTTTTTTAATGGAGGGAGAAGTATTGTTTAGAGCACTACTATAACCCCCAGTTATAGGCTACTGTGAAATTTGGGAAAGTTCTGGTAGTATGAAAGTATCAGTCTTTATCACCATGTTGAAAGTAAAGTTTTCATGGTCACCATCTTTCTGATACCTGTGTGAATTTAATCTCCAGAATGTGTCAGGAACTAAAAGGACATCAGTCTTTGTAATTCCAGTTTGTTGTTTACTCTGCCATTGGAACATCACCAGTGATGAAAAGGGTTCAGTCTCATGAGCAGTGCTCTTTCTAGCATTCTATGGGATGGCTGCTATTCATTGCCTTTAATCTGAAAATGGGTTAAAATCACCATATGTGAAGTGCAAATGCATGTCTGTTTCATGATAGGAACCCATTTCACTTTTTGCTAGCATTTCTGTATGCATTCTCAGGCTGCTTCACTTTACAGAAATCTGTCCTCCTTTTAAAACAGACAGGAATCTAAACTGCTATTAAAAATTAGGGTACTCCAGCCATAGTGTGTTTGTAACCTTTCTTACTTTCAGGGGAGAAGAGAATAGGCTTTGTCTGCTCTTGGGAAAATATGGTCAGAGGACTGGGGATGCTCTCCCATGAGGACAGACTAAGAGAGCTGGTGTTCCTCAGGCTGGAGAAGAGAAGGCTCTGCAGAGACCTTTTAGACCATCTTGCAGTACCTAAAGGGGGTTTATGAGAAGGCTGGAGAGGGACTTTTCACTATGTTAGAGGCCCCATCCCTGGGCACATTCAAAGTGAGATTGGATGGGGATGTGGTGTCCTGATCTAGTTGAGATGTCCCTGCTTCTTACATTGTATGGAATAGATGATCCCTAAAGGTGCCTTCCAACCCAGACTGTTCTGATTCTGTGATTTCTGAGTCTTTCAGGATACGTAAAGTGTCAAAGTCTTAATTATAAAGGCTGGAATGGTGTGTAAAGAAGACGACTTCTAGGGCTGAATTTTTATGAAACCTGTTATCATACTTGATACGTACATTCAAACTCTATGAAAAAACTGAGACATTTTCCTCTAAGTCACCTTTCTTTTTATTTTTTTTTTTCCCTTGGTCATTTGCTTTACTTTACATTTAACATTCTCTAGGATGAGTTACATGGTTTATTGAAAAGTTTGCTTTCCCTTTGGACACTGAAGATATCTTCATGAACTGTGAGAAACAACCCCACTACCCACCCCAACCCCAAACCAAACAAAAATCCCCCACCCTTCAGATGAGGGGGTAACATCAATATTAGTTTATTTTTAAACATTGGAAGACCATAATGTTTTTATGCAGTTGTCAGAGGAAATAGCAAAATCTTCTAAACATTGCTTGCAAATGTGTTTAATACCTAAAGAGGATCCTTTTCCTTGGAAGTGTGTGAGAGATGGATTTAAAGGAGGTACCACTGAGATTATGTTGTTACAGAACTATTAACTAATGACCCTGTGAAAAGTAGTGACTGTGTGTATATATATATATATATTTAAGTCTGTGACTGCCTTGATGTAGAGTAATATGAGATACAAAGAAGAAAAGCTGTTGTGGGTTTGTGGTCTTGTTTTATTTTAAATTATGATGTTTTTGAGATAAGTTTACTAGAAAGCAGTTTACTAGCAAGATGGATAAAATGGGAAGACAAGTGATCCTCTTCATTCTCCTTTATTAGTAAATTGTACAGTTATTTCCCTTGGTCATTTTCTGGTAGGAAAACAAAAAGAAAAAAAAATCATGTAATGCTCAAAAAATGTAACACCAAAGCAGAGAAGATATTTTAAAACTGTCCTTAACTACAGAGAGCACATGCAAACTCTCAAACTCTGTTCTTCCTTTATCATGGAAACTGACTTCACAGATTCACATGGATTATACTGGTTTACATATTGCTGTGCTGAAATTGTCTCTTGGGAAGTCTGAGTTTGTACAGAAAGTTGATACAAACAAGGTTCAGAAATAGTGAGGTTCTCTGGAGCAAGCTTTAATAAGCTTCCCAGTGGAACTAATGCACAGAAGTTTTAATATCTGTGCCTGTTTCTTACCCCACAACTTGAAAAATATTTCCATTTGTCTTGTTAAATGGTAGATGTACTCTTCTACGTAATATCTATTGTCACAGTGAAAGTTTGAAATAACTGGCTATATATAATTCAACTGAATGAACACAAAAAGCAGAAAAATTCGTTTCTGCTGAGGTGCAAACTGTAGAGGGTAACATCAGTAGTTCACCAAAGAGGTTTAAAGAAGGCATGGAATCTTTAATGCTTGGGTCAGAACTACATTCTTCAATTTCTAAAATATGGCATGAAAATAAGAATGTTTTAGTCACACAGAATGAATGTAACTATTGTGTACCTCAGCATACTTGTACTTTTGCTGATTTTTGTTAGATGACACCCTATTTTATTGGTGTAATCTTCATTATTTTTAAACTTTGTGTAAAATTAAGGAGACCCAGGATCATAAGGGTTTGAAAGGACTCCTGGAGATCATCCAGTCCAACTCCCCTCCCTAAAGCAGGTGACACAGGAGCCATCCAGGGGTGTTTAGAAAGTCTCCTCTGGAGACTCCATGCTCTCCCTGGGCAGCCTGTTCCAACCTCCACATAAAGAAGCTCTTCCTCATCTTGAGGTAGAACTTCTTGTGTTTTATTTTACAGCCATTTCTCCTTGTCCTGTTTTTGGGCACCATGAATAGAGTCTGGCAGCATGCCCCAGACACCCACCTTTGAGATATTTGTATGCATTGATGATATCCCCTTTATCTTCTCTTCTCCAGACTAAACAGGCCCAGCTCCTGCAGTCTCTCCTCATCCGAGAGATGCTCCAGACCCCAAATAATCTTTTTGGCCTCTGCTGAACCCTTTTCCAGTAGCTCCTTGTCTTTCTTGAGCTGTTGAGACTAGAATTGAACACAGCACTCCTGATGCAGCCTCACTCCTCTCAAATAGAGGGGAAGATCACCTCTGTTGGCTGCTGGCCTCACTCTTCCTGATGCACCCCAGGATCCCATAGGTCCCTCTGGCAGCAAGGACACTCTGCTGGCTCACAGTCAGCTTGTCTTCCAGCAAGACTCCCAGGTCCTCTCAGAGCTGCTCTCTATGAGGTCAGCCCCTGACCAGTACTGGTACCTGGGGTGATTCCTCCCTGGGTGCTGAACCTTACACTTGCCTTTGTTGAATGCGTATGTTTATCTCTGAATTCTTGAAAAAATTTGGAAAATTCACTGAATGGAAAGAGGGGTGGAGAGATTTGGGCAGAGTTTGCTCCATGGGTGTATAATTAGTACCCTATATACTCTTCAGGGGTCATATTTTCCTTGAAAACCAGATCCAAAATGGATGACATTAACATACAGTGGGCTGGACTGAGAAAGCACACAGCTGGCAGGTAAGGTAGAATTTGGTTGTAGCTGGGTAACAGAAGGACAAGGGGTTCAGAGGCTTTGAAGGCCTCTAATAATCTTAACTGAGAACCTGGAAATTAATTGTATGAAGTTCAAAATAGGATGAATTGCTATTTGGAGAAACATGATTAGGAGAATGGGTGCAAAGAGTAGCTTTCACCTGCTTCTGTCCAAAGTCACAGAAAAACTGTTCAAAATAAACTAAAAATGATAGATAGAAGATAAATCTTACCAAAGATAAATCATGGTAATTCTTAATCAGATTAGTACTTCTAGATGAGCAAGTCTTTTTTGTTCACTTTTGTTGGGGTCCCTTTAGATAGTATTTCATTGTAAGGCATCCCTGTGGGGGCTATTGACTGAGCAGCTGTTGCTCAATTCTTTTAGTGCTGTCCTTGCCTCTTTGCTTTAAATAGATTCCAGAAGTCTGAACTTCACCTCTTAACATGCCTTTTGAGAAATGGCAGGGTGAATCTGAAAAGATTTTACCTGAGGGTGAGAGCTTAGGTATGCCAAACAGGTTTGTTTCTTTCTTTTTGTAGTCAAAGTGTAACTTCAGGGATGTAAGCTACATACTGAGTTTGCATACTTATAGAAGGTTTTAATTGTATTGAATCACAAAAAAGACACAGTGGTAACTGAATGATTCTTGCAGAAGCAAGATACAGTCAGTATCACTGTCTCATGTCTCACTCCAAGAAAAAGCCATGCTACTAGTTGCCAAGGGTAGGATTTAAAGACTATGAGATACTATATTAAAATATGCCATTAAAAATTTCGACTGTCTCGTGAATCCTTTTGTTCCTAGCATTTTAGCACTTTTGAACTTTTGATTTTTACCAGTGTCTATTTGTATAGGTTTATCTTCCCTTATGTAAGAATGCAAGCTTTTGTACCTCAGATCCTGCATGGAGAGGACAGTGGTGTTGGCCACTGAACATGTCTGCATATTACATGTACATTACAGTGTAATGTGCACAGTACATCAGCAAATCATTTCATCTGCACTTATATGCAGAAAAGAGGGGAGGGGAGACTAATTCTTTCCTTGTTTCTTAAGTGTGTTTGTCTGAAATTGGTTATGAGGCTTACTCTAAAGAAAGATACTCCTCCAGAGAATGTTAGTCCTGTGGGGATTTTTTTTTAAGTCCACTGAGAGAGACTCATTGTGGCATAGGACCAAGATGTAGGCCAAGTGGAAATACAGCAAAGTGATTTAATAGAAAAGGTAATTCCTATTCAAACTGGATGGTCCCTTATTCATTTCCTCGGATTATCATCAAATTTATGTCACCAGCAAAGGAGCTTTATTGAGTTTCACAGATATATTCCTTTTGCTTTCATTGTCATTAGTTGGCACACTGACATTTTCATATGTGTCTCAGCTAATGCCTCAAAATTACTCCATCTACAAATGTAACAATTGAACAGATAATTTTAATAAGATTCAGCTTGACTTCAGACTGCACTCCTTCCTTTCTTTATAGAATGCAAATTGTAACCTGTTTTTAAAGCCGTGCAATGCAGTGAACTTTAATGGGATTTGACAACATCATATTAAGCACAACAACTACGCATAATGTACCGAAAAATTGGACGTGAAATTGGAAACATAGCTGAGAACAAAGTAAATTTACATGGTTTGGTAGTTTGAATGTCTGATATCATATTCTCTCATGCAAGCTCCATAAAAAGCAAGGGATTTAACAATGGATATCAGCGGAAAGTGCTTTTAAAGTTAAAGCTGATGGATGGCTTGTCAAAAAAAATAATTGCATTGGTTGGAAAGTCGGGATGCGTGCTGAGGGGGAGAGAACAGGATATACAGAGAGGATGATGGGAAGTGACAGTGGTCTGTCAAGAAGCAGTGGCTGCCCAGAGAAGTGTGAAGCCAGAGCTATAAGGTGGCAGAGTAGAACAGGCTGTCAGAGCGGGAAAGTGGCTTTAATACCCTGAAAAGCAAAGGAATCCGCCTGTCAGCCTTGCTCAGCCGTGCTGAAAGAGGAAAAGAACATGGCATGAAGTTAGAGACATTAAACGGGAAAAAAAGAGAGGCCAATGAAAGCCGGTGAGGAGGGGTGGTGAGCTGTTATGTTTTTTAATAGACAAATGACACATTTCTAGGTGCAGCAAGAAAGCAAACTGTCTAAGAAATTTAGAGCTGATTAGAGGCTTTTTTGAAAAAGAAACACAAGATGATCAGCATCTATTTCTGGCATTTTTAAATGTACCACATAGCCCTGTGACCTTCCCTTCACTTCCCTCTTGTGTAACTGTACTTGCCCATTGCTTCTCTGAGAGGCAGAAATGGTTTTGTTACGGAAGCACCTTTGTCCCTGTAAGCATTGGAAGAACTTGGTGTTTCAACCAAAAGTAATTGTCTCAGAGGTCTCTTTTTGGCCATTTATAAGCTATTGGCTTATAAATCTGATTATCAACCTAACCAAACAGTTTTTCCTTGAAATTTTTTACATGTTGAGATTCATTTGGCTATACATCATTATGATTTATACCTGGTACTAATGCAGTGCCACAGAAATTGCAGCAGTCATAGATTTTAAAGGTTTTCCACAAATCTGGGAACTTTCTTTATATTTGAAAGGTTATAGGAAAAAAAACCCACAACCTGAATAATTGTCAATACAGGTTTTAGAAATAAAATGAGTAATTTTGAAATACCTTTTCCTGTTCTAATCTGTTACAAATATTTTTTAAGGAAAATGGAGAGTAGAGTAAAATATAAAAACTTCTAAAAACTTTAAGTAAATTACATATATATATATGTGTGTATATATATATATATATATATGGTACAGGATAATGCATGAAAAGGCATTGTGCTTCATAGCTGCTGTAGGAGGAAGACATTAGAAACACAGTCCATACTAGAATTTTCAGTGGGTTGCTTTAATGTAAGTGAAGAAACAATGTCCAGTAGAAAAATGCAAGTAAAAAGCAAGGTACAGCTCATGCACCGAGCATTCAAAAAATGCACATTGCATGTTAAAGAAGTTCTGGGACACAAGTTGGAACATACTGAATGAAATGGAAGCTGCAAGGAAATATTGTGAGGTGGATTTCAATACTTTTCAGGATTTGACTCAGTTTATAATTGTGACAGAAGTTATAAACAATCAAGTTTCTGGGTGTAGCTTCACAGAATTTGTTCTGGTGGCTACTAAGGCTGTTTGGAAATAAAATGCAAATTAGCAGTTCTCTTCTGAAGCAGAAAAGAAAACAAAAGTCATAGTTTTTGGTCAAAAGCACTTCTAGATTTTGGGTCAAATGCCATTTATAACAACAGTCTAGTTCAAATATGGACTTTTCAATATGTCTGTCCATATAATCTTTTATGTTTTATTTCTGTTGTGTTGAATGGGAGAATTCATTTTCTATCTACAAACACATATTTAATTAATGGAAAACAATAATGTCTTGATTATAACACACAGATTAAACCCCCATATAATTGGTTACTCCCATAGCATACTTGCTTCTTTTGTTGAATATCATGTGTCTGAAAATTTATTGCATCCTCAAGCAGAAGGCCCTCAATTAAAATGTTACAAGCATTATGTTACTAGTCCTTTGTTGAAACAACAGCAGAAAATTGAGAATATTTTATTTAGCACAACAGAAAAATCTACAATGTTGCTAGGGATTTTAAGCATATTTTAAAATGCTGTATTTAAAGATAGCATTGTTTGCATTTGAGAATCAAATTCATTACTATTTTTTATGTATTAAACTGTGAATGTATTTGCTTTGGGGGATAAATGGTGGCCCAGCTTTTAAGGAATCCCCGTGCTGGACCTAAAGGAAAACACATTTTCTTTCTTTGTGTGCAACTTCAAAATACATAATGAAAAAATCAAATAAGAAAGTTCACTCCTCCCTTCTCTCATTAGCATCTAATGTAAAATTATAAAACTAAGTAAATGAAGAAATTGCAGTAATCCACACCTTTTATGTCTAGATATTTTATGAGCTTCTGAACGGTTTATGATGTTACAGATTGTATTTTTTTTTTAATCCAGACAATTTTCCTGTGGTGTCTGTTGCTAGTACATATGAGTACATCTATGTCTATATATAGATATAGATATATATATATGCTCTAAGCAAGTGCATGAATGATAAAACTCTACTTGGACAAAGTGAGAAAAAACAAAACCAAACCAAAACTCCAAACCAAACAAAAACCTCCCACAACACTCCTTCAGTGTTTGAATAGCATCTTTTGCTTGCCAAGTAAGATACTTTATTTCTCCCCTTCTTTAGTCTATGAAGGTCTTAACTAGCAGGGAATGAATGCAATAAAAAGTGCTCTATTTGCTAGGCACAAACCTGTGGTGTTAGACCTAGAACTATAACCTCTGCTTGTTTTTCCTTACTCCTTAGACGTTCAAAACACCTGTACTGTTGCTTGCAATATAGTGTTTTTGTGTATTAATAGCTATTTTGGTTTGCAAATAATACCTCTTTGTGTCACTTTGTGGTTCCAGAAGGGTCACTGGTTTTTTACACTTTAGGAAGATTGCTGCTGTTATCTGTAAATCCATTGCCTGGACAAGAATGGGATTACATGATATGATTTAAAACAGTACCTTCTGTATTTTATTCTTTCCACTAGGAAATCACCCTCTACCATATACAGCTTAAATAAATAAAGCTTCTATGACATATAGTAGTAGAGCATTTGCCTTTGTTACCTTAGAAGTGCCTGAATAAAATGTCTTACTAAGCAAGGTGTAAGGGGAATGAAAAGAATAATAAATCAAATTAGTTCTCATCTCAAGTTTGGAGCACCATATATAATGCTAGTAGTTATCGGTGTAATAAAATGGATTTAATGAGAAATCTAAATGTTAGCATTTAGAGGGCTGTTTGGTAGCTTGGAAATTGGCTTTGAAAGTTCACAGAATCATGGAATATGCTGAGCTGGAAAGGACTAATAAGCAACATCGAGTCCTGGCCCTGGCATAGGATAGCCCCCAAAATCCCACCATGTGCCTGAGAGCATTGTCCAAACACTTGAACTCTGTCAGGCTTGGTGCCATGGCCCCTTCCCTGGGGAGCTTGTTCCAGTGCCCAACCATTTGACAATGACCTTAGAGGTCTTCTCCAACTCAAATGATTTTCTTACTGGATGATTCTCCTCATAAAGTTTTAAAATACAGTAGTGTGGAAATCACTTCTGCCTCTCTGCAGTGAGGTCAAACATATGAACATGTAGGTCCTAAAAGAAAGGGGAGCAAAGACTGGATTATCTTTTGTAATGAAATACTTCAAACACAAAAGGGATCTGGTTTGTCTCATACTGGTTTCATATGGAGTTAGAGTATTATTAAGCAGCATATCCTGAAGTACTCAGCTACTTATATGTGTTCACCTAAAAGACTTGAATGCAGAAATTGGTGGTAAACTGGACTCTGAGAAATAATCATGTACAAATTTTGATAGACATTTTGCATATTTGTTGTTATCCTGTGTGAGAGTTTTGCTTATTTCTAGACAAAATTCTTCCTTATAAATTCCATTGAGAAAGTAAAACTTAAACCTTGAAACAGGTGACTCCTAGAAAGTAAGGAATCAATTTTCTAGTGTTGAAAATGCCCTGACCTTCCATTTCATTATGCTTTATTGCTGATCTGCCCACCCAAGATCCTCATATGAATTTCATCAAAATAATTCTAAAAAATTTATTTCTGTAATCCCCTGTGGGGTATGTAATTGCTTGCAAATAGGAAGTAGAAGATCAGATTTCTGTTTGAATGACTCCAGGTCAATTTAAGATATGTGGCACATCAAGGAATTTAAATCATGCATCTCAAAGACCTCTTTTCTCTCACTTCCAAAGTTTACATATATTTTACTTTTGGTGTCCAGTTATATATATTCATATATATGTGTGTGTGTGTGATTATTGTGGGGATTAAATATATCAGTCTTTGTAGAGAAAACATGCAGTAAACAGCAACATGTGATATTCCAGCAACAGATATGTTAACTTGATTTCTGGATTTTGGTAGGGAGCCAGAAACTATCAAGAACAGTCCCACTTATGGTAATCTAGAAGACAGAAGAATTTTGAAGGTTTTTCAGCAGACCTCCTTCTCTCAGGAAGTTCTTAGAACAGCATGGTTACTGTTTAGTTTGTCTAAATTTAGATTTTCACCTATTAGAATTTTCATGTATTTGAATATTTCCTTTGTTTTATTAAGTATGAGAGAAAATCTATCTAAATTGTGTATTTCTAGCTGGTGTAAAGGATCAGGTTAACAAATGTATTGGATTTTAATAGAATGAGGTCTGCACAATTCTTGAACCTGTATCAGTTGGATGTGCAGTCTAGGGTTCTCTAACCTGTTTCTTTTGCTGATCCACTTAGGGTTTTGGTCAGATTTAGGTATGTAAATTGGTATAAAAGCATTCTGTCATGCTGAGAAGGAAAATCTTGCATCTTTCCATTTCAGTTTCTGGGAAATATAGCCCTGACATTAAAATAATGCACTCTTCCCCTTTGTGTTACGTAGTAGGAAAGGGCTGGATGTACACATCACACAGGGCAGTGCTTAGTACTTGAAGCACTTTTGGAGTAGGACTTCTGGACTGGTTTACTGTAGTGAAGGGTATCAGAAATTTGATGTAGAGATTTCCTCTCTTGTCATCCCCTTAAAGAGCTGGAGGCTGACTAGGTATTAGATACTGACTCGTGTCTAGCCTGGGACAGGAAACAATAATAAGATAGTAAGGAAGAAAAGCTAGTTGCTTTTTGTCGTTACAAACTTCAGGAATTTCTGCCTGATACCCACTAATGATAGAAGCACCTTAATAATATCATTTGAAGGTCTATTTGAAATATTAGTAGAGGGAATCAAAACCCTGGGAGTTTACTCAACCAAACATGACTGTAGCTGCATAAATAACAGATACTAACTTCCTTTTCTGTATTGAACGTGTCCTGAAGGCTTCTGTAACTCACTATGAACCAATATTCTGCATAGATACTGATTTTATATAATATAATTTTATAAGTCTTAAACCGTGTCAAAAAGGTCATACAATCCATTACTATTTCTGCTCTAGGTGGCTTGGACTTTTTTAACATAGAAGAGTTTTTTTTTTCTTTAGACCCCCTTTGTAACAAAACTGAATTTGGTGTGTTAGATTATTCTTTCTCATCCAGGATCTCTTAATATAACCACATGTTTTCTTGGCATTTTCTCCCCCCTTCTCCCTGTAGGTGTGGGTGTTTTATTCTACTGAATTTGGTGTTTCCTTCGAGCAAGTAAGGACCCCTAAAGATACAAGGGCATTGAAAAATATAAAACTGGTCAAGATAAATGGCAAAAAACACCATGCATAAATAAAATACCCCCTTCATCCTCTCTCTCCTTCTCCACCCCCCTCTCCCAAAATGAACAATGATTGTGTGGTTGAAGACCTGGCTGAATAAGTATGTCAGGTACTGATTGGAAGAATGATAAATGGAGTGACCTAACAAAGGATTGACTTCTCCAAAAGACAGGCCTTTTTTAATGGATGGAAAGGGAGGAAGCCTCATTTAGAAGGGAAAGGCTGTTGGCAGTGCAGATATGACAAAGGGGAAGTCGACAACCATTGATTTACGTTCGGGAATGACAGTTGAAAAATTCAACAATAATCATGACAAATGAGAAGCGATGCAGTCAGAGGAAAAAATGCCAATACGTTAAGCCTGAGAAGAAATGCCAAGGTCACAAGCAAAGGTTCCCAAACTTCTGCTTTTGACAGCCTTAATGGAAATATTGGAAAAGATTGGGTGTACAGGTTAAGAAGTATGGTTTGGAAACAGGAATTGTAGGCGATGCTAATTAGTGTTTGTTCTTTTCAAGGTGGTCATGTGTGTTGCCTATAGTAGTGTTGAGTCAAACTGATCATTAACAGACTGTTCTCCTCCAGAGTATTTTTTTTTTTCCTTGAGGGACTGCTGAAATAAATTAATAGCAACAGGCGAAAAATCATGTTCTTTTTAAAATATCACTTTGCTGCTCCGTGAATAAAGCAAATCTGTGGATTTCTTTACCTCAGTCTTATGCATATTATAAAACTTATTTAAAAAAAAAATCATTAAAGTACGATAGTAAAGATTATAAAATATTTAGGTGGAATGTTAGGTCAGCTCTGAATAAATAAGTCTGGCATCTGAAAAGTCTTTCCTAAATGTAAATCTAAACAGAATAGCAAAATCTTATAGTGATGAGGTTTTAAAATAAACAGTGCCCTGCTTATTTTTGTTTTTCAGTTTATTGAAGCAGTTAGTGGAATGAGCAGACCATGTGTATAAAACAGTTTTCCACTAGTGCATTAGGTTTAATTATGTTATTAAGTAATTTACAAAATTGCAATATGCAGATAATCACTAGTGTAATGAAATGAGCAGCTCTCTGTTTACTTGAAAACCTGAGAACACAGTACTGGTGAGAGAAATATTCCTACCCAGCACATCTTATGGAAATGAGTAGGAAGGCAGTGAATATCAAAACCTATTTTATTTGTGTAGTATTAAGTGGCACAAATTGCCTTCAGATGTATCTTTTCAAATATTCTATGATATGGCTTTAAAAAAACCCAAACATTGCTTCCCCTCAACAAAACTGCCTTTATATGGTGCTGAAAAGAATAGTTTCTTAATCACAAGAAATGATCAGTTTTATAATATTTAATTATTGCAGTACATCTCTCAAACTGATTTTTAACTCCAGACTTGTAAAGGGTTAAGCCCTCACACACAAGTACTAATTTAGTATGCAGTGGTCATTTTAACCTTAAATGTACTGCAGGCAATTATACATTTAAAACAAATCTGAATTGCAATCTGCACAAATAATACCTGAGCTCAAGGGTAGGGAAAAAAACACACACAGAAAACCTCACCCCCAAAACAAACCCAGGAACGTAAATTGCTAGGACCTGTTATTTGAGGTAAACCTAGATCTGTAATGGGTTTTTACTATTCCACTTATACCTGGGGCTGCAAAGTGGAATATAAGGAAACTAGCCTCTTTAGATTAAACATTTTCTAATCAGCTTTATCACTCATATCTGAATTTATCTTATTTGAGGAAAATGCCAATATATTAGCAAGCATATATGATACACAAGGTGACCCTACCAACTTAATGACATAATACATTATCCTTAATGAAGTCAATATCTTGTCTTTTAGCTGTCTGTCTATTGGGGCGATTAATTGCAGTGTCATTAAAGTTAGCTCTCTTTTCATTTGAGCTTGACAAGTCGCATAAAACTAATGTTCTTAGTTATCAGCCACTGGAATAGGATGGAGGATGGAGGAAATTGTAGGACAAATAAGGGGGTACTGCAACAGCTAACTTGAAGGAATTTTTCCAATGACTGTTTTCCAAGCCTTCTATTGCCGACTATGCACTAATAGATGAAACATTTGGAACAGAATTATCCAGATTGGGGGTTTGCTTTTGTGTATTGGGCTTGAAGTAGGACATAATGAACTGCAAACTATCAGAGGCCACTGTGTTATTAAGACATCAGAACTGAAAAATTTGCAGAAATAGCCCCATGAGTAAAGTTAAATGAGATTATGTATCCTAAGTTAATGCAATAAACAATATAAAAATATGTATTTTTCTCTTACCATAGAGTTTCTCATTTATCAGAGCATGAAATAAATATAAAGCAATTTAGGAAATGAGTTTATATGAAATAATGGCTTCGCATCTTTGATAAAACAAGTTTCAGTCACTAGTGATGATAGCAATGAAGCTGTGGTGCCCAGTGCTAATTGTAGTGCAAAAGCATCACTCCCTGCCTTCCCCCTACCTCTGAAACTACAAGACAGGATGGCTGTAATTTACAGTGTGTTATCTTTGTCTATAGCGGCAAGATGATATGAAGTAAATCAAGGTACGAGTAATGAAAGACTGAAAATTTATTCCTTGGAGCACACTTTAAAGTGTAGTATCTGTTATAGTGGCACTGCCTGAAGACCCTGAAATGAGACTTGGATGAAGGGCAATAAAGAAGCATAGAGGCTCATGTTAATGTTGTTTGTCTGAGGTTAGTAATTGGGTTCCACTGATGAGTTGTGTGAAGACAAAGTGAGAATCCTAGCAAGTATTGTAAATCTTACATTGTTGGAACAAGAAGCAATCCTAACAAATATTGATCCTTCCTGTGCCCAGAGGCGAGAAAGAAAGCAGCATGCTGCTGAGCCAGTGTTGTTTCAATAGCACCAATTACCTTAGTGAGGCTAGTGCTCTGCATGAAATCCCACCAGGCTCGCAAATTGTGAATTATCAATGATTAGGCTTTTTAGATATATCCCCTAAAATCATGCCAGGTTAGCTTTCTGTATCAATTCTCCTTTCAGACCCCAAAATGTATCTCCTAAAAGCTTTTATTTTCAGCTTTTAAAATGCTGTGGATATATTTCAAGTACATTGTGTGCACTTAATCCTTTCCTTCCCATATAACCCTGTCCCTCCCCACCGCCACTAAAAAAAAAAAAAAAAAAAAAAAAAAAAAAAAAAAAAAAGGGACTGATCCTTATCTCATGACACCTGAAAATATTCATGGTAATATTTACCAAACATTTAACTTGAGTTTTCTTTTTTCTAATTTGCATTAAGTATTAAGAAAAAAACATATATCACCACAGTTTTAAAGGCTTATTTTAGTGAAATCTCACATTCTGTATCTGAAACTGGTTTATTTTTGACTCTAGATACATTTTTCTTCTAGAGAAAACTCTCAATCATTATTAAATAATTTACAAAATTACAGTGTGCTGGAAAATTGATATTCAACTCAAAATTCGTATGTAGTTAAATGCCTGTGCTTCCATGCTTGCTTTTTGCTTTATCTCATTTGGGTTATTTTTTCATATAAAGTGTGGCTGTCAAAATCCTATATGAAGGAAAGACTTCTGTTAGTGTGTGAGGGAGAGGGTGCCAATAGTAGTCTGGGTGTTCCGGCCTGGCGTTGTGACACTGTGCTGATGAGATGCAGGGATGTGCATGCTGGAGAACAAGAGACAGAGGTCAGTGGGATGTAGAGGAAGAAATTGTCCTCCTGCCACCTTCTAGTCCTGTGCTCTGTCCACTGGAGCACGCTCCTGTCTTCTGTGTTGTCTGTGGTTATTGATGCTCTAGGGCCAGTAGGAGTTTTATTGTAAATTCAGGGAATCTCTGCTGTGCTGTGTGGAAAGGGAGGTCTAGGAAGGCAGAACTGTAGTGTATCAATGTGTATAATTGCTGTTGGTTTGTTGCTTGATGGTTGGTATTGTTAGCCTTCTACCTGTGCCTGTCTTTTGGGGAGCACCCTGCGGTGTGATGGATCTTCTGGCAGCAGGTCTCTTCAGTAAAGGCCTCCCATGCAGAGGAAGGGACTTCTTCCCCATTCCCATAAATTTTATCTATATGCCTTCTTACATTATGTCTTCTGTGTCTCTTAGACCTAATTTTTAGTGCTCCTCATGTGCCTTCTGATTTGCCAGGCCAACAGATTCTCGACTGAACCAGTTCAGAGAGTGGCAGAGCAACCACCTTGTCCCATGTGCTGTGCTAGCTGAAAGGAATGAAATAATCTCATGGAAGGGTTCACAACTGGGATTTTTTCTTTCTTGTTGTTAGATAGCACATTTGTTGTTGTTGGCAACCACTAAAGAGGAGCTGGATAAACTGAAGGGTGTTTGTCTGTGCTAAGGAGTGGGTGTGAGCCAGGGCTGAGCTGGCTGGATGTGAGCGTTCCTAACACCTGAAATTCACTTTTGAAATGTCCTGTAAGTGTCTGTGCATGAGCTTGCTAGAAGTTTCCATGCAGGTTTGGAAGATGCTGTTGAAGGCTTTGTGTTTTTGAAGCATTTTCCTGCAGAGGATGAGAACCAGCACCCACTGTTTCATGGTGTGCTTCTTTCTGAACTGATCAGAAGCCAGCAGCACTTCCAGTGATTTACAGTAGTTGTTTGATAGGTTTAAGAATCTGTATAAATGGTGTCATAGCTGCACAAATAGCATCATGAGAAATTCCTGTCTTTATTGTATAATAATCATAACATAAAAATGCTGAGCTTTATTGCTGAAATGGAGCTGTGAAGTTGGTGGCCTGTATATGTGACACTTAATACTATTTAGGGTTTATTAGTGTAGTACACATAGAGCTGAACCCTCTCTGTGTTGAAACATTTTAATTGCAAATGCAGAAAGAACCAGTCTATGTTCAATAAAACTACACAGGATATTATTGAAACCATGTTTTTTCTTTGGGTTCACACACCTGTTGGAAGGAATTCTGCACCATATAATATATAATTTATAATATTATTAAATGTATTTTAATATAGTATTAACCAAACTGGAGCTTTGGGAAGACATAGTGACTACAGTAATGGTCCATTTTTAGTATCAGAGTTGCTCATTTGTTGCAACAGACTCTTAATAAGGAAGGAAACAAAATTGTGTTAATTTCCTTTCTTTTAGTGTTCAACTGCATTTGTCTATTATTCTTGAGTAATACAGTTTTCCCAAAAGAAAACACCATATTTTAAAAATATTTTGTGGGTCGCAATAGATCAAATTGAGCTAGGAGTGATTGACCCTCAGATTAGAAGCTAACTGATAGTGAGCTATCACATCAAAGCTACAGGTTAAGGGAAGCTGCTTTTTTACAGGAGACAGCCTATTCTATTTAAGAAGCAATGCTTTTTCTTCATGAATGCTAGTCTTTAAACTGTATAGCTTTGATCCATCATTCTCCCTGTGACTGTAAAATACTTTTAATTGCTTATGTTTAGACATACAAAACCTGTGATCATCCTAGCCCGACATGCCAGCAGCAGTTCCCTCAGTAACTTCAATTTTGTATCAAATTCTAAAGAACACGAACAATTGTGATGGACTTACCCTAGTCATTGTCCCACTCATGTTCAGGAGTTTTAGTGGCTGTTTAAACTCTTTCATTAGCATGGATTATGGTTATTTCCCATGTTGAGTTTACTAGAGTAACTGTGATATATTATTTCCTTGCCCCACATTTGATTTAGCTCCTTTTAGCACTTTCAAATTATTTAAGGCATTCTGATAATTTCTGAAAATCCAGATGGCTCTGGAAGCCTCAGCCTGGCACTGTATGATATAATTTCTTCAGTTTACACTGCCACCACAGGACACAGTCAGTAGCTGGTGCATTCTTTCAGGTGTTTACATTGAGATATTTAGATACCTAGACTTTTTTCTTCTTGAAATTGTATGCTGTTTCTGAACCTGGTTCTGTGATATGAATCCCAAACTCTGTAAACTTTCAGTCTAAGATTTACCTGATTTAATTAGCTTGTTAATAATTTTGCCATGTGAGATTCTTCTGGACTAATGATTACATATATTTGAATTACCAATCTTCAGATTTATGATTTTTTCCTCAATGCAAATAAAGGATTACCCTTCTCCCCCATATGTGTGTATGCAAAATCTGCATCTGTTGGCCACAAATACTGTCAATTTCAAAAATACTTGCAAATTAATAATACATACTACAAACCCCATGTTTATTTACAGATAGAATGATGTTTTTATATTTTCATGACACTGATAGTTCGTGAGTATTCATTTTTGCCACCTAGCTCCAGATACCCATCATAAGAATGAAGCTGTTAATCATACACTGATCTCTTTTCCTAAGCCTCAACAAGAAACTAGGGACCACTAAAAACATGCTCCCTTTCATTAAAGAGGAAATTATTACCATATATTTTTGTAATAACCAGTAACATTTCAAATTACTCACATTTATAGCTTGTAATCAAGTTTATGTTTAACCTCTAATCCCCATGAAGTAGGTAATGACTGGTTTGTTAGTTAACCACTCATGGGAAGTTAAGGGCAGTTAACAATCTACCAAACCAGTCATTAACTACAGTAGTGACTGATTTCTCAGGTGTTATTGGTGTTATAAACTTCCTTCAATGGTTTGTAACAGAAATATTAATTTGTAAAGGAAAAAAGCATATTTCAATTACTATGCTGTGACAGGCTGCAATATTTGGTAGTTCCATTTTATTTTCTTTCTTTTCTTGACCCCGCCCCCATCTGTGCACTAATCAATATGCAGAAGAGGGGAGAGGTACTGGCAGTAGTTTTAGACTGAACTTAGGGACCTTCCAGAACAAGCTCAGTGGCAAGTGAGTTAATAGGATTAGTATAGACAAATATGGACAGCCAGGATTTCAAACACTCTTGGATGAGATTTCCTGCTGGTAGGTAAATATGTCCTCAGTAGCACTCAGAGCCTGAAGCAACAGTTTCATGGCACTGGTGTATTGTGATATAAATGAAAATGATTCATCATGACACGTGTTTTAATTATGTGTTTAATTTCAATACTTTTTGTTCTATATTATAAAGCATCCTAATTAAAATGTAGTGTTTCATGAGTGTCACTTTGATGTAGAATGAATGAGTAGGCTGTTTAGGTATCACACTGAGGTTAAAAGTAGAGTCAAGCTAAGAATTTTCGTCACTTGCCTAGGTTAGCTCTTTCTTTGGTTTAAATGCTTTAATAATGAATTATCTAGCTGTTAAATACCCAATTTCTCCAGATGAATAGCTGCTAGCTTTTCTGTTTCTAAAATTGTACAGCAGTATGGGTTCATCCATCCAGCATATGGGTTAAACAGAGTTAGCTTATACTACCAATGATTAAGAACTTTTAGTAAATGCCTGGTACCTGATCTCACATTTGCTGCATGTTCTAATTAATCTGAAAGTCATATGAAGCTTAATTAAGAGGATCCTTTATTGGATCCCAAGCTTCTGAAGGTGTGTGGTATTTTTAGCATTCTGTGAGCTCTAAATTTACAGAATAGCAGACTCTTGGAGTTTTGGTAGCTTTCATGCTGCTGTATCCACATTTTGTGTGTTCTATTGATCTTAGATTAAACAGTACTTTTTTTCCTCTTTTTATGAGAGACATCCGGAAGGAAAGGAAAAAAAAAGCAGATGTTGTCTTCAGGATAAAACTTTGGTTTCAGTACAAAAATAATTGAATTATATTTAAATTCTTTTAGGATTCCCATTGAATCCTAGTCTTCCTAAGGGGAAAAATCCCAAACTTTATTGTCTTATATTTAGAATAAAAGGTATCAGCATGAAGCAGTTGAAGTTCTGTCTTGCTTCTCTTTTTATTATACTGTTTCTCACTTCCTGTTCTCTCTTGTCTTCCTCTTTATAGAGAATCTTCCAATTTTAATATTTAAAATAAAAGGTAGGAAACTGAAAGTACTCTTTTAAACTGCTCTTCTTGTTTTAAGGCACCCTCTTCTGTCTGTGAATTTTCAACACTTATGGTAAAAGCAATCTAGAATTTGAAACTGAATTTGCAAATTTCCCAGCGTGTTCTGTGGGGTTTGTACATTTTTGTTTGGTTGGTTTTGTTTGTTTGTTTTTAGGGTTTTTTGTTTTGTTTTGTTTTTCTAGTTTAAGTTATTTTAGGGAAATATTTTTTTACTGGAAAGCTGCCTCACTGAGCCGAAATGTCCAGTCTTACGAGATGTAGGATGTGTGAGTCTTTTCCAACCAGGATGTGTATGTATGGCAGCCCCTGCTTGGAGTCCGTGTCTCTGGGGTCAGTGTCCATCCACACAGCTCCTCAAGCTGCTGGAAGCTCCTCAGATGCTTGCAGTTGATATCTGCTGCAGCTGTTTGTCCCATGGGGAGAGGACATCACCCCAAAAGGTGCTGGTTTCACGTGGGTCATTGAACAGCTGTCAAGCAATAACAGCTTTAGGTCACAAACAGCCTGGCCCACGTTTGAACCAGTGACCGAGAGGTGAAAGGCATTTTCCAGCGCTATCAATCCCCTCAGACATCAGGTCCCCCTCACAGGCTTTCTACTGGAATTTCCACCAGATAATCGTGTCTGTGATTACCTTTAATGTGACACCAGATCTTGTTTAAAAAATATCTCATTGACCTGTCAATGAAAGTTCTTTGATTTGTATTTAGCAATATATAGCACCACTTTACAAAGCATCACATTTTTTATACCTTGGGTATTGTATAGGTTAAAGATAGCCACGCTCCAATTGTAGTTTTGCAGTTGCAGGCTGATCTACTGTACTGTATGTCCCTTTGGGGAAAAGAATGTGAGTTCCAGCCACAGATTATCAGGAAATTCCAGCCAAACTGCAATTGCATTGTGATAATGCAGTACTTTGTTACTGAGCAGGTTAAGAACTGGTATTCCCATTATGTAGCATATCATGAAATGAATGTTATTGTTAAGCATAAGGACAGGACGCATTAGAGGTATCTTTTATTACACAGTCTTCATTATAAAAGAACAGCTAGTGCTAAAGTGTTATCCAAGTGATAGGTAGAGGTACATTGTTCTTGTGCTGCTGTCTCTGATTAAGACTAGGATAATACACGGTTCCTGCCTTTTATGTCCATCAGGAAACAAGACAGACCAAGGTAAAATAGATCAACATATGTTGGCAAAAGATTAAAAAGACCAGTAGTAAAGTCCATTAATAATTCTCATATTTAGGATTTGCTTGGTACTGTACTTACAGAATCTACAACATTTAATCTCTTTTCAGAAAGACCAGCCGAGAGAACCTTTTTTACTCCTCTGAGTGATAGGCCTAGATTTTCGGAGGCAGCACATTTGTCTGTCAGAGCTCTTGGCTGGTGTCGTGATTTAGTTTCCGTCAAATGATGCTGGTGTCCGGTTGATGATATAGCCTTGCTGGATATGGGGAAATTTGTTACCTTTAGCTTTGACAGGAAGATAATTGCTGATGGTTAACAGAACTGTGCAGAATCCATTGGTTTTGCAGCAACACAAGCAATGGAATCTGCCTCAAGAAGTCAGTCTTTTCACATAAACTTCTGTATTCTGCTTCTTCACAAGACTTTTTTTTTTTTTTTTTCCTTTTGTTATTGCACCAAAGTGTGTCTTTGTAGTGGTAGCTTTGGAAGCCTAGTGACCTGAATAGAAACAACACATCTTGCAATGACCAAGACTTGATGACATAACATCCCTTTTGTTGTTTAAACTTATTTTTATTTTCTTTTATTTTTTTCTCTAAACACAGCACTTGTGATCTTTTTTGTTTAAAACAGTTGCTAAAAGAAGGGCAGGAGTTGTCTGTTGCTTGTCTTTATTAACTTTATTAACACATGTTCTGTGTATATAACTTGTTAAATGTAAATGATGAAAATATTAAAACTGGTCTCAGAGTTGAAAGGGAATAGAAAAAAATTAAGATAAAGCAGCAAATACTTAGTTAATTCAAAAAAATTTAAAATTCACTTAAAATACTAGAACTGAACTTAAAGGAATTACTGTAAATTGGTCAGTGGCAATATTCTGTGATCACTTTCTTAATTTAAAATTTTTTGTGGGCAAAGTCTTGATTAGACTTTTGCCAGAAACACTATAGTTCTTTGCAACATTTAACCACTATATCAGTATGCCTTTTCCAGACATCTTGTAGGGATAAAACCATCTTTCCTGTCTCTGCCCACTTATTTCTCAGGTCTGGACTGTGAGATACAGAATTGCCTGAAAAGCTTCTCCCATTCTTCCTCCCCCATATGACAGTGAAAAATAAATTGGTTTTTAATAACAGGAGAAGCAGGATCTATGCATGAAGTGACCAGCAATATCATCTTACTCATCTTTTTGGTAATGTTTTTTAATAGTCCTGGACTTCTTGAATCCTTTAAACAAGGAGGGCTTAGACTGATGTTAGTAAATATCTTTATCATAGCCCTTTTTCCAAGAGGGGAGTTCTGACAAAAATAGAATATTAGGCTCACGCAGAGAGGATTATCTGGTCTCTTACAATATAGGTAATATATGCAGTACTTTGCTTCTAAAATGGCTATTGATTTTGGGGTGTTCACCTTTAAAAGGTTTATACTTGGATTAACTGAAAACCAGACTCACCTTCATACATACTTTTCTTCACACTCACTTTTCTTCGTAACAACTTCCAGACATCTATCTACATACAGCCTTCATCACTTAAGTTTCCAACAAATGTCCTCACATGCTTGTTGTTCTTTTTTTGTTTGTTTTGTTTGTGTTTTAGTTTTGCCTCTAAGAGTAGGTTTCCCTGCACATCTTTTTAAATCCATGTTCTTCTCTGCTTACTTTGGGCTGTGTTCCAGTCTGTGTCCTTTCCTTTGGCTGCCTATTTTCTTCTCTTCCAGTCTGCAGCAGATGTGGATAAACAGCTCAGAAAACTCAGGTTCCCCTTGCATGTGAGCAAATCTCGGTCTGCATACCTTAAATTGGTGAGCTAGAAAATGTTAAGATTCTGGTAGAATCTGACACTTAGCTTTCATTCCTGTATCCTATATTCACGTATTGGGAGGAAATAGATTTGGGATTAAACTGCCTTTTTGAGTATTATTTTTTAATAGTCTGATTCCCCATTTTGTTAAGGAAAAGGGAAATTCACAAAGCAATTTGAATTTCTTGGTTATTGAGTTAGTGTATATTTTTATACCAACTGTGGACCACTACAGATTCTGTGTAAACTTTTTGTGTAAAAATTAGTTGCCACTATGCATTAATTTCCCAACAGAGCTACAGGAAGGAGTTTGTCATTGTAGTCCAACATGCAGGAAGTATTTCCTCCCTGTGGTGCTAATGATTGAAAATACAGTGCTTTCTGTATCACAGAGATGTGCTCTGTCCTAAGATTCTGACTTAAAAAATCTGTAGGTGACCCATAGCTCTCAAAATGTCCTCGTGTCTAACTTGTATAGAGCTGGTTTAGTAGTTAAGAACATGGAGGTTGTGGTGTGAAGTGATTGAATAAAGAGGATTTCACTGAATGTGCCATGTGGTAGCACCTCAAATTTAATGACTTTTTAAATATCTTATGGGAAGAAAAGAAACAGTGTTGTATTCTCAGCGAGATGTCACCAAGGTCTAAAATTAGACAAGTTAGTCTGAAACGCCTAACCTTTCCCCTGAAAAACAAAGAATAGTTAAATTACATGTTGTTCCTCAAAGTTTCAGTCCCCTCCCAGTGCCCCCCTCCCCCCCAACTCTGCATCATTTTATTTTCTTTACTTGGTTTTACCACTGTATGACCTCGTGTTGTATTTTTTCTGAATGACAATGAAAGTAATTGAAAATATTGATTGGCAGTACAGTTAAGTTGTCAACACAACCATTTAATTTGTCAGGAGGACTTGTTAAATTGTCAAAAATCATATAAAAAAACTCCTTCAGTCACTGATGATATACATTAGAGATGTTCACGAATCAAATGGCCCATTTTTGAGATAAATGTTGAAGAAAAATTCTGAAATGGCTTTCTCCAGACTTTTTTAAGGTCAGATTAAAAAGACTACACAGAAAATACCTGGCTGGCAAACACATTCAGTAGAGCACCTGGACATGGTATTGCTTGTTTTCCAACAGCACTCTTACATACTTTGTATTGATGACAGTCTGGATTGAAATTTGGCATGACTTCTGCAGCAGGTGTGTTTATTTCAGCGTTTTGTTTTAATGTTCAGGAACTTTAATCTCAGGTTTTATATGTAGGCTCTACCAGAAAACACAACACTATTAGTGTTTTGTGAACCTTATCTTTGTGTAAGGCTAAATATTGCATTTTGTCAACATGAAACTATGCAGAAATCTCCTTGCACATAATTTGAATCTGTACACTGAATCTTGGATACTGGTGCAGCTTCAGGTGTGCTACAGTTCTAATGAAATGGTGCCAACTTCTCTGCAGTGTCCTGTTTCTTTCTTCTTAATATAATGGTACTTTGAACCATAGGTGAGATTTTCTGGGCTGTCTCAGGCAGTTATTTCCACAAATCCAACCAATTTATTATGCAATTCAGAGGGAAGTGTTCCCACTGACCCAGGGCATTTCTGCAATTCTTCCTGGAGTTTTCCTTTCCTTGTGGCTGGTGGTACTACAGAAGTATCAAATGCTCTCATTTTCCATTGGTTTTGAAAAACCAACTGGCAGAAATGAACAATGTGTTTCTTCATTCTTCACCATTATAAATCTGTGATACTTCCTACATTAGGATTCAGGTAAAGGAAGGGATTTAGTTTTCAGTCCTGCAAGTTCAAAAAATGATGGATTTTGTTATAAAAGTGTTGAGGAAAATATTTTTTTAAAAAAAGTAACAAAAAAGTTTAATTATTTTCTCTTGTATCTTGGCATTTGGTCCATGGTACTGAAGAGTATTGACTTTACAGACAAAAGGTGCTAAGAAATCTCAGATTATACTTAGGAAATACTAGGAACCACATTTTAGGATCAAAATTTGTATAGTGTAAGACAAAAATATTATCATGACTTCCTGAAGCATTAAGTGATGTGGTGATTTCGGTTGTGGAGATTTGTAAATGCATTCATGGTCCATATCATCATGTGTTCCTAAATGAGAAAGATGTGGATGTTGCTTGCTTTTCTCTATTGATCAGTATTAAATACAGTATTAAAAGTCTTGAAGATGTTTTAGACTCATTTTGCCAGTCTAAACACAAAACTTACTTCCATATTTTTTTTTTATTCTCTGCCAAGCCCTTTCTTTTCTATCTGAAGGGATTTTATTTACCTGGCAAAAAAACCCATGTAGTTTTAATATGTGGAGTTTTGCATCTCTCAGCTACTTTGCAGATTTGTAAGTGTTTTAGGATATAATGCACTATATAAATATACATTTATACATACATACACATTATTACAGCTTATTTTATTTGAATAAAAAGCTTTCTCTTTTTGTATTAGAGCCGTTTGCTAGTTTGTGAAAATACTAGTATTTTAAATGTGCCTATAATATTTAGAGCTGCAACTGGTTTTTTAGTAAAATAGACTGTTCAAAACTGAAACACATTTCTTTAAGCAATCATTCTTCAACATAACGAGCCATTAAGAAGAAAGCAAAGATCAGATGCTCTGCAGCTGGATTTAGGAACGTGGAAGACTGATAAATAAATAAATAAACAAGCCCAAAGCGCAGCAGTGGGGTTTAGGGAATAGTTAGCAATAATAGCTTGTCTTAGGTCAGAGAATTTCCACCTTATCACATCATTGCTTTAAATATCATTTTCTGAAATATGGTTTTGCCTTTTGAGGTTATAAAAAGTCTCCCATCTTTCCCCACCATAGAAAACCATACCATCCTCCCTGTGACAGTCCATGCCTCTCCCTCTCCCAGTAAATATATTTTAAAACCCCTAAAGTATTATAAATACAATTGCCAATATACCTTATTTATCAAAGATCATTTAAGAAAAAGCTTGCATGTTTTATAAGGATGTTAAATTAGCCATCTGTTCATTATATTGGAGATTTTTACATTTTAATTATGATTTGTGATGTCCAAATTATAGGTCGGTGTGTATGCCTTTGTTGCAGTGGCTTTCTCTCATCTATCAGTTCATTTAAGCTGTAATATTACTTTCTTCTAATAAAATTTTAAGCTCATCAAGTCAGGACAGGAAAATTGTCCATGGATTGGTCTCCTACTGAGCTCCAAGTACTAAGAGGGGGGACGGGTGTCTTCAGAATTGTTCATTCTGCTTGCAGGTCGCAAGGAAGCTTTGTGCCACAGAGAAGCAGCTCTAACCTGAATGTTGGAGGATCCTGACCTTAATTGTTCAGGACAGGGACAATGAATCTTGATCCTTGGAACAGTCTCAGCTATTCTGGGAAATGTAGTCATCTCCAAGTATGACAGTTTGGTTATTACTGATTAGACGTGATTCAGATGCGATTTCCAAGGATCAGTGATTAACATACACCATCTACAAGTAATATTTTTTCAGGGTCATATTCTGCAGAGAGCTTGGTTAGCTCAAACCCTTAAGTCACTGCTTTCTTTTTTAAATATTGGATGGATGTTGGTACAAAAGCCTGCAACTTCTTTTTTTCTTCTTTTATTTTTCCTCTCCAAGTGGGTAGGCATACCAAATTACTTATGGAAAAGCTAATACAGCTGAAGGTATTACATAGCAGAGTGTACTGACTAACATTCTCCTGGGAAGTGCTTTCAATAGAACACACCATAAATCTGTTATTTATGAAAAGAGTTCTGTTTCTCTAGAGGTGTAATTTCTTTACTGTTGCCAAAAAAATATGTAGCAGTCTTTATTCCTGCAAATGTCTTATGCTGGGTAAATTCTTAATTTGTGACGCTTTGAAGAAGAATGGCGTAAGACGGACTCATAATAGAACGAAGGAATTTTGATAAGCGCCAAAATGCACATACCTATGGAAAAGTCTGGTGTCTTCCTTATAGAAGATAACCCAAGGTGACAGCTGGACCTTGGAGTTCATTGGCTAAAAGGAAAGTGTAATGGTTGTGAATGCTTTTGGAAGTCTTGTGGAAGGAATGAATGTTTCTCTCTAGCCTTGGAATTTCCAAGAAGCTTCCAAAAACTGATTGTGTAGTGCAAGATATGCATTTAGTGCTACAATTACACTACTGATATTCTTTAGAGGATTTTCCTTCCTGCATATTTCTGGGTGCAGTATGCCCTGTTGAACGTTTTTGACCTGTAAGATGTGGAATATTTTCTGATGAGTGACCTTGCACATTGCAGGTGTACAGTGCTTTGCAAGCCTTATTACTGTTTCAGGGAAGTGGAGAAAAAGTGATTTCAGTAGTGCTTGAACTCTAAAAAATGTTGGAGATGGAGCTATACACATTCAGCTTTTGTGGTTTCTTTCCAGTTTTTGAACAAGACAGATAAATATTGTATGCTAACCTAAGCTGCACAGGCTTTCAGTCTACTAAAACTGCAGATCTTAGCATGATTCCTTGTTGTTCTTGTACCCAAAAATGCTTACTTTGCTCAGAACAGCCCATTCTATTAAAAAAATATATTGTAGTATATATTGTTTGTCTGTGTTCTCACTAGTATTTAGAGAACAGAGAAAAGCCATTTCTTTGTCCTCTGCCTACTATAGATATTTAATTGTAAGCATTTTGCATGCATAAAGTGTGACATTTTTATGTAATACTTTGCATTTGAGGATTGTAACTTATCATTCCTTCTATCAAGCCCTGATATTTTCTACTTAGCTTGTAAAAATGGAGATAGAAAGGTGGACTCCTGCATAAGTAAACGGGTCCAAAATTTATGGTGGGGTCAATTTCCACCCTTGTTTTAGGCTGTCATGGGATCTTCAACAAGCCTTTAAGTTTCTTGTGCCCTGGATTTTGTTGGGGTTTTTTTATTGTTGTTTTTTTTTTAGTGTTTACAACACAGCTACACAGCTAAAATGTCTTCTTATTTTCAGTTTTGTATACTGTGCTGATATTTATATGTAGGTCAGGCTTTTGTTCTTACACTCTGGGCTTGGCCTCTTCAAAGACTGCAGCCTTGGTCCCAGAATGTAATGGAAACCACAGACTGATGTCTATAAAGAGGTTTTTTGTCTGTGAGGCACCCAGACAGCAGGGAAGGAGCTGAAGAAGCTGGCAGAGTAACAGATTAGTATTTGTCTATGTGTTTATGTCTGTGGTTAAATAATAAATTAATTTTTTTTGGTAGTTATTTCTAAATCGCATACCAACAATGTCTTAGACAAATAGCATTCTAATGTGCAGAAGACCTTGCACAGTTAGGTTTGCTTGTTTGTGAATGACTGATCCATTGCACCATTAAAAAATATAGTTAAGTCCATTAAGGGAAATGGCACAATAAATTTTGAACTCTTACGGAATGACTGTTTCACTCATCATTGATTGCTATTTACTTATTTATGTTCATCAGTTACTCTTTGTGTTGTCATTCTTTTATGGCTATGTCAATGTGATAAAATCATACATCTAGCTGTCTCTTGCATCCCTACTTACAAAATCTGTACTACATTTTTCATCGTGTCTTATTTATATCTGCTGCTCACACAGGTGCTGCTTCTTCCATTTATAAAAAATGTACCTTCCACCAATGTTTTCAGCTGCGGCTTCCTTACTTGTGACTGTCATTTTCTTAAAAAGGGGGCTCTAATGTGGTTTTTGGTTTATTGTGGAGTATCTGGGGCCTATTAGCCTGTAAGTGTCAAAAAGCGATAAATTAGCAGTGGTGACTCACACTTGTGCCATCTACACCTGGAAGTGAGTTTAAACTACTTTCATCTCCTTTTCATACGATCTGCAACAAAATTCAGATAAAAGCCATCTTCTACACTGACTCTAACTCTTTAGTCTTTGAACCTGCAACTTGGTGACGATACAGTATTGCATTAATTCTTGCACCATTTAGTCTCCTTATCTAATGGCACAGGCTTATTCTTTGTAACTAACAACAATGAAGGGTGCCTTTAAGAAATCTCCAGTGAGCATTGAGGCATTACAGATTAGGTCAGTAGAACTGCTGCTAGGTTGAGCATGATGGATGAGTGGGAGAATGAGTTTCTGCCGCACAGTATTGTGAAATCTTTTCATTGTCACCAACGGGCCTATGAGGGGCTGATGAATGAGGGAGCAAGTGTCAGAAACGCCCTTCCTTGCCCTGGTACACTTTTAATATCTCCCAGAGCTACAGGATGAGTATTGATAAAAGTAAAGTTTAAAAATAACCATGGAGTGATAGGTAGCAATGATTTAAGGCGAAAGTGGCGATGGGGTTAGAGGGGGTTCATTTTGTAAAAGCACACAGAAGAGAGGAAGCTGAACTGTGTGGATCAGAGAAGGAGCAGTAGGCTTTTTATAAAAAGTTAATGTGATGAGGATGATGAGTTCCTTGATGGATGAGTTACTTCCATCTGCTTGCAGTATATGTAATAAATAGCTGTGCTCATGTTTGACCTCTCCCCACTTATCAGGCGCATCTTTGTCTTTTGGGATATCCAGGAGGGAACTGTCCACTACAGTCAGGGGAAAGGGGCAACAGGGAGAGGAGAGTGACCAGCATACAGAGCTTGGGAGGTTATAGGGTTGAACATAGAGCAGATGAAAGTGATGTCAAAATTTTTTAAGATGAGCAAGAGAGAAATAGTTCCATTACTTCCTGTGCAGTGTCATCTCAGAGTAGGAGCATATTTTGAAATAGTTTCTGCATAAAAATATTGCACAGTCTGATTTTTCTTGTTCTAGATTTGTAGATTAAGTCATTTTTTACCTTGATTTCTGTTTTTATCCACAGTCTTTTTTTTTTTTTTTTTGTCTTGTCCAAGGAAAACTTAACCAAAAAAAATTGTGTTCCTGAATGTAAACTCTTAAGGGGAGGGTAGTAAGAGCTCTGGCTTATTGTCAGAAAATGTCTCTGCCTTTGGAAATTTTTATCAAAGCAGATATACAGGAATGAGCCAAAGATTTCTTTTGCTTGTCATGAAGAATTTCATTCTGGAAAGAAATAGTTCATTATACCTTCAAAAAATGTGCTCAGAAACCAAAATGTGGTGTTAGACATTGCATTGTTTTCAAAGCCTTCAAAAGTAA